>NC_135786.1:117097500-117405000 GCF_051106095.1 Pogona vitticeps
TTGCTTGGGCATCTGGCTCACAATTATGCTAGTGGATGCAAAAGCTAATGGAGTAGAAGCACAGCTCAGAAAGTTACTTTTTTTTTTTTTTTTTTTTTTTTTGAGCACTGCTTCCCAAGCCCTCTATGCTAGTGGCCGTACTGGCTTGGAGATTGTGGGAGGTGCAGTCAAAAAAAAAAATTACTTTCTGTCTTTCTGTCTTTTTAGTAGAAGGGTATAGAAATCAGGAAGGAAAGGACTTCCTCATCAATAGCCTGTGGTTTCTAAACAATTAGGAAAACAGGAACCCCTCCCTGCAGTACATGTTTCTGTCCCATTCAAACCAAAAGGACTTAAGATACTCAGCCCTGAACAGGAGAGCAGCCATTGCCTGCTCACACATAGTTAATATAGAGCTACAAAGGAGCTCCAAAAATAATGCACAAAGTTACTATTTCAACACTGTAATGAACACTACCAATGAATTAAAAATTAAATTCCCAAGTTTTCTCAGAATGTTCTGCCTGTGCCAAGTAGGTAAGAGAGAGACTGAAGTTTTGGAGTGATGACCAGGGGGATAGGGAATAGCCTAAAGTAAGTCTGGAGAATCTTAGGAACTCACAGATGTTTTGGACTACAGCTCCCATAATCCATAGCACTAGCCATGGTTGTTGGGGCATCTGAAAGTTGAAATCTAAAAATTAAAAGGACCAGAAAGCTTTTGTGAACTGCAGCCTACTTTGTATTTAAAGTACTAAAAGATGGTTTGCTGTTTTGATTGCAAAAGGCAAGCACAGCTAGTCCCCTCCCCAACCTTTGTTTTCTAATGGCAGAGTTTTATGAAGGGCAGCAGAGGAACTGTTCCCTACCACACAGGTGTCCTTTCCCTCTTGTTTCAAATGACTGGGGCAGAAAAATAGGAATTGCCTCTACAGACACAATATTTAGAATGTCTCCTTCCTCATGGGTTAACTCCTCTCTTTTCCTTCCAAAAAGACACATGGCTAAAAACCATTGTCCAGATTATTTTTACATTAATATAAGGATTTGCTTGCTGGATCAGATCACAAATCATTTTGCAATGGTTGGCCAGCAGCTGGCCAAACCTCACTTTCCCCCATTATCTGTTCCTAAGACTGAGCTGGGGGATGTGTCACTCTAAAAATAGGGTTGGACTGCAATCCCATCAGCCCTCACTATTGGCTCTGCTGGATATGCCTGATGGGAGTTGCAGTCCAAGAACATTGAAGGAGTCACAATTCTACCACCCTGTTCTAGGAAGCACATGTATTATCAAACGTTCCAACTGAACCTCCAACCCCCCTCTCTTTTAAATAACTAAAATGCAGGTACACATAATCCTGACTAGAGAAGTGGGTGAGTGAGGGGGATTAAGTCAGTTCTTCCCTGCCAGCTCTTCTCCCGCTCTGTAACACTTCACCTCAGGCTACATCCCTCTGTAGAGTTTTAGGGGTATTACATCTTTAGAAAACACTAGAAAGCCAGAATCAACATAAAATATTGTAAATGAGAACAGAATCAAAGGCTCATTTAAAAAGACAAGTCTTCAGATAATAGCAAAATGCAAACAAAGAAAAAGATATAACTACTGCCTTAGGCCCATGAAATCTATGTATGAAGTGTATTCAATAGATTGTGGTTACTAATAGTGTATTTTGCTGCCTGATGCTGTGTAAACATGTTTGCTTAGGAAAATACTTTGGGACAGTGATCTTTCTTCCCAAAGAAGCATAGTTTGGGGTGGTTACTTCGTAAAAATGAAGACAAAAGTCTCAGAGTTCAGAAAGTTAACTTTTTTGGACTATGCCTAATAGAATCTTCCAGCTTGTATGGCCAGTGGCCATATCTGCTGGAAGACTTAGAGAGATATAATCCAAAACAAGTAACTTCTCTAAGCTGTAAATTCAAGCGTTCCATGAGCCAAAAACTGCTACTGGTGCAATGAGAAGGACTGGAATAACCTTACTTCTTCACTTTGTTCCCCCAAGAATGAAATCTCACTCATTTCAAAGGGACCTATTCCAAAGCAAGGGTGGCACAGAATTGCAGTTAGAGATAAACAGGGGTAGGGGAATTCTGAGCTGGGTGACTGTCCTTTCATGATATTTATTAGCAAGATGGACAATTCAGGAAGACAAATACTGTACAAAGGAAGGAGGAAAAACATAGATTATATATATATTTGAGTTCAGAACAGGAGAATTGGGAATTGGGATATATGCAGCCACTGCACAGATTTATGGGGCAAACTTGCAATTTGTAGAAATTGAATTTTTGGTTAGGAATTTTTTGTGTGTGTCTAATCTTGTCTAAACTAATCTGTTCTTCCCCATGTCTTTCCATATGACTTAGTTTCTACCAGAAGCACCCCACTGTTGAATTCAATGCTTTTAGAAACTATAAGGTCTATAACAAGATTTTATTATATATTAGACATGGTCTACCTAGTTTCTTAATTATATATTTGAAACCTGTGTGCTCAAATTATATCATTTTCTTTAAAAAAAATTTGACAAAAATATATCAGTTGCTTAAAGTACAATGGATACAGGCTAAACAACTAAGTTTTAAAGCACTACAGTTTCCACTACTTCTTTATTACGCGACATTTTCTGTAGTCCTTCACACCAGCACAAAACAACAATGAAGTGCTGTCATTCTGATTTAGCACTTTGCTGTGGTTTTCCGGCATTCACTTTGACTGTAGGAAACATCTCTTGCATGCACCTAAGCAGCTGAAAACGAGATCCTGTGGCTCTTAGAAATAAAAATCAAGAAATATCTTTAGGTTATCACCGTGGTCCTCCTCCCATCTTCTTGGCAATTGAAGATATCACATTTGAGGTGTAAGCTAAACCATTCAAAACCTGTGAAGGGGAGAAGAGTGGAGAATGCTGAACTGTAAGAAAGGAGATCAAGATGGAATTACTGAATGTGACTAGAGCTGGCAACTGGCTGTTGAAGGCTAGCAAAATATTAGGAATATATAATGCTTCTAACAGATGCCTCTTAATCACTCCCACAATAACTTTAGCTTTGTATATTTCAAATGGGGCTGCGGGCTGGAAATGAGATTAGTCAGCTAAGCCTTTCACTGATTGCTAAGGAAACAATTCCATCCACTGAGACTGATTGTATAGTGAGCTATAAGATAAAACATCAGAAGGGTCCACAATTTCCAAACCTTGCTGTAAGCTCTCTTCCCACCCATTTGTTTTATTTGGTATGCTTTAACTTCTCTTGTTATATTGTTTTAACTTAAACTATTATATGCTATCCTGAGTTGGCACTTTGTTTAAAATGGAAGGGTAAGAATTTTGAATGTTTCTTACACATGAGCCTGTCCATGCTTTGAGATTTTTGGGTGGTAGCCTTTCCTGTGGTACTGTTAGCTTTTTTTGGTGGGGAAGGGAAAAGTAGCTTACTCCATGACTGGATTGCTCCCTGCTGTATCCCTCCATCTTTTCTTATTTCAGCAGGCTGTTGGTAAGCAACTGCCTGATGAGGAAGGAGCTGTTAATGTGGTGGCAGAGGGTGTGATACTTTATTAATGCATTTTTTAAAAATGGTTGTTGTGGGTTTTTCGGGCTCTTTGGCCATGTTCTGAAGGCTGTTCTTCCTAACATTTTGCCGGTCTCTGTGGCCGGCATCTTCAGAGGACAGCACTCTGTGCCGAAAGAGCCCGAAAAAACCTACAACAACCATTAGATCCCGGCCGTGAAAGCCGTCGTGAATACATTCTTTAAAAATTTCATTGCATTAACAACCATTTGTTTAAGTTCATTTTGACATCAGCTCACTTGATAACACAGTAAGTTGGAGAAGCTGGAGCCAGAGGTCAGGAGTTTGAATCCTCACTGTGCCTCCTGAGAGGAAATCTTGTTTGTGTAGCCTTGGTCAAGAGCATCCACAGAAAAAGAAACAATAAGCCACTTCTGAAAACATCATGCCCAGGAGACCCTGGCAAGGGTCAGCATGAGTTTGAATTGACTTGATGTCACATAATTAGTTTTGATATTATGGTATATTGTGTATTTATTTTTACCTTTTCTTACTGGGAGCCACTTTGAATTTTAGCTGAAGGAGGAAAGCAGACCAGAGATCATGTCAAATCAAATCAGATCAAATCAGTAAAATGCAATACAAAAATAAGGGGCATTCATATTGAGGTTTTCTTTTTTCCAGTTCAGTCAGTCAATTATGCAATTTAAAACCAGGTAGTCCTATCAAAATAATAAATTGGAGTCCTCATTATGTTTTCTCCATGTGTAATTATGATAAAGCACTAAATCTGATGACAAAATGGATGTGGGCCACCAATATTCTTGTGAGAAACTTAGTCATTCCAAGTGGATTTTCAATACTCCTTCTAGGCTTTGAGTGCCACAAACAAGATTTTTTACTTGGTTTTACTCCCTGTTTCTTTCCCTACCCTTTGGGCTAGTCAAGTTTGATCTACCTCACAGGGTCAGTGTGTCGACAGAGTGGGTTTGGTACTGATCCTTGTGCTCAATGGAGAAAAACTGAGATGTAAACATAATACACAAACAATTGTTTCCCATCCCTCTTCTGCCCTTACTAAATAGCTGGAAGAGAGACTAGCAGTGCTAGTTATGGTCATTTTGCCTTTCTGCTTTTACTGACACCTGGTAAAATGTTGCTAGACAATGGGAGCAATGTGATTCACATTCAAATAATTCTTCCTAGCTAGGTGCCATATATGTGGGTTGCCCTCCCACCAGTAATATGATCATTGAGAAAGTTGTCCTTCTTGAAGTGTCTCTGCAAAGATTCCCCCCTCTGTCTACCTTAGTGAAAGGACAGAGTAAATAAGCCTGTTGCCAGCAACTATGTATCATCTCCTCAACAACACCTCTCCACCATAGGAACCACCCAGCTACTTCTTAATATATAGCTTGCCTTCACACCAAAGGAAGAAGATATGTTAGTGCCTGCTGTTCTTTGGCCATCTTGAAGCAAGATCTTAATGCTAGGTCTGTGCTGAAGGATGATCTGCTTGGCCTGTGTGCTTTTATATTTTACACATGGGGTTTGAATGGCCTTCAAGTTTGTTTGTTTGATTGTTTGTTTGTTTGTTCTTGCTGTATTCCCCCCTCAAGCTGCCCCCAAACATCCAAAACACCAATTACAGGCCTGCAAACAGAAACTTCACAAGCACTATGTGTATTTTGGCATCCTAGATTCAATTGCTGCCATTTTCAGTGAAGAGTTCAAGCTGGAGGGCTTGAGGAAGGCAATGGCAGTCAAAGTACATCAGGTCCACCGTCTGTGTCTTTCTGAGCCCAGCGTATCACATGAAGCATATCTGGCAACCTGTTTGTGATGTAATAAATTTACTGGTTTTCCATCCTGCTTGGGACTACCCAAAGAGGTAGTCAAGCACTTGGTGTCCCAATATACATAGACAGAGGTCTGAATTCAGCTTAAAAAGGGACAAGCCAAACTGACTCGAAAAATCAGTGAGCAGGAGCATCTGGCAGGAAAGACAGAGACTGGGAGTTCAATTCCCCACTGTGACTCCTGGGAAAAGAGCCAGCCTGTGTAGCCTAGAAGAAGAAGAGAATGGGAAATAATGTCTGAGTACTCTATATCTAGAAAACTCTGGGAAGAGTCATTATAAGTCAGAATCAATGACATCTAATAAGTCAGGTATGCCTGGAGTAGATAGTAGTAGCTTTGGAGCAAGTGTTTGCAAAGTGCAGCCTTCCAGATGTTCGACTGAAATGTCCATCAGCTCTAGACAACACAGTCAATGAGGGGTAAGCTGAGAGTTGCAGTCCAGCAATATATAGAGAGCTGTGTTTTGGCCACCTCTGGTCCAGATGGATCGCCAGTCTGTCTTTGTCAGCCCAGGGTTAAGCCCAAGTGGGACAGGAAGAAGCTAGCCTAATGTTTTCAGACCTGTAAGAGCATAGAGAAGGACTGCTTTGGATCATGCCTTTCAATGACAGCATTAACACTTTTGGACAGGTGGGGTTCCAGTAAGAAACGAAGGCATGAGCAAGTATTGGAGCACTACCTTTCATCCTTATCAGGAAATGGACATGAGGACTTTGCAGAATGTGGGCACGCTCCCTTTGTGTAGGGATGTCATTCATGACATTCATTGAGGTTTTAGGCCAAAAGCCCATGCCCACAGCAGGCCATAGTATTTAGATTTAATATGCTCCAAAAGTCAGCTATATTTGGCAAAAGGATAATAGACTTGGGAGAGTGCACGTTTGCATGCACATGTATTAATCTCTTTTTTAATAATACAAGCTTTCACATTTTCATTTAATCTTTCCTATTGCATCCATTTGGGAATATTCACCGATAAACGTTTTCTTGGTAATAGAGAAAAACTCAAGCCATTGGTCTCTGCTTATTACTGCTTTTCTCCATCACTCCTTCACCCCTGGTAACATTTGGAGCACCCAAGCAAGATTGTGCATGCGGGTGGGGGGAAACAGTACCACTGATATTTTAATTAAAAGCACCACACTCAATCTTATGCATGTGGAAAATACACACAAACTCTGAAAGCAGCCTCACTCTCTAAGCTTACCGTTGTCTGCTTTTTCTTTTCATTTTATTTGGTTAATAAGAAAATCCGTTTATTTTGGTGCAGGTAAAAGGTCAAAGATTTTAAAGCAACAACAAAAACACGCCGGCGGGAGAAATGAGAGAGACCCGGCCAGACGGGAAGCTTTTATTAGCGGCGATTGAAGCGAGGAATTATGATGCGCGCCCGGGATGTGGGCCGTCTAATAAGGTTAGGAAAGGATTTTTTTATTATTTTTTTTTGCGTACGATGAGCCAAGGAAGCAGTTTTCAGCACCACGGACAGCAGCTAGCAAGGGCCGGAACTCCGGCTTCCGTCCGCGTCTCTCGCCTCGCCGGCTCCGGGTCCTCCTCCGGCGGCGTCTGTCGTTTTTAACCGGACTGCAGAGGCCGGAGGGGGGGGGGCGCCTGGGCAACCCGTTGGGCCAACGTCAGCTCCCAACACGCTCGCCTGCTTTTCTCTTTGACTGTGTCCTGAAGCAGGTGCGAAACCTCACGGGATCGTCTCTCCTTCCGATGCTTGGGAGGCAGGCGGCCACCTCGCGGAAGAGGAAGTCAAGCTCAAGTTTCGGAGCTTTTTAAGACACGTTGCAGTTTGCTTCCGATGCTCTTGGGTGTCTTTGCTCCTTTTCGCCAGGTGTCTGTCGAGCTGTGTGCTTCAGCGAACCTCACTTCCTTGGGGACAGACCAAGCACCTGAAGAGGGAAAAACTTAAATCTTGGAACTTGTTTGAAGAGAGAGAGCGAGAGAGCGAGAGGAGTGCGCTTTCTGAAAAACTGCAGCCCTAGGGACTCCTCAGGGCTGGTTGGTGTCACCCAGCGCCTGGCTCCAGCGGATTCTCTCCCCCCCCCACCTTCGCGGCCCCCCTCCCCTCCCGCCGCCCTCGTCCTCCGTGTTATGGGTGCGCGCACGGTACGGGGTAGCCTCCAAGCTCCCGGGAGGGCGGACGATGAAGTATGAGCGTCCCCTACAGGAAGGGGGGGATCCGGCGCACCCATTTGCAGAGCTTAGACCTGTAATGGACGAGGCACTCTCCGAGAGCTGGAAGGCGGTTTGATCACCACCTCCCTCCCTCCGCCCCGCCAGCTCCGTTACCTTCCCCCTGCTTTTGCTTCCAGTCTACACACTTCTTCTTGACAGTTGCTGGTGTGGCCGGGCGTGTTCCCCCCGAGTTGCTGAGGAAGGAATCGGGCATTTCTACCCAAACAAACGCCTCCAAGGTAAGTTTTCTGGAGACTGTCCTCTCTTGCATGTGTGCGTCTCCCGTCCATGCTACAAAAGAGCGGTTGGAGAGATCGCTTGCGAGGCGATCCGTGCTATGATGTTCCTGATTGCCTTTGTAGAGGAAGGAAAGGGGTGTCTGAGGGGGCATTTCCTTGTGCAAATGCAGGAAGGGCCGGCCTTAGTTGGCGTGGAGCGCCTCACCCGCTCCTCTTCTCTCCCTTCCCGTCGCATGGGTCCTCTTGGACATCTTCCCGTTCAGCCCCGGCTGCTGCCGACCTTTGTTTTGTCTGGCGCGCTCTCTCTTCCTTTCCCTTTGAGGAGCAGACACTCGCTTCCCCTGGTGTCTCGCTTCCCCCTTCGCCCCTTCCGAAAACAGCTCGTTTGTTTCGGGATCCGTGAATCTGTCGCGAGCATGCCGTGAGAAAAACAAACCAACGCGGAGCGGGGACGTGCGGGAGTGAACGAGGATTTCTCGGGCTCATTAAAATGCAAGCGTGTCTTTTAACAGCCAGGCGTTCATCCAGTCTCGCCCCCACCCTTCCAGTCTGTTTCTGGAAGAAGAAGAAAAAAAAAAGGAGCGGGGAGGATACTATATTTCTCTCCCCCTCCCCTTATTTCTCTCTCCCCTCCCCACGCGGGCCTTTCATAGGGGGGGCCGAAGAGAGAGAATCCTGCCAGATGGAATGCAAATAAACGCTCGGTTGCGGAGTTCTGCGGGGAAGGTTTTCTCTTCTTTGACGTTTGGCGAGGAAATTAATTGAAATCTTTGACCTTCGGATGGTTTCAAACAAATTGGCGTGCAATGGGGAGGATCTTGTGAAAGAGGGGAAAAAACAAGGAGCAAATATGTCACTTGCCAGGTATAACTGATTGAAAAGGGAAGTTAAAATGAAGATGCTAGACCTCAAACTGTAGAGAGAAAGAGGCAATTTAGATTTTTTGTTCAGCTTTTAAATTTTGTTTCTGAGTTCCCCTATGAGTTTCTGTGCCACCAGATGAGATTATCTCCTCCCTCCCATCAAGAGTGGCAAGCACAGTGGAAAAGATAATATTGATTTGTTGGTTGTTGTAGGTTTTTCGGGCTGTTTGGCCATGTTCTGGAGGCTTATCTTCTTAACGTTTCACCAGTGTCTCTGCCCAGCATCTTCAGAGGACAGGAACTAGAACTCAGTCTGTGTTTTGGTGTAGTGTGTAGGATAGTTGAGTATTTGTAGCTGTGGGATAAGCTTTTTGTCCTGTTCAGGAGACTGGGTGATTATGGTGATCAGGGTGTATTGTTGTGATAAGGGTGGAGAGATGATCTGTCACTGTGACTGATGGTTGTTGTTAGCTAGTCTTTTGTGTGCAGTGATCACCGGTCCCTGTGGCTGTGTACAGTTTGTTGACCTTTTTGTAGGCTGCATTTTTCAGTGCTGGGAGCCAGGCTTTGTTGACTTAGGACTTTCTTTTTGTTGAAGCTGTGCTGATGTTTGTGGATTTTAATGGCTTCCCTGTGTAGTCTAACAAAATGATTGGTGGTGTTGCCCAATACTTTTGTGTTTTGAAATAGGAATTCATGTCCAGCTTGTTTCAGGGTATGTTCAGCTACTGCTGATTTTTCTGGTTGTTTTAGTCTGCAGTGTCTTTCATGTTCCCATTTCAAAACACAGAAGTACTGGACAACACCAGCAATCATTATGTTAGACTACACAGGGAAGCCATTGAAATCCACAAACATCGGCACAGTTTAAACAAAAAAGAAGAAAGTCTTAAAGTCAACAAAGCCTGGCTCCCAGCACTGAAAAATGCAGCCTACAAAAAGGTCAACAAACTCTACCCAGCCACAGGGACCGGTGATCACTGCACACAAAAGACTACCTAACAGCACTTATGAATCACAGTGACAGATCACCTCTCTGCCCTTTTCACAACAATACATCCATAACAAAAAAACACCCTGATCACCATAATCACCCAATCTCCTGAAAAGGACAAAAAGCTGATCCCACAGCTACAAATACTCAACTATTCCACACACTACACCAGAACACAGACTGAGTTCTAGTTCCTATCCTCGATGCTGGGCACAGGCGAAATGTTAGGAACCATCGGATCCTGGCCATGAAAGCCTGAGAATATATACGTAGACTGATTTGTCCCTTGGGATGTAGACCATCAACATCCTCTCCTGGACATTCATGGTAATAGTGTTTGCCCTGGTGATTTGGACCCCATCTTCATGCCTAAGAGTAGGGAATGCTATTTGTTTTTCCTGCCTCAGCTGCCAGACCTGATTCTGCTTTGCCTAAATCCAATTGGTTTGTGTCATCACTACACTGGTTGTGCATTTATAGGAGTTTAATTGCATTAGTTCATTGCAGCAAGAAGGACTAAAGAGTCCTGTGACATCCATGAGGCTAACAAATGCAACTTCTTAGCTTTACAATTACCAGAGGACTTTTTGCTGGATGTGATTTTGACAATAGCTACTTTTGTTTCTATATCATTGCCATGTTTTTAATACTACTGTGTGTGCTCCATTTCCAGCATATCAACCTGAGAATTGCTATCTATGTGTGCGTATGTGTGAAAAAGATTGCATTTGGAAAACATCTTGTCTGAGGGGTGATTGCACTTCCCTTCATCTGTCCTGTGTCTCATGGTACACATTCTTGAGCCAGCCAAACCATTTTACTAAAGCTTCTGTGCCTGAAGATGTTTCCAAAGCGTCACACCTTCTATATTTTGTTTTCTTTTTGTGACCCACTATATCTTGATGGCAGCTGGTATCAGTGGTCCCTGCTTGTGGTACTGCTTGTGGCAAATGGTGCTGTTTAGAAGAAAATGGAATGGGACTTCATGCCCTTAAGTGTGAGAAGTTGCAAGGTACTGAGACTACATGCAGCCTAATATCATCTACTCTGACTGTAGTAGCTCTTAAAAACCTCTGCCAGGAGCTTTCCTCAGCCTTCCTGAGACTTTAGAGAAGTGAGTTTCTGAACAACTCTTCATATCCATCCCCCATCTAGCATGGCAAGGGACATTCCAGGAACTGTAATCTAAACAAGTAACTTTTCCAAGTTCTGATCTAATATCCTTGAACTGGAAATGTTAGGGGTTGGATCTGGTACTTTTTGTAGTCAAAGCAATATTTCTGAGTAGTGATGGTGGCAAATGAGTACTGTATAGAAAGATGTATATATTTGTCATGCCAACACAACTGCCATGGTGTAAAGTGCAGTAGTGAACAAGCTGGTTGCTTATTAACAAGTTGCTGTTTGTATTCCTCAGTATGCATGTCACTTGAGTCAATTTACGATGACGTATACTAGTATCAATTCATTGACTAATAGCAATTTGCTATAACAGTTTATACCACTGCACTTAGCTTAGTGTGTACAGACCCACTATCTGTACCAGGAGAAGAGCCAGCATATGTACCCTTGAGCAAGCTGCACAGTCCCAGAGTCCCAGTCTCAGAAGATGGGAAGGATAAACCACTCCTGAATACTTTATATCTAGAAAACCCTGGAAAGGGTCCTGATTTGACAGGACACAATTATTGTTACACTAGGTTGACCAATTAGCAGGATTCTGGTCACTGTTTATTACTCAGACTATCTAGTGCAAAAAAGCACCAAAACTGGGTTGGAAAACATGTCTGTTTGTTTGTTTGATTTATATCCAGAAGAACATCGTGCCCTGTTGTCTTAGCCTTATGGCAATCTCATGAGGTAGATTAGGTTGGGAGACAGTGACCTTCCTAAACTCTGTCCATGCCACATTTCAAATTTAGCCAGTCAGTTTATTAGCTGAGCAGGGGCTTGGAACTGAGTTTTCTACATTTAGAATATACCACATTCTGAGGGTGTCTAAATAGTTTGTGATCTGCAGTTTGATACACCCTTACTAGGAGCTAATCCCCACAGAACTCAGGCTGACTTCTGAGAACACATGTTTAAGGGCTGGGATGAATGATGACTGCATTGACCTTTATTAATGCCAGTTAAACCAGGGATCATGAACACTACAGTTAGATTTTCTAGTGACAGCTAGAATCAAGTTTAAACATCTCACTACCATCAGGGAGGTCTAATATCTGCAGTGTTACACACATTCATTCTGCTGCATGGTGTGAAGGATTATTTCCTGCATCCCAACCCATTCCCCATGCAGCAGAAACCAAGTAAGGAAGATGAATCTTATTCCAGTAGTGGCAAGAGCACACCTTCTAATGTACCTGAGGACAGTTGGCTAACTTAAGGAGGCAGGCCGGGCCAAGGGGCCCACACAGCTTTGTGACTCCCTGCAGCACCTGCTGCCTGAAGCAGTCGGCTCCTATCACACAGGTGCAGCTGGCCCTAAAAAGCCATTTCAGGAGCAAAACTTGTGATAAGCTACTGTGATGGTATAATCTCAGTAGCTGTTATTTGCTACATTTAGTTGATTAATCAGGTCATTTAATCAAGTGCAAATATTTCACTCATGTACAATGCTGCTTCCAATTAATCAGGTAACTATTCATTTTAAAGTATTTTGAACACATACTGTATATTTATAATAACTGCAGGGGCATCATACCATATTCAGACAATTACTCTTCTCTTTTACATCTTAGAAGATGATGTGTGAGCAGTATTGGGGATCAGAGCTGATAGTTTTCTACAGAAAGGCACTGGGCACAAGTGGTATTGGGTATATGGAATTTGAAAGGTGGCATTAGCCCTTTGTCTCCTTTATAGTCCTGATATGAATGAAGGCACTGTGCCTGTATTGTAAATAGCAAGTATAACCACTGCCTCACCCCCATCCAGTGGCACAGCTTGGGTTGCCAACATGCAGGGCAAGGCAAGTATTGTGCTCCCTCAAGGTTGTCTTGGAAAATGGTGGTGGTGGGGCTCAGCACCATTGGAATCCCCTCCCTACACCTCCCCCCACCTTTGTGGCCCACCCACCCACTTTACACTGGGGAAGTGATGCCAGGCTGCTCTGGGCCATCCTTCATCCTCCAGGCTGCCCTCTCCAAGGAGGAAAGTCTGCTCGGTCATTGCCAAGCCCTGCTGTGGCTGCTGCTTTCCCAGAGGGGGAAATTGAGTGATTGAGGCAGCCACAGCCAGAAGAGGGGAGGCCAGGCTTGTGCGTGTTCTATGCCACTGTCCTCTTCACCTTGCCCGATAGATCCATGGCAGGGCTGAAATTTTACACCCCTAAGAATGTTGTGTCCTGTGCAACCTTCCCTTTGGCACACCCATGCCACATCACTGCCCCCATCCCATCGCATCCCCATCATCTTTGATCTGGAACTAAGAAAAACAAAGGGTTAAAGCCATGCTCTCCCATGTCTTATTACCACTCCTGGTCTTACTTTGCTGCTGTGCTAGTTATTTAAGAGACAGACAGCATGCACCAGGGTTACCAACATGACAAACATTATGGCCAATATCCTATATAGAGCAGAAGACAATAAGGTAAATGCTCCTTCTGCTCCAACATGTTCCCTTTTTTTGCACTGAGTCGCACACCAGTTGTGAGATCACTTCCACAACTGTTCACATGACTGGTTGTGTAAAAGGCCTGCTGCAAAAGTGAGGGGCTTATATGATGTCCTTCTGCTCTGAATAGGACACTGTCTATGGCTAGCTTGGTCTTTGTTTAAAATAAGCCCGCCAGATTTACTGGGCTGACTGAGGAAGCATCAGATTGTATTTTCTTCATAGATGTCAGCCATAATAATAATGGAGACTTTTGTAAAGTTTCCAGTTGTTTCGGCATTATTTTAAAGGCAGTAGAGGATGCTGCCTCAGATGTTCGATTCCCACCGTTTGCTGAAGCAATGTGAAGTGGGCCATGGGATTTCAAAGAGACACAATGTAGGAGTAATGGGAGATTTCAATTATGCTGGTATCTGCTGGGAGGCAAATTCTGCCGAGTACGGCCCATCCAAGATATTCCAGGCTTGTGTGGCTGATAATTTTCTCCTACAAAAAGTAGAAAAAGAAACTAGAGGACTAGTTATCCTCAACTTGATTCTAACATAATAGAGACAACTTGGTGGAGAAAGTGGCAGTAAAAGGAACTCTGGGTGAAAGTGTCCATGTTCTACTAGAATTCTTGATTAGGATGGGGGTATTCATATATGAATATGAATACCCCCGGTCAGGTGGATATAACTCACTGTTCCACTGCTGCAGCGGGCTCTGCACTCCTTTCCAATAGCTCCAGAGCCCACAGGTGACTAGCCACTCCTGGCCAAAGGAGGGAAGACAAGCCGTGTTGCCAGGCTGACTACTGGCTAGTTGACAGCAAGCCCTGTAGCGATTGGAAGGGAGCTTGGAGCTGGCTTCAGCAGCAGACAGGTGAGTGGACGGTCCGGCCCCAGAGGGCCAGACCCTTATCATGTCCACCTGTGCAGGGGTATTCGAATATGAATACCTATAGCTCTATTATTGATTTCAAAGGAAGTCAAAGCAGAGTGTAGCCACACACATATGCTGGACTTTTTTTTTAAAAAAGCCAATTTTTTATAAACCCATGGCAGCACATCCTAACAAGAAAAGGAGTCCAAGAGGGGTGGGAGCTTCTAGAAAATGAAATTCTAAAACACAAATACAAATAATTCTAACAAAAAAGTAGGAGACAGCAAAAAAGGTCAGTGTAGCTTCCCAAACAGCTCAGAGAGCACCTGAAAACAAAGAAAGGACACACATGGGAAGTGGGAGGAAGGCCAGGCAACAAAGTAAGTGTGCTGAGAAGTAGCAAGTAATTGCAGGGATAGCATAGCAAAAGACAAAGAAAAGAAAGAGTGGCTCAGCTACTCGATGGAGATGGAAAAATGATAACAGAAGACAAAGAAAAGGCAGAAGTGCTCAAAGCTCAGTCCTTTCCCAAAGGACAGACTATTAACCTCCAGACAAATGTGAAGTGCAGGTGGAGGGGACAAGCTTGCAGCTGGAGATTGATATACAAATAGTGAAGAAATACCTTGAAGGGCAACAAGGGTGACCAGGGGGCTGGAAACCAAGCCTATGAGGAAAGACTGAATGAGTTCAAATCTCCAGGGCTGGATGAACTGCATTCAAGAGTACTGAAGGAACTGGCTGAAGAACTCTCAGAACCACTGTGCATTATTTTCTTGAAATCATGAGAAATGGGTGAGGTGCCAGAGAATTGGAGGAGGGGCTATATTCAAAAAGGGCAAAAAAGAGGAACCTGGGAACTACAGGCCAGGCAAAATTCTGGAACAGATAGTAAAGCGGTTATTATGCAAGTACCTAGAAAACAATGCAGCAATAACTAGAAGCCAGCATGGATTTGTCAAGAACAAATCCTGCCAAACTAATTTGATCTCCTTTTTTGAGAAGGTCACCTCCCTGATAGACAGAGGGAATGCTGTAGACATCGTATATCTTGACTTCGGCAAAGCTTTTGACAAAGTGCCCCATGAGATCCTGATTAGCAAGCTAACTAGGTGTGGGCTGGATAGATCAAGTGTCAGGTGGATACGCGATTAGCTACAGAATCATACTCAGAGCGTGATGATTAATGGGTCGTTCTCTAACTGGGATGAGGTAACAAGTGGGGTACCCCAAGGCTGAGTCCTGGTCCCTGTGCTCTTCAATATTTTTATTAATGACTTGGATGAAGGAGTATACAGGGAATGTTTGTCAAATTTGCAGATGATACCTGTTACATACAGCACTGATGGTACCTGTCTGTCATGGGTTTGGAGGGAAAGTTCCATCCTATGGGGAGTGGAAGGCGGGACATCAGGGGGAGGAGCTGTACTGTATATATATTTGGGAGCTTGTGTGGAGAGTGAAGAGTGGGAGTCTGTGTGTCAGACTGAGTACAACTGTGTGTCAGTTAGTACCTACCTGATAGGTTCAGGTTTCTATGTGGGTAGCCAGAACTGATAGGTTCAGGGTCTGTGCTTTACTTTAAAGTGTTCTGTGTGAACCAAACTGTTGTATGTATGATTGAGACTAAGCCACGTTACAGTATCTTATTTACTTGATCTTTTTATTTACCCTGTTTGTTATTTAAATAAACCTTGTTCTTTTGTTTGTTAAAAATCCATTCCTGGTCTGTGTGACTTCTTATAGGGAATGGTTGGTGGCAGCTTAATTAAAGTGTGGCACACTCCAGTAGGTCTGGGGTTGTCACATTGATTGGTGTCCAGCGTGTGGGATACGACTGGTCCAGTTGTCCAGTGGTCCAGCAAAGCCTTGGCAAGTGTGCCCAGAGCAAGGGGGGTCTAGTCAGGGAAAATCTGAGAGCGCGTAGGTAATCTTCTAGGCTTACCTCACGGGGAGGTACGCTAGTGGAAGAACGTGCCACCTCAGATTGGGGACTAGATTAGGGAGCTCTGAGGCAACCCGTTTTGGCGGGAAAGAGCTGAGGCAAAGCTGTGTGAAGTAACAGTGATCTAGCCTGTCTGCTGAGAGGCCTAGCAGAGGGGGAGGATTCTGCCTGGCAACAGTTGCAAGTTAGTGCTGAAGGAACAGCAGCAATCTATAGAAGGCTGTTCCTGAGGCAAAAGAAAAAAAATCGTCATTTTATTTTGAGGCTTGACTTTTGAAGGCAGCCTGTTCTGGGGGGGGATTATGCCCTTGACTCGAAGCCAAATGGCAGAAATGGGTGAAGTAAGAGACCCACAGGTAGACCAAGGTTCTGAGGAGGAATTTGGCTCAGTGCAGGATGAGAGCACGGGAGAACAGAACCCAGAACTCAGAAAAATGCTCCTAGCCCAACAGCATGAACTGAGGGTGAGGGAAATGGAGGAAAGGGAAAGAGAGAAACAGAGACAATTTGAAATGGAAAAGGAAGAGAAACAGGAAAGGGAAAGGGAGAGGCAAAGACAATTTGAGTTAGAAAGAATGGCGTTGGAGAGAGAGAGGATGGCGTATGAGTTAAGAAAATTGGAAATGATGAACCAGAACAATAATAACAATAGAGATTCTGAGGTGGGCCAATTGTCTAAAACTGACTTGAAGAAATTCCCTGTGTACCACAAGGGAGATTGCCCTGAGGTGTTCTTTTCCCTCGTGGAAAGATCGTTTGTGGACTTCTCAGTAAGGGAAACTGAGAAGATGACCATTATGCGATCTTTAATCAGTGGCAGCCTGGCAGAAGTCTATGCAGAGATGCCAGAGGAACTGTTGAAAGATTTCGCTGAGTTTAAAAAACTGGTGTTTGCCAGACATGGGATAACTGCTGAACAGCTGAGGCAAAAATTCAGGTCACTCACCAAAAAACCAGAGCAGACTTTTACCCAAGTGGGGGCCCAACTGGTGAGGCTGCTAGAGAAATGGCTGTCTCAGGAGGGGACAGAGACCTTCCAGCAGCTCAAAGACTTGATAGCGCTGGAACAGTTTTATTCAGTCCTGCATGGGGAACTGAAGTTCCAGGTGAGGGAGAGGAAACCGAAATCTGTGACAGAGGCGGCAGAGATCGCAGATTTTATTTACCAAATAAGAAAGCCCTTAGGTGCTGAGGGAAAATCTGTAGGTAAACCCAAAGAAACCTACAGCAAGTACTCTCAGGGACCAGGGAAAAACCAGCAAGGGGGAGGGGCCCATGTTGAAGGGAAGCCCTCAGACATGAAACCACCAAGACCTCAGATTTTGGAGGGAAAACCAAAACCAGATGAGAAAGACTCCAAGTACAGCAGAAAATGTTATTTCTGTCAAGGAAAGGGCCATCTAATCTCAGAGTGTGAGAAATTAAAGCAGCTAAAGGGAAATTTGCCTCATGATTTGAGTGGAACCAAGCCAAAAGCTGTGTTCTGTGACCAGACAGAGCAAAGCTCCTTGCCACTGAGGGAGCTTGTTGCCATGGCGACTCAATCTGGAACAGTTACATCTGCTGATCAGGCTGGGGAAAATGGTCCTCTTGTGGAGGTCAAGCGCTGCTTACTAGTGAGGACAGATTCGCAGTTGTTTGAGACCGCAGGGGTGGACGTAGGAATACTTGACCATCAGTATAGGGGGCTAAGGGATACTTGTTCCCAGGTGACCCTGTGCCATCCAGACATTATTCCTAGGGAGTATATAATCCCAAATGAGAGCTTGAAGGTGGCAGGGATTGAGGGACAGGTGATCTCACTGCCAGTAGCTGAGGTACCTGTGAGCTTTCAAGGCTGGAGGGGAGTGTGGCGGCTAGCGATTTCATCGACTCTGCCAGCAGCCGTGCTCGTGGGAAATGACCTGGCTGAACATGTGAAACGGGTGCTAGTGATTACATGCTCACAAGCTACCACAGGGACAGTTCAGGGGGGTACTGAAGGGCCCGAGGCGGAAGCAGATGAGGGTAGTTCCGAAGCTGTGGTAGAAACCTTAACCACAGACAGCAAATTTGGCCAAGAGCAAAAGGCAGACGCCACTCTCCGAAAGTGTTTTGAAAAGGTGACAGACACCCAGCTAACACCTGAAACCCCAGTGAGATTTCGAGAGAAAAAGGGAATTTTATATAGAGAGACCCTGAGGAATATCTCAAAAGGGGGAGATGGGATCAGAAGTCAGCTAGTGGTACCTGAAAAGTATCGCCCCATGATCTTACAAAGGGGGCACTCTGACATGTTTGCTGCGCACTTAGGGGTGAACAAAACACAACAGAGAATCACACAAAATTTTTACTGGCCTGAAATAGGGAAGCAGATCAAGGAGTTCTGTAAACAATGTGATGTGTGTCAGAGGCAGGGGAATAACCGTGACAGGACCAAAGCGAAGTTGTGCCCTTTGCCTGTGATTGACACCCCGTTCAAATGTATAGGAGTGGATATTGTGGGACCTTTGCCCAAGGCCACAAAGAGGGGGAACCGGTTCATTCTCACCATTGTGGACCATGCCACGAGGTACCCCGAAGCCATTCCCTTGACTAACATCGAAACTAACACAGTGGCAGATGCCTTGGTGGGGTATATGTCCAGGATGGGATTTGCCTCAGAAATAATCACAGATTTGGGCACATCGTTTACATCAAAGCTCATGAAACGGTTATGGCAAATCTGTGGAATTAGACACAAGGAAACCACTGCCTATCACCCCGAAAGTAATGGGTTAACGGAGAAGTTCAATGGGACTCTGATGCGCATGATTAGGGCTTACTTGGCAGAGAATCCAAACAATTGGGACCAGAAGCTGCAATCCCTTTTGTTTGCTTATCGATCAGTGCCACAAGCCAGTACCGGGTTCAGTCCGTTTGAACTTTTGTTTGGGAGAAGGGTGAAAGGTCCACTTCATTTAATCAAGCAGAATTGGGAGCAGATCACCCAGGATGACCCACAAGACGTTGTGACATATATAGACCCTTTAATGCCTCACCTGAAGAGAAACCTAGAGCTAGCAGCAGAAAACCTGCAAGCTCAGAAGGTCAGACAGAAAACCTGGGATGAGCAGAAAGCCAGGGAGAGGCACTTTAACCCAGGGGAGGAAGTGCTTTGGCCTAGGCCCTGCAAAGAGAACAAACTGCAGCTGGGTAGCCCAGAAATAAAATACTTGGGTCACATAGTAGGGGGAGGAGTGATCAAACCCCTGGAGGCCAAAATAGAAGCCATTCGTGATTGGCCCAGGCCCAACACCAAGAAAAAAGTCAAATCATTTCTTGGGTTGGTGGGCTACTACAGAAAGTTCATTCCGAGGTTTAGCGAGATGGCGGCTCCGCTGACCGATCTGACGCGGAAGAAGACTGATGACCGCATCCCGTGGACCAGCGACTGTGAGGAGGCGTTCCGGAGGTTGAAGGAGGCGCTCATCAATTATCCAGTGCTGCGTGCTCCAGACTTTGACCGGGAGTTCATCATCTACACCGATGCGTCTAACAGCGGGGTAGGAGCAGTTCTTTGCCAGGAGGATGAAAATGGTGACCAGCATCCAGTGTCCTACCTGAGTAGGAAACTCCAGAAAGGTGAGAGACATTTGGAAACCGTGGAAAAGGAGTGCCTGGCCATAGTATACGCGATTCAGAAGGCCAAACCTTACATCTGGGGAAGACATTTTGTTCTGTGCACTGACCACTCACCACTGCAGTGGTTAAAGACAATGAAAACCCACAATAGTAAACTTATGAAGTGGGCTTTAAACCTGCAAGATTATGACTTTGAAGTGAAGGTGGTCAGAGGGTCAATGAACTGTGTTGCTGACGCCTTGTCAAGAAGACCCGAAGAGTGAAGACGGCGAAGAAACATGGACTATGTATATTTTGGTGACCAAAAGTTAAATGTACCTGTTTATTAAACATGCTTGGTTTGTATTAATAAAGGTAACTTAATGTATTGTAAATATGAATGTTTAAATGCCTAATTGATATGTTTAACCTAGAGTGTAAGTATGGGTTATGGTATTGTATGTTAATGTATAACTGTTATATGTTGTGATCCTGGTTGTTTTTTTGGGAGAAAAGCACTTTAGCTTTTCCCCTGCAAAACAACTTATAAAGAGGGGAGGTGTTACATACAGCACTGATGGTACCTGTCTGTCATGGGTTTGGAGGGAAAGTTCCATCCTTTGGGGAGTGGAAGGCGGGACATCAGGGGGAGGAGCTGTACTGTATATATATTTGGGAGCTTGTGTGGAGAGTGAAGAGTGGGAGTCTGTGTGTCAGACTGAGTACAACTGTGTGTCATTTAGTACCTACCTGATAGGTTCAGGTTTCTATGTGGGTAGCCAGAACTGATAGGTTCAGGGTCTGTGCTTTACTTTAAAGTGTTCTGTGTGAACCAAACTGTTGTATGTATGATTGAGACTAAGCCACGTTACAGTATCTTATTTACTTGATCTTTTTATTTACCCTGTTTGTTATTTAAATAAACCTTGTTCTTTTGTTTGTTAAAAATCCATTCCTGGTCTGTGTGACTTCTTATAGGGAATGGTTGGTGGCAGCTTAATTAAAGTGTGGCACACTCCAGTAGGTCTGGGGTTGTCACAATACCAAATTAGGCAGAATAGCTAATACCCTAGAAGACAGAAACAAAATTCAAAATGACCTTGATAGGATAGAACAGTGGTCCCCAACCTTGGGCCTCCAGATGTTCTTGGACTACAACTCCCAGAAGCCTTCACCACCACCTCTGCTGGCCAGGATTTCTGGGAGTTGAAGTCCAAGAACATCTGGAGGCCCAAGGTTGGGGACCACTGGGATAGAGCACTGGGCTCAAATTTCAAGAGAGACAGATATTCTGTGCTTAGGCCATAAAGTAACCAAACTGTGACATAGCAACAGGGCAACCAAGTTCCACAGCCCATGTAGTAAAGAGTAATGGTAGTGATTAAAATTAGATTGAATTAGATCCAAGACCACAGTCCTAATTTGTTCTCCAGCACTGCATTGCTCCTAGGTTTGTTTTTTTTTACTCAGCAGTCAAAATTATTCCAAGGATAGGTAAATTCACCCTAAAGTACCAAGTCTCTACAAGCAGGCCTTCCCAACAGCCATTACTTAGCTTTACCTTTATTTTTCCTTTTCCCCCATCTTGGACCCTTGTAGTAAAATTGGACCTCATTTTTAATGTATTTATGTTTTTCATTTATTATATTTGTATTTTTGCTTTTTGTATTTTGTGCAAACTGCCCAGAGTAGACATGTTCTAGATGGGCAGTATATAAGTCTAATAAAACAAACAAACAAACAAACAAACACATAAAGTCCAGCAATATTCTGAAAGTAATTTGATGACACATTTGCAGCACGTTTGCCAGAAAGGGCAGCTACCACTAATTTAGGGTGTGAAACCTTATTTAGAGTGAGTTTAGCGCATCCAACATCTAGATGACAAGAGCTCAGTAGCATTGGTATTACAATTGCAAGATAGACAGACACAGTCACACACACACAGAGCAATCCTTGGTGGAAGGTAGTTTAAGGGGTTGGGGAGAGACATTGGCATCCTATACATATGCTGCAAAGTGTTTCACTGATAATTCCCCCTCATTCAAATTTCTATTTCAATATATCAAGAGGATATCTATAGGGGACTGAAGTGAGAATTAGATTGTTTTGTTTATTTTGATTTGCTTTGATAGAAGGCATTGGAAAAGGAAAACATCTATAATATTACTGAACAGAGATATCAGGAGATATACTATTGTGTTTTTAAATTTTTATTTTATTTATTTATTTTAACTGTTGTAGCCTGTTAGTAAGGCGCTTCTGCTACTGCTGCTGAGAATTATCTCTCAGCACTCTGGTCCTTATTCTGAGTTGTTGTTCGTTTCTGATAAAATATCCCATAGATAGAACTACTGCTGTTCTGCCTTTCTTTTAAAAAGTTTATGGGTGTGTGTGTGTTTCCTAGTGGTCTCCCATTCAGGTACTGGCCAAACACTTATTCATTTAGCTTTAATACTTAAAAGTGTGCCCGGGCCATTTCAGCAACTGTTTGTGATACAGACAGCTTTGCAGTAGGGGTAATGTGAAAAGAAACTGAATGAGACATCTTCTTGTATTATTGAATTTTCTGGCAACAAATTGTGGTGCATGGAAAGAGTCACCATTAAGCAAGATGATTAACACTGATTGTTTCTATGCTGTTGGTGAGGTTCATTCCACAGGCTGTTTTCTGTAAATCCATGATAAAGGAGGACCTCCCCCTCCTCTTTTCTGCCTGTGGTGTTGAAATTCCCTTAGGCAGGAACAGCATAACTCACTTACTTGCTGTCTCACTTTAAGGGGCATGAGTAAATGATGGTCTTAATAAAAACTGTTACTGAACAAGACTGTTTAATATTAGAACTCTGCTACTGTCAATTTGCTGTGTCTATGTGACTTTGACTTCACCTTTGATTTGTATTCCTGCCTTGAGCAGGGGGTTGGACTTCATGGCTTTATGCGCCCCTTCCAACTTCATGATTCTATATGATTCCTGTAGAGCAAAAATAATGGAAAAGCAATGGGGACATACTACCTCTTCCTCATTCGCTCCCCTCCTCCCCGCCATATCAGTCTGAGTCCTTCTTTTTCTGAAGACCCTGCCTTTCTTCACCAAGTCATTTTACAGTCTGAAGATTAGCATCCTCTCTATTAATGGCTTGCTCATGAGATGAAATATTTAACATGACTCTGTTACTGCCTCTTCCTTGAAAGTACGGTTCATGCTTCATTTGCCAGTGATGTTAAAACATTTCATGCCATATTTTCCTTCTCACTCAGCTGGAAATGTGTAATGGTTTTGTGTGTGCATGCTCATGCATGTATGTGTGATATGCAGATGTATTTCTCTGTGCAGTATGTTCCAATAGTGTGTGACTAGGTGCGAAGTGACTGTTTGAGTTACTCTTTTCCACATAATTGGGGTTTCCCTGCATTTATTGCCTGTTTAACCAGCTACAATGTGACACTACAGTATTAACTGCAAAACCTCAATCTTCTACCAAAATATGGCTGATAGGGGAATCACTAACTGTTTCAGTTCCAGATTTTAATGGGAGAAGACTAATGCTAACTGATCAGTGGGTTACTTATGTTTTCACAAGCCATGGAACTGTATGCACCTCTCTGCTTGATTTAAGCAAGCACCTTAAGTACCCAAGGCCCCCTTTTGCTCATTGTACTATCTTTCACTACCTTTGAAGGGAAATGCACGACAGGAAAGCATCCATCCCTGAAATTTTTATTAAAGTTCAAATATCTCAGCTGGAATGGATTTGTGTCAGATTTTATATCTGTGGGTTCTTTCACCTTTAAAAAATTAATGTGTAATTAATTTATGAAATTCATCATCAGATGAAAAGCAGATAGCCACCAACTGAGAGGGCTTGGAAAGTGATAAGACTGTTTATTGAAAGGGGGTCTCTCAACAGCTGGCCACCCTGACAGAAAATGCTGTGCCAGCTGGTAGGGCGAATGACAGGGCATCATGTTTTGATTATGAGCTTCCAGATGCATTGGCTGGCTACTCCTAAAGACTGGTTTTGACCTATTTGTTCTGATACAGCAGAGCACTTCTTATCTTGACTTTACTGTGGAAGTGCCCTAAAGCTAGGTTCCTCCAGGTATTGCTGGACTACATTTCCAGCACCCCTGACCATTAGTTGAGATTGTTGAGAGCTGTAGTCCAAAACATCTGGAGGATCCAGGTTGAGGGAAGGCACTTGTGGGGTTTCAGATACACAGGGAGGGGAGTTTTGCAGGCAAAAACTTGAGAGAAAGGAAAGATATGCAGGTGTAAGCTAAGGACAAGGAAGAAGGAAGGAAGGAAGGAAGGAAGGAAGGAAGGAAGGAAGGAAGGAAGGAAGGAAGTGTGACAACCCCAGACCTACTGGAGTATGCCACACTTTAATTATGCTGCCACCAACCATTCCCTATAAGAAGTCACACAGACCAGGAATGGATTTTTAACAAACAAAAGAACAAGGTTTATTTAAATAACAAACAGGGTAAATAAAAAGATCAAGTAAATAAGATACTGTAACGTGGCTTAGTCTCAATCATACATACAACAGTTTGGTTCACACAGAACTCTTTAAAGTAAAGCACAGACCCTGAACCTATCAGTTCTGGCTACCTATAAAGAAACCTGAACCTATCAGGTATGTACTAACTGACACACAGTTGTACTCAGTCTGACACACAGACTCCAACTCCTTTCTCCACACAAGCTCCAAATATATAAACAGTACAGCTCCTCCCCCTGATGTCCCGCCTTCCACTCCCCATAGGATGGAACTTTCCCTCCAAACCCATGACAGACAGGTACCATCAGTGCTGTATGTAACACCTCCCCTCTTTATAAGTTGTTTTGCAGGGGAAAAGCTAAAGTGCTTTTCTCCAAAAAACAACCAGGATCAAAACATATAAACAGTTATACAATAACATACAATCACATAACCCATACTTACTTTAAACATTAATATTCGCAATACATTAAATTACCTTTATTAATACAAACCAAGCCTGTTCAACAAACAGGTACATTTAACTTTTGGTCACCAAAATATACACAGTCCATGGTTTCTTCGCCGTCTTCACTCGTCGGGTCTTCTTGACAAGGCGTCAGCAACACAGTTCATTGACCCTCTGACCACCTTCACTTCAAAGTCATAATCTTGCAGGTTTAAAGCCCACCTCATAAGTTTACTATTGTGGGTTTTCATTGTCTTTAACCACTGCAGTGGTGAATGGTCAGTGCACAGAACAAAATGTCTTCCCCAGATGTAAGGTTTGGCCTTCTGAATCGCGTATACTATGGCCAGGCACTCCTTTTCCACGGTTGCCAAATGTCTCTCACCTTTCTGGAGTTTCCTACTCAGGTAGGACACTGGATGCTGGTCACCATTTTCATCCTCCTGGCAAAGAACTGCTCCTACCCCGCTGTTAGACGCATCGGTGTAGATGATGAACTCCCGGTCGAAGTCTGGAGCACGCAGCACTGGATAATTGATGAGCGCCTCCTTCAACCTCCGGAACGCCTCCTCACAGTCGCTAGTCCACGGGATGTGGTCATCAGTCTTCTTCCGCGTCAGATCGGTCAGCGGAGTCGCCATCTCGCTAAACCTCGGGATGAACTTTCTGTAGTAGCCCACCAACCCAAGAAATGATTTGACCTTTTTCTTGGTGTTGGGTCTGGGCCAATCACGAACGGCTTCTATTTTGGCCTCCAGGGGTTTGATCACTCCTCCCCCTACTATGTGACCCAAGTATTTTATTTCTGGGCTACCCAGCTGCAGTTTGTTCTCTTTGCAGGGCCTAGGCCAAAGCACTTCCTCCCCTGGGTTAAAGTGCCTCTCCCTGGCTTTCTGGTCATACCAGGTTTTCTGTCTAACCTTCTGAGCTTGCAGGTTCTCTGCTGCTAGCTCTAGGTTTCTCTTTAGGTCATTCATTAAAGAGTCTATATATGTCACAACATCTTGTGGGTCATCCTGGGTGATCTGTTCCCAATTTTGTTTGATTAAATCTAGTGGACCTTTCACCCTTCTCCCAAACAAAAGTTCAAACGGACTGAACCCGGTACTGGCTTGTGGCACTGATCGATAAGCAAACAAAAGGGATTGCAGCTTCTGGTCCCAATTGTTTGGATTCTCTGCCAAGTAAGCCCTAATCATGCGCATCAGAGTCCCATTGAACTTCTCCGTTAACCCATTACTTTCGGGGTGATAGGCAGTGGTTTCCTTGTGTTTAATTCCACAGATTTGCCATAACCGTTTCATGAGCTTCGATGTAAACGATGCGCCCAAATCTGTGATTATTTCTGAGGCAAATCCCATCCTGGACATATACCCCACCAAGGCATCTGCCACTGTGTTAGTTTCAATGTTAGTCAAGGGAATGGCTTCAGGGTACCTCGTGGCATGGTCCACAATGGTGAGAATGAACCTGTTCCCCCTCTTTGTGGCCTTGGGCAAAGGTCCCACAATATCCACTCCTATACATTTGAACGGGGTGTCAATCACAGGCAAAGGGCACAACTTCGCTTTGGTCCTGTCACGGTTATTCCCCTGCCTCTGACACACATCACATTGTTTACAGAACTCCTTGATCTGCTTCCCTATTTCAGGCCAGTAAAAATTCTGTGTGATTCTCTGCTGTGTTTTGTTCACCCCTAAGTGCGCAGCAAACATGTCAGAGTGCCCCCTTTGTAAGATCATGGGGCGATACTTTTCAGGTACCACTAGCTGACCTCTGATCCCATCTCCCCCTTTTGAGATATTTATCAGGGTCTCTCTATATAAAATTCCCTTTTTCTCACGAAATCTCGCTGGGGTTTCAGTTGTTAGCTGGGTGTCTGTCACCTTTTCAAAACACTTTTGGAGAGTGGCGTCTGCCCTTTGCTCCTGGCCAAATCCACT
This sequence comes from Pogona vitticeps, assembly GCF_051106095.1. NCBI lineage: Eukaryota > Metazoa > Chordata > Lepidosauria > Squamata > Agamidae > Pogona > Pogona vitticeps. The sequence continues at coordinate 117,124,047 of NC_135786.1, forward strand.
GTCCGTGGTCAAGGCCTCCACCACAGCCTCGGAACCACCCCCATCCGCTTCCGCCTCGGGCCCTTCAGTACCCCCCTGAACTGTTCCCGCGGTGGCTTGTGAGTGTGTAATCACTAGCACCCGTTTCACATGTTCAGCCAGGTCATTTCCCACGAGCACGGCTGCTGGCAGAGTCGATGAAATCGCTAGCCGCCAAACTCCCCTCCAGCCTTGAAAGTTCACAGGTACCTCAGCTACTGGCAGTGAGATCACCTGCCCCTCAATCCCTGCCACCTTTAGGCTCTCATTTGGGCTTATATACTCCCTAGGAATAATGTCTGGATGGCACAGGGTCACCTGGGAACAAGTATCCCTTAGCCCCCTATACTGATGGTCAAGTATTCCTACGTCTACCCCTGCGGTCTCAAACAACTGCGAATCTGTCCTCACTAGTAAGCAGCGCTTGACCTCCACAAGAGGACCATTTTCCCCAGCCTGATCAGCAGATGTAACTGTTCCAGATTGAGTAGCCATGGTAACAGGCTCCCTCAATGGCAAGGAGCTTTGCTCTGTCTGGACACAGAACACAGCTTTTGGCTTGGTTCCACTCAAATCATGAGGCAAATTTCCCTTTAGCTGCTTTAATTTCTCACACTCTGAGATTAGATGGCCCTTTCCTTGACAGAAATAACATTTTCTGCTGTACTTGGAGTCTTTCTCATCTGATTTTGGTTTTCCCTCCAAAATCTGGTTCCTGGACTGGCTCTGCCCAGAAGTTTTATCAACAAAATGGCCGCCCATTTTTGGCGGGCTCTGAACTAACCCTTTGGAGTACTTAGGGTCCCATGTTTCCCTCATGTTTTCTTCAGAATAATTCAGGTTTTGATGTTTCATGTCTGAGGGCTTCCCTTCACCATTATTGTTATTCCTATTTCTACTCATTATTTCCATCTTCTTCAGCTCAAACACCATTTTGTCTACTTCCAACAGTCTCTGTTTCACTTCCCTTTCAAACGCCAGTTCCCTCACCCTCAGTTCATGCAGTTGGGCTCGGAGCATTTTTCTGAGTTCTGGGGTCAGTTCTCCCGTGTTCTCATCCTGCACTGAGCCAAATTCCTCCTCAGAACCTTGGTCTACCTGTGGGTCTCTTACTTCCCCCATTTCTGCCATTTGGCTTCGCGTCAAGGGCATAATCCCCCCCCAGAACAGGCTGCCTTCAAAAGTCAAGCCTCAAAATAAAATGACGACTTTTTTTTTCTTTTGCCTCAGGAACAGCCTTCTATAGATTGCTGCTGTTCCTTCAGCACTAACTTGCAACTGTTGCCAGGCAGAATCCACCCCCTCTGCTAGGCCTCTCAGCAGACAGGCTAGATCACTGTTACTTCACACAGCTTTGCCTCAGCTCTTTCCCGCCAAAACAGGTTGCCTCAGAGCTCCCTAATCTAGTCCCCAATCTGAGTGTGCACGTTCTTCCACTAGCCTACCTCCCCGTGAGGTAAGCCTAGAAGACTACCTATGCGCCCTCAGATTGTCCCTGACTAGACCCCCCTTGCTCTGGGCACACTTTCCAAGGCTTTGCTGGACCACTGGACAACTGGACCAGTCGTATCCCACACGCTGGACACCAATCAATGTGACAACCCCAGACCTACTGGAGTATGCCACACTTTAATTATGCTGCCACCAACCATTCCCTATAAGAAGTCACACAGACCAGGAATGGATTTTTAACAAACAAAAGAACAAGGTTTATTTAAATAACAAACAGGGTAAATAAAAAGATCAAGTAAATAAGATACTGTAACGTGGCTTAGTCTCAATCATACATACAACAGTTTGGTTCACACAGAACACTTTAAAGTAAAGCACAGACCCTGAACCTATCAGTTCTGGCTACCTATAAAGAAACCTGAATCTATCAGGTATGTACTAACTGACACACAGTTGTACTCAGTCTGACACACAGACTCCAACTCCTTTCTCCACACAAGCTCCAAATATATAAACAGTACAGCTCCTCCCCCTGATGTCCCGCCTTCCACTCCCCATAGGATGGAACTTTCCCTCCAAACCCATGACAGACAGGTACCATCAGTGCTGTATGTAACAGGAAGGAAGGAAGGAAGGAAGGAAGGAAGGAAGGAAGGAAGGAAGGAAGGAAGGAAGGAAGGAAGGAAGGAAGGAAGGAAGGAAGGGAGGGAGGGAGGGAGGGAGGGAGGGAGGAAGGGAGGAAGGGAGGAAGGAAGGAGCTGATACAAGCAATTCCTCATGCTTGAAATTAATAATCCAATTATTAATAAAACATAAAAGGTCTTCCTGTACATATTTATGTTATCTGGGACGGAATCCTGTTGGTGTTTGTGTAAGGTTTATGTAATTTGCTGCAGGTAATTGATGAGGTGCCATGACATGCATTGGTCATATGCCTGGTCACATGCCCATTTGCAAAACCAAAATGCATTGTGGCACCTCAACAGCTAGGTGCTGCTATTTCATCACAAGTTACGGAATACGTATGTAAACAGTATTGGAATTCTAGCCATAATCTGCATAAACTGTATATTATGAGGAAGAGGACAATACACACTAAATTATCAGTGTGTACCCATAATATACTAGATCAAGGATCTAAGACCATAATGCTGACATTGTGTCTGTCAGGGCAAACCCACAGTATTCAGTCTCAATGTTTTATTGGCAAGTTGGACAGTCCCAAGGCACCCCCAGAAGAAGGGAATGGTAAAGCTTTTCTGAGTATTCTCTTTCTAGAAAACCCTGGAAAAAGTAACCATTAAGTCAGAACTGACTTAACAACACACAATTATTATTATTATTATTATTATTATTATTATTATTATTATTATTATTATTATTATTATTATTATTATTATTATTATTATTATTATTATTATTATTATTATTATTATTATTATTATTATTATTAAAGTCCAGCCAACTGAAGGACTTTATGATTTGATAAAGCTCAGTGTCCATGTGATGCTGCCTTGGAAAGAACATTCTTCCTTGATGATCTGAGGTGACATTAGCTTTTCCCTGTGGACACAAAGAGCCACATGGGAACACTGAAAAGTGTCACTATTAAAATAGAGAAAGTGTTAAGTTAATTCTATATTTACTTTCCAAAAAAGAGCCTCGTGGCACAGTGGTTAAACCGCTGTACTGCAGCTAAAACTGTGCTCACGACCTGGGGTTCAAATCCCAGGTAGCCGGCTCAAGGTTGACTCAGCCTTCCATCCTTCCAAGGTCGGTAAAATGAGTACCCAGCTTGCTGGGGGGGCAATGTGTAGCCTGTATAATTAAATTGTAAACTGCCCGGAGAGTGCTTGTAGCGCTATGGGGCGGTATATAAGTCCAATAAATAAATAATAAATAAATAAAAGATATTAACTTGGAACCTAAAATAAATTAAGAAAGTCAATTTTTAAAAAAGTCCTTTCCTGCTTATTACAGCTGTTTGCAAGTTCCGACAGAAATAATTTTGGGTGTCCTGCTGATCTGAACGATTTGTGATAGGGCTTGAAGGGGACTGCAAGAGGGAGATGGGAATGGGAAACTTTTATTCCTTGGACTTCTTTAATCTTATCTTAGAATCCAAACCCAATGAGGGGCGGTTCCATGTTCTGCCAATAGCTTCCTGTGCCCCAGCTCATATTGTTCAGCTTTCTCTTCAGTGCTTTGAAGATCTTCTACAGCACAAGTACTTGCGGGAGGAAATTTGTTACTATTGTCAACCCCCAATGAGTTTCCCTGACCAATCAGGGATTTGAAGCCAGGCCTCTTGAGTCCTAATTTGTCATTCTATCAACTGCCATCACACTGGCTCTCATTATATGGGGAAGAAGTGAAAAGAATTTCCTTTCCATTAATATCCTTCTCACTTATCTTGGGATCTAAGCTATGGGCAGACAATATCAAATTTTGGGTTCCACAAATCAGCAGAGAACTTGGGCTCTTTATTATTTGAAGGACACAAGTATGCCAAAGGTGTGTGATGCGAGATGACTGAAAGTTTTACATGGAAGCTTCTGCTCAGTCCACTGTTCTTTCTGATAACAACCATTCTTAATACTCTTCTGGAAGCATTTCAGGGTAGCAATGAAGAAGAATTTGAAAAGGAGAGAGCTCTGAATAGGATTTGTTTCACATTGGAAGGCTGGGCCTAAATCTTGCCATAGAGGAGGCCCAGGACCCCTGCTGCCATCACCTAGCACTTCCTTTCAGTTTCTCCCTTTGCCTGGCAATGTGGAAGGTAAGATGGGTGGCATTAAGAAGGAATGACTTGCGTCAAGGCCTTCCAGATGCTGCTATAAACAGGTAAGATAGAGCAGAGTTTCGAAAAGTTGGTTTTCCGGACTGCAGCTCCTGGAATCTGCCAGCCAGCTGGGCCTCCAATTTGGATGACAGATTTTGCTAGAAAAAAGTAACTTTTCTAAGCTCTGATAAAAGAGATGAGTGGAAGGCATGCAAAGCAAAGTTGGGAGCTCACAGGTTTGAAGCTTGTTTTAGTGTATTGTTGATAGCCACCTCAGGTTCAAGAGAGGAAACGCAAGGCATACATGTTTTAATTAATAAAGTAATGTGTGGTGGTGAACAAGCTGCTAATAAACCTTTTTTTTAAAGGAGCCATGCCTAACCCTAGAGCAAGCTGAGATCTAAGTGCCCCTTGTCCTGAATGGCTTATTTTACTTTAGTTTAGAACAGAAGTGAGTAAAGCGCTGCTCCCCACCCCATGCTGCTTGAGTGCAACTCCCATCATTTCTGGCAAGCACAGGCAGTGGCACAGAGTACGTGGTATTGCAAATGAACAAGATCTGGAGGACCGCACTTTCCTGCCCGGACAATGTGGCCCTCCAAGCTTGTGTAACCACAGTTCATTTATTTATAAGTTCCATATAGGTATCTTTCTTTTTGGCTAGTGAGCTCTAATATTGTAACCCTGAATGTCTCCTCACATTATTCTCACAACTGCAGCAGTACCTGGCTTTATGAACCGAAATCCATAGAAAATAATGCCCTGCTTTACGTTCTTTTTCTGTTTTTTTCCTCTGCTGTACGAAAGGGTTTCCCCCAGGAGGCATTGCGCCTGGAGGTTTCTAGCACTGCCCCCATTCCTAGCGCAATCCGCATATCAGTTGATAAAATTTCCACATGACGTAACGTCCCGGAGGACGCATTAATTTCATAAACCGAGGTACCCCTGTATTGTGTGAAGCAAGTCAGGCTAAGAGAATGTGCATTGACCGCTGTCATCCAATGAGTTTCATGGTTCTGCTAGAAGCAGAATCTCTCCTGCCCCAATCTAACCACCCCACCAGCATTCTAACCACTATATACCACATATGTTATACGTTCTGCTATACCTCTGTGCCTTGCTTCTACTTGAGAACTGCAACATTCAGAGTAGGCATTTATACAACTGCACTCTTAAATCTGTATTCAGTTTGGGGATGCAATTGCAGCCTGGGGTTTGATTAGCTCCTTTGCATTTGTGGACTGTTTCATGAACTTTAATGGGCTAGATATTATCATGAATACTTACTAGCTTCAGTTGTATTTTCCTCCAGCCTACAGCTTTTGTATTGATCCACAAGCTTTAGAGACCTGAAACTAACCCCCTCTCCCCTTTTAAAATGTTTATATTCTCCCCTACTGTAATGGATGATATGAGTTATAACTTGCATGTCTTGGAAGGGCATCAGTTGCAGATTTCAAACAAGCTCATGTACACACATAAGCAATTAAGTAAGGAACTATCTCAAAAGAATTTGCAACCTCATTTCTGAGCTAGACAGTCTAGACAGGAGTGGCTACAACTCTTCAAATTGGTCACCTGCTATTTTAGGGTAATGCTCTTGTTCATTCACTGTGCCCCAAAATTCCCCTAAAACACCCTCCTATACATTATACATTATACCTGATGTAATTTGATTGCTGAAGCTAAATAGAGCATTATTTCCCTAAATCTAAATGTGTAGTTGCGTGGTGGGGGCATGTTATTCTTGTAGAAGTAGCAGAGGAGGCATGGTTATCTCAATAAAAACTCCCCCAAAGATTAATAATTTTAAAAATATTTTTTCTCAGGTATAGCCAAGGTATACCTTTTTCCAGAATGAAAATGGGAGGCTTACCCCCACTACCAAATTTAATTTTGGAGGTAGTGAGTGTAAGAATGACAAAGAAGTCCACTCCCTGGATTTACATGTCTTTGTGCTTTTGTCTGAGAAAAAGTATGAAATCCAGACAGCCTCCTCTGCAGGTGACGTAATTTAGAGTTTGGAAAATTTACTTCAGCCATGGTGGTTCAGGGATTTTGGAAGCTTTGAGAACATTTCCGGTCTCTGGTGATTTTCTTGCATCTAAGAATCACATGAATGCATGGATCACTGAGTCATGCTGAGGTGTAACACAAATGACTTGCCAGAGAGGATGTTTTGGAGGCAAAGCAGTGGAATCAAAGCAGAGTTGCAGCAAATTGCTTTCTAACTTTGTACTTTTAACTGAGGAGAGGCAATCTAGGTGAAAAAAGAAGTGCATCGACTCAATTAATTATAATTAATTTACACATGGTTTTTTTTTTATGTCTGTGGTATCATCTTCAGTCACTAGTTGACAGACTTCCCTAACTAGTTCATAGGTTTGCAGCTGATACAGTTGGAAGACACAAAGGAGAGGTCTGAGGGACAGAATTACGGGGTTACCCTTCTTCCGTTCATTGGGAAGCAGCCCCTGATGAAATGCATGGAGCCCCTCCCTCATGGGCGTAAGAGTGGAGCAGGTGTGCTTAGAGGATTAAAAGGGAAGTGAAACATTATATATATATATATAAATCCCCTCCTTTTAAGTTTGTTTTTATCCTTTCAGAATGATGTGAAAAAAGATGACTGATAATCCATTGGGGGTAACAGCTGACACATTGTAAGCACATATTCTTCAGTGGTCCTCCAATTTCCTTAAAAACAAATGAGGAGTATAATTTCTGGTTTATATTTGGGGCAGAGAGAGTAAGATTTGGGGCACAGAATAATGCACTGTTTCATCCCTCCACAAAATGAAGGTGAGAGCAGTGTGATATTTATGCTTGTATTTCTTCACTTCCCCCACTTTTAAGTGCCAGCAGTTAGCCAAATCTGGTTTTTGATGAAAGGAGGATATTGGAGGCACATGGTGTTTCATAATATTTGCCTTATTTACGTATGCATACAGCTTGAGCATAGGTATAGGCGAACAGCTTAAACCCTCCCACAGCTTTCGTCACTGCTTTACAATTCTAGAGCGATGTAGATTGCTTTATGGGGAAAGTATGTCTTTCTCTCTGTGTTATGTACTATTGAGTCACTGCTACCTTAACTCTAACAGGGTTTTCGAGGTATGTAAGACATTCAAGTAGCAGTTTAACATTGCCACATTACTCAGGCTCAATCACACATGAGAAAATAACCCCAGTTATACCGATTCTTTTCATCCCTCTGTTGTACCAATACATTTTTTTCCAGTGTTCACATGGCATATATCGGCGAGAGCATTTATATTGTTTTGAACTGCATCATTACATTTCTTTCTATTTCAACTGTTACAGCAGGCTACGCTACTCTTTAATTTTGTATTGTTTCATTTTCTCGGCTGTTTCTTAGGGGAATCAGCCCCCTCCTGTCCTTTAAAAAAATTAAATACAAAAATGAGATATCACTAGAGTGGTACAAGCCTTCTGTCCTCCCCTTTTCCCTTCCCTCCTTTGTTCACTCATCCCCTTTTCCTCATTTCCCTGAAAATCTCTCCCTCTCAGTTCTTGGCTTTTTTGCAAAGTATTGTGAAGAGAAAGGTTTAAAATAGAGAGAGAGGTGATATTAATGCAACACCCGTTTCTTTACAATTCAAAGTAGGAAATGTCCCTTTCTGTGCTCTAGCCCTCTTTCTCCTGCAAAGGGGGGGGGTAGGCTGTCTCCCTCTGAACAGTGTATTTATGTTGTTTTTCTGGTGGCAGCTCCTACTAGTATTTTTTTAAAAAGGGTACAATCACAGTGGCCATTTTGCAAAGGAAATAAATTGACAGCAGTATCCATACACACTGAAACGATGAGGAATGGAATGGTACACGATCAGTACATTTTAAAACAACCCTCCTGGCAAGGAGGAAATAAACTGATTGCTGGGGCAAATGAATCGGTGTTAGCCATGCATCATGTGAATGGAAAATTCTGAAACAATTCAAATGATGGCAAAAATGGTACAATTGGGATTTTTTTGTTTTGTTTTGGAAGTGTGATTGAGCCCTCACCGAGTTTCCATGGGCAAGTGGAGATTTGAATCCAGGTCTCCTGAGCCCATTCCGACAGTTTATTGACTATACCATACCAGTTCTCAAGTCCTTCTACATATTCAGATGAGATATTCTTAACTTCATTGTAGTGTTTAAGATGAATAAAGACTGTGACTGCATCCTTCAAGTCCTTCTTTACAAAAAGGAGAAGTGTTTATATTTGGGGTTCCAGTCAGCAGATGTTATATTAGATGCTATACGTTAATAGAAAGGCACAAAGACAAAGCTAGCAATCCTTTAAAATGCCTGGTTTGATTCTATTATTTAATAGGGCATAGAAAACCATGAATGAAACTCCAGAGTTGCTGTTTCTTCAAGCAATTTCTCTCTTAGGAGTAAATCGTCACACTAGATTTCTAATCTTAGAGCAGATCTTCTGTTATTATGAGTTTCTCCATGCACTTCACGTCCCTCTTCCCCTTGTCATGTTCCACAACAGCTTTTTCCTTAATTGCCTTTCCTTGCAAAAGTGAACTATTACAGTGACATCTTCCTAGCTATCTCTATATCTGACCCAGACAAAAAATGGTTGGTGGTTTGAGAGAACTGAATTGTTTAAGCAGTGATGGAGTTTGATAAGGAAGTAATATCAATAATCTTAATCTTTAGACAGATTGAAATTGCAGACTGAAAACAGATGACTAATGTCCTTAAGCTGTGTTGTACAAGATCTTTGGACAAATCCTTAAAAAATCAGTTTTTAAAATCTCCATTTTCACAGGCTCACATTTTTTCCTTTTTAAGTTAGTTGTGTTCTCGTTTTCTTTTAACTGGCCATGCATAATATAAAGTTTGTGTTTGGCGATTACTTCTGAGTCTGTGGAACAGAGTGGTGTAAGAATTTGGGGATACAAGATTAAGTGTGGCAGAATTGTATACAGCAAGTGTGGGCAATGGTAGCCCTCCAGACCTTTTTGCTGTATAGCTCCCATTAGCCAGAGTCAGCATAGCCCATGGTGAGGCACTATGGAAATTGCCATCCATATCACCTGGAGGACCACTTTTGTCCAACCTATCTTGCATCTTATGAAAGCAATCAAAGCATTTGACTTTCCAGAGAGCAATATGCATATTAGATATTGTCTGCTGGTACCTTCCTCATGATTGTCTAGCACTGCCCATGCAATTTCCAGTCCAGGAAATTTTCTTCCTATGCAATGTCAGCTCTGTTTACACATGTTGATGTCCCACACATCACCACATCTACTTCATTACACTGTGTTGTACCAATATGATACCAAACCATTTGAGATCCTTCTATGAAAGAAAAAAAGGTAGTAACATGAAGAGAAGTTTGCCCCAAAGAAGCAAACAAATCAAAAGCAGGATCCTGTGTTGACTTTGGGGAGTAATCCACTGGGTGAAATGAAGATCTTGTTGAACATGTTATACATAGCCTCTCTAAGAGGAACCCTAGAAGGCATCAGTAGTAGAAGGTCCTGTGGAAGGAACAGAAAGAAATGTTTTCAGTTATGAGCAGAAGCTAAGAAGAACAGTTGCTGCCTCCTTTGCCTGCTCGGAAGCCAGGCCTGTTTGGGACCCAATACAGTTAAGTTTTGTATTTCTTTTAAGTCAAGTGTTCTTTGCTATTCCAGGAAGTGGGTAAGCAATGTCAGCCAAAAGCATTTGTGTGTAGTTTTGTTTCCAACATTCAGATTAACAGACCTACTAGTATCAGCAATTAAAAAGCTAGTATCAGTTGTTTATTCTGTGGAATAGGTAGTAGGAATTGAATCGTTCTATTCCAAAGCTAAAAACCCATTTCAACAATGGCGAGAGGGAGATGAAACACTTGCAGGGCTGAAAGTTTACCTGTCTCCCCTCCCCCCCTCCGTTCTTTTTCTTAAATCTCTACCTTAGTTCTGTCCTTGTGCTCTATGTTGCGATATGGCAAGATCTACATTCCGGTCATTATGGGGTCAATGTGTTTGGCTTTAATTGAAGTAGACTTCACCTGGAAGTATGATCTACTTTGGAGCCAATGAATTATTTCTGTTTTCCTGGATATGCAGACAGAGAAGCAGAGCAAGGCAGAGACTGTTTTATGTTTGCCTGTGCCGTGGGCATTGCCTGAGTGGCTGCTGCTGTCCTTGCTTTTTACTATTTTGGTATGTTATGTAGTTCTAGTAGTTTGTTGTTTCAACAGGAATGTCCTGTTTTCCCTTTCCTAAGAGTCTTAGATAAAGTTTATCATCTTATTACTTCACTTTAATCTCTCTGCCTTCAATTTTCCCCACAATCTATTGGTAAGACTCAGGCATCCTCTTGTGCAAGCTGTAAGGTGGATCCTTAAGGAGAGGATATAAATATAATATTTGGTCTACAGCCTCCAGAATTTTTGGTTAGAAGATTTTGGCAGTCCAAAAGCAATACTCCCCTCATCTGGTCTTTGGGAATCTGTAGTTGACCAAGTCAGGCTGCTTACTTTCAGTGGCATTTTTCCTTCCTGTAAACCATTTTCCTTTGATCCTGGGCTGCTTGTTCACCTGGGACACATGGAATCACCTGTAGGAATGATTAAGAAACAAGGAAGCAGCAGCAGGCAGTTGAAGCAGTGGCACTGCCAAGGGGGAAAAATGATGACTTCTGCAAATCTAAATATTTTTCAGGAGAAATTTCAAGCTGTTTTGGGTGCAGAACGGATTGGGTTACAAAGGGTATGTTGGGGGGGGGGAGGAGCAATGTGACATTTGGCATGCTGCTCTCATCCCAACAGCAAACAAGTTGTAGCCCGATCAACTATCAATTAAGTGCTTTCCTTGATTGTTGTTCTGTTTTCTCAATTCCCCACTCCCTGCTTCCCTTCTGTTCTTCTTCCCTCACTCTCACTCAGGGTCTGCAGCCAGGATACTGAGGGTGCTTTCTGTCAGCTAAACTGAGTGTGCCAAAATCAATCAATCAATAAATGCCTGCCCTACTGCTGGACCAGAATGGTGCACAATAACTCTTAAAGTGGAAGGATAGCTCAATCAAAATATAAGCGCAAGTGGATTTGGGCTTTTTTCCAAGCCAAACTTTGCCCTCAGGAATCCATAGACCATAGCCATATGCTAGTGTGGACAGATTCAAAAACTACGTATCTGGTAGAACCTAGTCTAAGCGTTCATTTCATAATGGCCACCATACCTTTCAGGCCCAAATAAAAGGATACCAGTGGGTGGTAGAAAGACTCTTCTGACAGCAATATTTAAATCAAAGAAGTGATTTCTTTAGATATTTCCTTTCTTGTTATGCTCTGCAGTTGAAATAACTCATGCGATTTTTGAGTCATACAAAAGCCTTTTTTTTTCTTGACAGTGAACAGGAAAGAGCATAATGTTGCAGAGTAGTTTAGACCCAGACAAATCATGTGCTGCAATCAGAGCATATTAAATAGAGGTTTTATTCCAGGCTCATTTGGAAAATGGTTAGGCCTTACTGTGGAGATATGCAGTGTCAGATCTTTTTGTTGTCCTGCTTCACTTTTCCAAATGGTCAGCAGACAGATGGTTCTCATGGGTATGGTTATTATCTCTTTTTTAAAGCTCACTTCTTCCTTCATGCTGTAAAGTTTTCATTCAATCAGTTTCCTCACTTTTTTAATGCTCTGTTCTATCTGTTAATAGCGACTAATACTACCTATTGCCCAAAGGAACTGTGAGCCTTAATTAAAAAGTTTGTAAAAGTAGTTGATGATGTCTGAATGAAAGATTGGACACAAGTGCCTACTAAACCCCTTGGGTGGTACATTTTTAGTTCTTACCCCAATGTTAAAGTGCGTTTCTTGATCCAATAAGACTTGCTATCTACGAACTGCAGGAAAAATAAACTAGTCTTAATACAGTATCTGTTTTTGAGAAGCTTTGAAAAGAAAGTTTTCTGTGATGGCTATGAATCTCGACTTACAAAAAGAGCCCATGATGACTAGGTGATCTTGGGAAAGGCATCTCCAATAGACAGAAGGAAACTTTCTGCTTAAGAGGTCTGTTTATCCAGCCCTTTTAAAAATTGGGTATAGTAGCCATATTTTGACACATATGGGTGATATAGTCTGCACTTCGAGCTTCATACCAGCACTCTCTCAGCTGGTTTGATTGTCTGTAATCTGCTCCCTCACAGATGGATGAGGAGGTGAACTGGGGATTTCTCATAGTAAAATCCAGCATACTGTGTCATAGCCACTGCATCAGAGTGACTTTCAATCATGCTGTCAATATTCTGTCTGAGGAAGTCACACAGCATCCTGAGAGACTCTTCCCATCCTGCTTATAACTTTTTTGAACTGTTACCGTCTGGCAGAAGATATAGAACAATTAAGACTCGGACCACACGTTTTCTAAATAGTTTTTATCCTAGAGCTATAATTGCAATTAATAATGAGCTTAAAGACCACCAGTAGTGAATAATTAGTTGGACTGTGTTACTTGGCCTGAGGTGTGAATGTTTGTATTTTTAGTGGGGGACTTCTAGTGGGTGGGGAGTGTTTGGGGAATGTTACATGTGTGCATGTGTCTGGTCTCTGGGTGTCTGTGAATTTTGTTGTATGGTATACTGTGTATATACTTACAATGACAATAAATTATATTATTGTTGTTGTTGTTGTTGTTGTTGTTGTTGTTGTTGTTGTTGTTGTTGTTGTTGTTGTTGTTGTTGTTGTTGTTGTTGTTATTATTATTATTATTATTATTATTATTATTATTATTATTATTATTATTATTATTATTATTAAAATTACTGTAGGAAGGTGTGGTGGCATTCCACATGTCACACCAAATGCTTTCAATAATGCCAATTTCAGATTATAAATTTCTCTGCAGCACATAAACCGAACTTTTCTCAGGAAAAGTGTTCTTGCTGAAAAGACTACTATTACACACCATTAATGTACATAGCTCTTGAAATAAAGGAGAGAGGAGTGTATGCAAAAACATTCAGTCTAACGTATGGCACTAAGAAGAGTCAGAAGGAAAGCTGGAACAAGAATAACTAGGGGTTAATGTGACTAAATTCAGTTTCATCGTTTTAATTTCTGTTCACAACTGTAGATACATTAAATTGCCACAGAATCATTACTATGAGCTGTGATTAGTCATTTACATAGGCAAGTCATAGTGTTAAATATTTATCTGTTAATTTTTTTTGTAGTTGAGAGTGAAGACTGAGAGTTTCAAGTAAAAACTAGCCAGTCTGCTCCAATATTAGTGTATTTGGTCATTAACTGGTATACATGTTGAGAAAATGGATAGTATTCTATTTAGCTTCAAAGTTCTAGAGGTTTTTTAAAATGTTTTTTAGAGTATAGTATATGTGAAATATTGTTGCTGTTATGTGCTGTCAAGTTGCCTCTGATTTATGGCAACTCTATGAATGAATGACCTTCAAAATGTCCTATCATTTACAGCCCTGCTCAGCTCTTGCAAACTCAAGATCATGTTTTCCTTTATGGAGTCATTTCATTGTTGGCATTCTCTTGTCCTGCTGCCTCCAACTTTTCCTAGCATTGTTTTTTCCTCCCTAGTGACTCTTCTCATGCCCAAAGTATAACAGTTTCAGTTTTGTCATTTTTGCTTCTAGAGAAAGTTCAGACTTTATTTCACCTAGGACCAACTTATTTGTCTTTCTCCTCCAGCACCATATTTTAAACTAATTGATCCCAACCTCCACTCACTTTTTTCATTGCCCAACTTTAACATTCATACACAGTAAAGAATATCGTGGTGTAGATACTGTTGGCCTTGGTCTCTACTCCTAACACATCTTAACATTTTATTATCTTTTCTAGGCGTGTGATCACACAAGACAAATGTTCCCTAATCATACCCCTGTTAGATTGTTGTAGAAATTTCCAGTCATGCAACATATGGCCATTTATTCAGCCAGTGGTGTAACTGTGGTTTATTTCCCACTCTCTGGGAGGCTTCTGTTATTTTGTTCTGACAATGTATCAAGATATTCCTTAGTGATATGACATGTGTACACAACCCCATCAATTATTTTCCAAAGGGAAAGGGAATGGCAGCTGCCATTCCTGCCTGGAACTGCCCTGCTATAATTAAAAAAAAAAATAATTGCAGCTGGTATGTTGATATATAGGTAAACCTATGTTAATAGCCAGGTGTGCCAGGGTATTGGTAGGTGTTGCATCACTCCACCTCCTGTCTGGCAAACAACAGAGCCCTGGATGAGAGTGCCTGGTCCTTTGAAGTCAATGCAGTGCTTCCAGAGGCACCAGCACCGTAGTTGTACTGAATCATGTCGTGTATGTATGTATGTATGTATGTATGTATGTATGTATGTATGTATGTATGTATGTATGTATGTATGTATGTATGTATGTATGTACAGTGGTGCCTTGCACAATGGGCGCCTCGTAGAGCGATGAATTCGCTCTACGAGGCCGTTTTTGCGATCGCAAATGCGATCGCAAAACGGTGCCCGTATAGGCGGGAAATCACAGAACGAAGGGCGGTAAGCTGCTCGCTTACTGACCTTCGCTTTGTGACCTGCCGATCAGCTGTTCCGCGGCTTCAAAATGGCCGCTGGAACAGCAGAAAGGGGCCGGGGTGCAGCGTTTTCACACCCTTGGTAAGCAAGGGGAGCGCGCGAAAACGCTGCGGAAGCCTCGAAATGGCTGCGCGCAACCATTTCGGGGCTTCCGGCAGCGTTTTCGCGCGCTCCCCTTGCTTACCAAGGGCGTGAAAACGCTGCGCTCCGGCCCCTTTCGGCTGTTCCAGCGGCCATTTTGGACCCGCCGGACAGCTGATGGCAGCCATTTTGGCGCCCTCGTTGTGCGAAGGGAGGGCGTGAAAATGGCTGTCGGCCCCTGGGAAACATCGCACAACGGTGAGTATTCTATGGCATTGGAACGCATTAAATGCTGTTTAATGCGTTCCAATGCCTTTTTGTGTTCCGTAGTGTGATGTTTCCCACAGCGAAGGTTAATCCGGAATGGATTAACCTCGCTGTGCGGGGCACCACTGTCTGTCTGTCTGTCTGTCTGTCTGTCTGTCTGTCTGTCTGTCTGTCTGTCTGTCTGTATGTATGTATGTATGTATGTATGTATGTATGTATGTATGTATGTCCCCTTCATGGATTGCTGCCTTGTTGTGGCGAAGGGGCTTGAGTAACTCAGAGAAGCTATGGGCTATGCTGTGCAGGGACACCCAAGACGGACAGGACATAGTGGAGAGTTTCGACTAAACCCAATCCACCTGGAGTAGGAAATGGTAATGCCACTCCAGTATCTTTGCCAAGAACGCCCCATGATCAGAAACAAAAGGCTAAAAGATATGACGCTGGAAGATGGGCCCCTCAGGTCAAAAGGCATCCAACATGCTACTGAGGAAGAGCGGAAGACAAGTACAAGTAGCTCCAGAGCTAATGAAGTGGTTGTCCCAAAGCCGAAAGGACGCTCAGCTGTGGATGTGCCTGGAAGTGAAAGGAAAGTCAGATGCTGCAAAGAAAAACACTGCATAAGAACTTGGAATGTAAGATCTATGAACCTCAGGAACCTGGAGGTGGTCAAACAGGAGATGGCAAGAATAAACATTGACATCCTGGGCATCAGTGAACTAAAATGGACAGGAATGGGCAAATTCAACTCAAATGATTATCATATCTACTATTGTGGACAAGAATCCCGTAGAAGGAATGGAGTAGCCTTCATAGTCAACAAAAGAGTGGGAAAAGCTGTAATGGGATACAATCTCAAAAATGATAGAATGATGTCAATACGAATCCAAGGCAGACCTTTCAACATCACAATAATCCAAGTTTATGCACCAACCAGCATTGCTGAGGAGACTGAAATTGAACAATTTTATGAAGATTTACAACACCTTCTAGAACTGACACCAAAGAAAGATGTTCTTCTCATTCTAGGGGACTGGAATGCTAAAGTAGGGAGCCAAGAGATAAAAGGAACAACAGGGAAGTTTGGCCTTGGAGTTCAGAACAAAGCAGGGCAAAGGCTAATAGAGTTTTGTCAAGAGAACAAGCTGGTCATCACAAACACTCTTTTCCAACAACACAAGAGGCGACTCTATACATGGAAATCACCAGATGGGCAATATTGAAATCAGATTGATTATATTCTCCGCAGCCAAAGATGGAGAAGCTCTATATAGTCAGCAAAAACAAGACCTGGAGCTGACTGATCATCAGCTTCTCATAGCAAAATTCAAGCTTAAACTGAAGAGAGTAGGAAAAACCACTGGGCTACTCAGGTATAATCTAAACCAAATCCCTTATGAATACAATAAAGAACAGATCTAAGGCACTCGATTTGGTGGGCAGAGTGCCTGAAGAACTTTGGATAGAGGCTCGTAACATTGTACAGGAGGCAGCAACAAAAACCATCCCAAAGAAAAGGAAATGCAAGAAAGCAAAGTGGCTGTCCAACAAGGCTTTACAAATAGCAGAGAGGAGAAGGGAAACAAAATGCAGGGGAGATAGGGAAAGCTACAGAAAATTGAATGCAGACTTCCAAAGAATAGCAAGGAGAGACAAGAGGGCCTTCTTAAATGAACAATGCAAAGAAATAGAGGAAAATAACAGAAAAGGAGAAACCAGAGATCTGTTCAGGAAAATTGGAGATATTAGAGGAACATTTTGTGCAAAGATGAACATGATAAAGGACAAAAATGGTAGGGACCTAACAGAAGCAGAAGACATCAAGAAGAGGTGGCAAGAATACACAGAGGAATTATATCAGAAAGATTTGGATATCCCGGACAACCCAGACAATGTAGTTGCTGATCTTGAGCCAGAAATCCTGGAGAGTGAAGTCAAGTGGGCCTTAGAAAGCCTGGCTAACAACAAGACCAATGGAGGTGATGGCATTCCAGTTGAACTATTTAAAATCTTGAAAGATGATGCTGTTAAGGTGCTACATTCAATATGCCAGCAAGTTTGGAAAACTCAACAATAGCCAGAGGACTGGAAAAGATCAGTCTACATCCCAGTCCCAAAGAAGGGCAGTGCCAAAGAATGCTCCAACTACCATACAATTGCATTCATTTCACACGCTAGCAAGGTTATGCTCAAAATCCTACAAGGTAGGCTTCAACAGTATGTGGACCGAGAACTCCCAGAAGTACAAGCTGGATTCTGAAGAGGCAGAGGAACTAGAGACCAAATTGCAAACATGCGCTGGATTATAGAGAAAGCCAGAGAGTTCCAGAAAAATATCTACTTCATCTTCATTGACTATGCAAAAGCCTTTGACTGTGTGGACCACAAGAAACTATGACAAGTCCTTAAAGAAATGGAAGTGCCTGACCACCTTGTCTATCTCCTGAGAAATCTATATGTGGGACAGGAAGCAACAGTTAGAACTGGATATGGAAGAACTGATTGGTTCAAAATTGGGAAAGGAGTACGACAAGGCTGTATATCGTATATTGTCCCCCGGCTTTTTAAATTATATGCAGAATACATCATGCGGAATGCTGGACTGGAGGAATCCCATACCGGAATTAAGATTGCCAGAAGAAATAGCAACAACCTCCGATATGCAGATGATACCACTCTGATGGCAGAAAGTGAGGAGGAATTAAAGAACCTTGTAATGAGGGTGAAAGAGAAGAGTGCAAAAAACGGCCTGAAACTCAACATCAAAAAAACTAAGATCATGGCCACTCATCCCATCACCAATTGTCAAATAGAAGGGGAAGATATGGAGGCAGTGACAGATTTTACTTTCTTGGGCTCCATGATCACTGCAGATGGAGACAGCAGCCACGAAATTAAAAGACGCCTGCTTCTTGGGAGGAAGGCGATGAAAAACCTTGACAGCATCTTAAAAAGCAGAGACATCACCTTGCCAACAAAAGCCCGAATAGTCAAAGCTATGGTTTTTCGTGTTGTGATGTATGGATGTGAGAGCTGGATCATAAAGAAAGCTGACTGCCAAAGAATTGATGCTTTTGAATTATGGTGTTGGAAGAGGCTCTTGAGAGTCCCCTGGACTGCAAGGAGAACAAACCTATCCATTGTAAAGGAAATCGACCCTGAGTGCTCACTGGAAGGACAGATCCTGAAGCTGAGGCTCCAGTAGTTTGGCCATCTCATGAGAAGAGAAGACTCCTTGGAAAAGACCTTGATGTTAGGAAAGTGTGACGGCAAGAGGAGAAGGGGACGACAGAGGATGAGATGGCTGGACAGTGTCCGCGAAGCAACCAACATGAAATTGACACAACTACGGGAGGAAGTAGAAGATAGGAGGGCCTGGCGTGCTCTGGTCCATGGGGTCATGATGAGTCGGACATGACTAAACGAGTAAACGACAACGATGACGACAATGTATGTATGTATGTATGTATGTATGTATGTATGTATGTATGTATGTATGTATGTATGTATGTATGTATGTATGTATGTATGTATGTGTGTGTGTGTGTATGTATGTATGTATGTATGTATGTGTGTGTGTGTGTGTGTGTGTATGCGTGTATGCGTGTATGCGTGTATGCGTGTATGCGTGTGTGTGTACACACACATACACACACACACACACACACACACACACCATAATTCAGTACAACAGAGGTATGGGAAATATAATGAGAAGTGGGGAAACATTTGCCTTGTGTTACTGCAGCCTAGTTCTTTCATTGCTGCCCTTCTGATTCTTTGTCTTCTGATTTCTTGGATGTAGCCTTCATTTGGAATGATGATTAAACCAAAGTATACAAAATCTTTGTTTAAATTTCTTCTTTGTCAACTTTAAAATTATATAGCACTGCAGTCATGATTTTTGTATTCTCAGTGTTCAAAAGTAATTCTACTTTTGCACTTTCTTCTTTCACCTTCATCAGGAGTTGTCTCAAGTCAATGCTGCTTTCTGCCAGTAATATAGTGACATCTGCATGTCTTAAATTATTGATATTTCTTTTGGAGTGTTGTTTGCAACCTCACATGCAATCTATAGTTTCTGTGACTAGGAGAGAATTTTCTGGGCTGGGATTGATTGTCTATCTACCCAACACTAACCAATTGTTCCTTCCAGTGTATGAATTCAAAGAGAGCTCTGCCTTTCTGCTGAGTTTCTTTTTCCTGTTTTTCTTCAGTTGGTGACAGTTGTTTGCTGTTGATCTATTCAGTTGATTGCTAAATATGTGTGCAGCAAAGAAAACAGCATACAGAAGTCTGTAATTTCAAGCAATTATAAGTAAAGAAATGTTTTTATTCTTTCTTCCTCAAATATCTCAGAGTGAGTTACTGAGACTTCAAGTGCCAGTTAATGAGAATGGGGTGGACTCTGGAGAAGCCATTCTCCTCTGTGAGTCTGTTCTACTATGTGTCAAAGGAAATTTTACCAGAAATTCAAAATTCTGCAACTGTTTCTTCCACTGATTTTAACTCCTCCTTTTTCCAGTCCAATTCAGCTTTCATACAATATGTTCTGCATGCATTGGAACATGTAGGGAGATAATATATACCCTTGTCTGACATCATTGGCTAAGGAAAACTGATCTGTCTATCCATATTCTGTCCTAACGGTACTTCTTGTTGACAATATAGGTTACACATAAGAATAGTCAAGTGCTGAGGCACCCCCGTTTCTTTTAGAGCAAGCCAAGATAAAGCATAGGCTCATCTTCTGAAACTCTTTGGTATTCTCCAGTAGCCAAAGTATATTTACAATATGATCACTAGAACTTCTCGCTTTTCAGAATTCAGCTTGAGCATCAGGGATTTCTAGCTCCATATCAGAAGTTGAAAAACCATAAGCAGTACTTGACTTGCATGGGAGATTAATTCTATGGTTCTGTAGTTACTGTACTTGGCATCTCTTTTCCTGTGGACTCATATATATATTGGAACATGAAACATAAAGAAGTATAAAGTTTTTCAAGTTTGAAGAACAGAAATCCAGAATAATTTCCTTGTCAGTGATCCTTCCATTAACTTTTGATCTTTGATAACTAAGATGTCCTGCTTCTCAGGCTGCACACACTGGAACAACTAGTGTGCAGAAGACATAAGTGTACCTTGTGTGATATTGAGGCTCCCCATTGTGTTTATGAAAGCCTGCTTATTTTTATTACAGGTCCAATGATGGCTGATGTAGTTTTGTATGTGCTATCAAGTCAGAGCTAACATATAGTAACCCTAAAGGGCTTTCAAGGTAAATGAGATATTTAAGGAGTGTTTTTATGAGTTCCACTCCCCCCAACGAGTTTCCATTGCTGAATGGGGATCTGAACCATATTCTCCTAAGTCCTAGTCTGTCACTCTATCCACTACACCATGCTGAAAATCCGGTTCTACCCTCCTTTAAAAAACAGTTTCTGGGAAAAAGAGTGGCCTTGGCAGTCAGATGAGAGATATGGAAGTTAAACAAACAAACAAACAAACAAACAAACAAATAAAAAATAAATGATGTGTGCATTTTTGAGGGTGCAAAAAATACTAAGTTCAGGACTTAAAATGTAAAAAAAAAGTGTTTAGCATATTTGTGACAGTGAGACTAGAGCCTGTGCACACAGTAGTGTATCATCATCTCTTTCTGAGGGCAGTCTCTGAGTCTTAGTCTACATACTTTATTTATTTAGCTTTTTTAAAAAGCATATATTGTTTTCTTGGAAGCCTGGAATTGTTTGTTTTAAGAAAGACTAAAACAAATGTGGAAGACTAGAAACAAGAAAAAACTATTTAAAACCACAATGAATATGTACAATCTCCATGATGGCAGAAAGCTAGTGAAAGAATCAAAGCACAATTGAGAAATATGTGATCCTCAACCTGTATCTGACTCTCAGGAGCCAAAATATGTCATCCCAATTCCCCCAAATTTGGAGGGGGGGGGAACCTGGGAAATTATGTCAAAAAGTTCCCTCATGCTTCTAGGAAATGGTTGGCAATTTTGCCATATTGCAGAGCCCCCAACACCTCTGAGGTATCCCATGCTCCAAAACAACTTACTTTCCCCAAATAATAATAATAATAAAATAATTGGCCACTGATTGAACGAACAATAGGTACAAAGGAGATTTTTTTTATTTAGAACCTGATTTTTGTAAGAAATATTTTTGAGCTTGGAGTCGTAGGAGCAGATGTGGTTTTTCAAGCTTCAGTGATGCCCATCTTCTTGCAGTGCTAGCTTTCTACTTGTAGGGAGGATAATCCAAAGAAACATCACTGTATTTTGTACACGGCCTATCCATAGACTGAAACATTATAGTCCATTATTTAATTTCCACTTACTGTGTTACATCTGCATGTGTAGATCTACTTTTAACTCATTGTGTTGAATTAGGACTTGAAAGGCCAGGGTTCAAATCCCCCATGAAGTTGACTGGTTGATTTGGGCCATTACACACTCCTCCTGTACATCTTCATGGTATTTTTATGAGGATAAATGGAGAGGAGGAGAGGCAAGACATAAATCTAGCAAATGTGTAATTAATGAATTAATTCCAGCTTTCCCTGTGTGTGTGAGATAGAGAGGAAGGTAAATAGATTGCTCAGAAGTCAGATATACTCTCCAAACTGAACACATGCTCAGCCTAGGACAAAAATCCAATTCTGGTATCCATCCAAGATTTCCTTGTTTCAGTGCCTGATTTAAAAAGGAGAGGAGGGAGTTTAAAATAATTGGGAGTTTTAAAACATTTGCTAATCTAGTGCTAAGCATTGATAATATCTGTAAGTAAATCTCAGTCTATGTTCTATCCATCTTTACATTAATCTTACTCTCTGGAGTGCTTACTATAAAGGACTGATGGCCCATGTGCCCATGTGGTTTTCGCTTCTCCACTCCATTTTCCTTTCTTCCTCTGTCTATCCCTAATATTCCATGTCTCTCCTAGTTTTAGTAAACTACTTATATTGCTGTACTTTCTCTCTCTCTCTCTCTCTCTCTCTCTCTCTCTCTCTCTCACACACACACACACACACACACACACACACACACACACACACACACACACACACACACACACACACACACACACACACACACACACACACACACACACACACACACACACACACACACACACATTTCCATGACTGAGCAGCATTCGAGTCCAAGTCTCCTGAGAGTTAGTTTGTCACTCTACTACAGGGGTCAGGGAACTTTTTTACCTTTTACCCCCCCAAAAAAATTTATATATGCCGACATTACCCCCTTAATTCGAAAGGAAGGAAATCATACATTATTTGAATTAAAATATTATCGAATCTACACAGGCTGTGTACCAAACTAGCAGGATGCACCACATTTGATAAAGATGTGCACTATTTTTGCTGGAACACATTGCACTCCAGCCATGGTGTGGTATAGGGAGTAGTAAGGTGTCCAACGTGCCTAGCAAGTTGCATTAAATTTTTGCTAGCTTGCAGAGGATTTAATCATCATCAGTGGCTCCCAGAGTGGTCCTAGCAATGACATGCTTGCTAGAGACAGCCAACGCAGAATTGGGGGGTGGACTTTCCTTACCACTTTAATCATTCTATGTGTGGTGTGCAAAAAGGAACAAACCAGGCTAAAGGTCATGTCATACACCCTGGTGCCACAGCCCAATATCAAAGGACCAGTGTGCTTTTTTTTAATCATCATCAATGGAAAACTCAACAGTGGCCAGAGGGTTGGAAAAGATCAGTCTACATCCCTGTCCCAAAGAAGGGAAGTGCCAAAGAATGCTCCAACTACCATACAATTGCACTCATTTCACACGCTAGCAAGGTTATGCTCAAAATCCTACAAGGTAGGCTTCAGCAGTATGTGGACCGAGAACTCCCAGAAGTACAAGCTAGATTTCGAAGGGGCAGAAGAACTAGAGACCAAATTGCTAACATGTGCTGGATTATGGAGAAAGCCAGAGAGTTCCAGAAAAACATCTACTTCTGCTTCATTAACTATGCAAAAGCATGGCAGAAAGTGAGGACTTAAAGAACCTCTTAATGAGGGTGAAAGAGGAGAACGCAAAAAATGGTCTGAAGCTGAACATTAAAAAAAAAACTAAGTTCATGGCCACTGGCCCCATCACCTCCTGGAAAATAGAAGGGGAAGATATGGAGGTAGTGACAGATTTTACTTTCTTGGGCTCCATGATCTCTGCAGAGGGTGACAGCAGCCACGAAATTCAAAGATGCCTGCTTCTTGGAAGGAAAGCAATGATAAACCCAGACAGCACCTTAAAAAGCCACCCTTCCCCCCCGCCTTAATTCAGTTTCTCTTTTGCTTGACTGCCTGTTTATTTTCAGTTTTGAGTCAGTCTCTCTCTCTCTCTCTCTCTCTCTCACACACACACACACACACATACACACAGATACACACACACACTCCATTTCCTCCCTCCCACCATTTTCTACAATTACATACATTTAAATAAGCCTGATGAAGTCCTCGGTCTCTCGCACCTTTCTTTCTTCCCTCCTTCCCTTGCTTGCTCCTTTCCCGCCTTCTGCTTGCTCGCATTCATTTCCGGAGGAAGCAGTCATTCAGAAGCCCCAGATTGATTGATTGCCCGGGGCTAATCCCCACCTGTAACCAATTAGGGAGGCTTATCTCTCCGATCTCTAACAGAACGGAGCATTTAGAAGTGCCCTGCTGCAATGAAGGAAGTAACAGAGAGAGGTGCTTACAATTTGAGGTTTGGCTGCAGAGGGTGGGGGTGGGAAGGAGGGAGGTGGGTAGCACTCTGCTCATTACCCTAGGATTTTCACTTTTACCCCATTTGGGGTAATTTGCCCCTGTTTCCCGACCTATGCTCTACTACATCATACCAAGTACAGTACAGTGGTGCCTCGCTTAACGAGCGCTCCGGTTAACGATGAATCCGCATAGCAATTTGGTTTTTGCGATCGCAAAAGTGATCGCATTGTGATGATTTAAATGGTAAAAAATCACTTTGCGATGATTGGTAAGCTGTTTCGCTTACCAATTTTCGCATAGCAATGTTTTTAGAACAGCTGATCGGCGGTTCCAAAATGGCCGCCGGGTAAATAAAATGGCCGCCCTCTGTGTTTTTGCCTGGATTCCTTGCTTACCGGGCAGCGAAAATGGTGGCCGTATGGAGGATTTTCGCTTTAAGGTGAGTTTTTTGCCCATAGGAATGCATTAAACGGGTTTTAATGCATTCCTATGGGTTTTTTTCCCCGCATAGCGACAAATCCGTATAGCGACGATTTTTGCTGCACGGATTATCGTCGCTATGCGAGGCACCACTGTATCTACTAACAACCTATATAGCACCTTTAAAATTGTTCAAAACAAGGCAGATACTGAGTACACAATAGAAGCAGCCTCCTATGTAAGACCCAACGCCTCGTGCAAGAATCCATGCTCTCCTAATTCTTCCACATGTCCAGAGAGTGTAGTACACATTTGTATCTGTCACATCACATCCTCACGCACGGCTAGCTGCCTGTCATGGCTTTTCTCTCCCAACCTGAACCTCCTCTCGAGATGGTCCATCACTAATTGATGCCTTTCTTTTCCTTTGCTCTTTTCTCCCTCCTCCTTTCCCCCTGCCTTTTTAATAAACTTCTTGCCCTCTATCTGTCTATGCCACCTCTCAGAATAAAACCATCAGCACTTCTGTAGTTGGGAAGACAGAAGAAAGCATCAAATATTGAACAGGTTCAGCAAGGTGGACCTGCATCAATTCAGAGATGTGTAGCTTAACTCAGTCACTGCAGGATTTGAATGCTCATTGCTCTGTCAGACATGAAGCTGCCCACTTAAACCTACTGTACAAGGAAACTTTATCAGAGCAGTAACTCTTTCTTTTTCTCCTTAAAGATATGTTTGAAAATTCAGTTTTGGCAGACAAAACAAACAGGTTTGTTTGTTTGTTTGTTTGATTGATTGTTTATAATTTTTTACCCCACATTTCTCCTTAAAAAGGATCCAAGGTGCTTAGATGCTTTACATCAGTGGTCTCCAACCTTTTTCGGTCTGTGGACCGGCTAGGGAAGGCGGGGCACACCCGCACTCATGCGCATGTGCAAACGGCGGCTTGGCATTTGTACAGATGTGCTGGAGCACACGCACAGGTGCAAACGGGCTGTGCGGGGGTAAGTGGGGGTGGGGCGGGAGGTCCAGTATGGCTCAGGCCACAGACCAGCACCGGGCCATGGACTGGAGGTTGGGGACTTCTGCTTTACCTCATAAAAATGTAATATTAGAAGCTATAAAAATTAAGTATATAAGTACAAAAAAGAGCAAACAAATACCATACTAAAATGGTAAACAAAACACATTCAAAGTAGTAAGATGTGACAATCCATTTTAAAATCCCACTCAGGATGGGGCCAGCCTGGCCTCCTATGGGATGTAGTGCCAAAGCCTGTGAACAGCAACTGAGAAGGCCTTCTCCTGTGTCCCCATCAAAGTACCTGTGAAGGTGGGGGAATGAGAGAAAAGCCTCTCCTGATAATCTTAACACCTGAGCAGGCTCATAATGGGTCCCGGATATAGATTGGGTCCAAGTTGTTTAGGGCTTTATAGGTTAGAACCAGCATTTTCATTTGTGTCTGGAAATGGATCAGCAGCCAGTGGAGCTGCCATAACAGTGGGGTTATGTGGTCCTTGTAACCAGCCCCAGTTAGCAAGGTTGCTTGTTTTGGACCTGCTGAAGTTTCCTGACATTGTCCATAGGCAGCTCCGTGTGGAGAGCGTTACAGTAATGCAGCTGGGATGTAACTAAAGCATCTGTCACTGTGTGGCACCTTTGAGACTCCCACATTAATTGCACTCTGAACATCTGTGAAATACATCCAGTTTCTTCAGACAGATGGAGTATAATATTTAGGCCCCAAATTCATATAAAGAGTATACATGGTGTTGGTGACAAAAGCCCCAGTCAGTTCTTCTGACATCTGCAATCTTCAATCCAGTGGTAGGGAGACATTTTTAGAACCAAGATTATATATAAGGAAGCAGATTCATCAAATACATCTGGCTAGTACTCAAATGAGAGTTTGATTAGTATATTCTCCCATCTTCTCTTGTATCTCTGTTCACAAGTCCATCATATTTCTTCCATCTAACGATGCCATGTTATTGACAAGCATTTATACATGTGAGATTGAATATTGTCCCCTCAAGGGAGATGTAAGGAAGATTGTGGGTGATCACGGAACAAAGGAAGGCTAATTGCCTTAGAACAAAAGAGTCGACAGCACAGATGTCCGAGCCAGAGGAGCCTACGGGCAATGCCTTGAGAGCTCTTTTATTTACTTATCATGATTACATATTATATTGTTAGAATTCAGATAGGATACTGTGACATTTACCACATGGCCCCTGCTTGTTTCACCAAACAAAAAAGAGCTCACACTCTTTTTCCTACTGCCACCAGTGGATTTCCTTTATCTACAATGTAAAAGACTTTAGTCAGACACTTGTCTTGTTACTGCCAACAGAACTTATTTATTGAAGTGTATTAAATTAAATCAGAATCACAGATGTTCTTTATTCAGTGCATACAATCAAATCATTAAAATATTATATGTCTTCCCACATACAGTGGACCCTTGACTTACAGACGGCTTGACTTACAGACTTTTTGAGTTACAGACTTCTCTGGCTGCAAAATTTAGGTTTGACTTACAGCCTGAGAATTGACTTACAGACCAGAAAAAAACCAAAATGGAACAAAAATGGCCTGTTACGGGATTAATTGGTTTTCAATGCACTGTAGGTCAATGGAGACTTGACTTACAGACTTTTTGACTTGAGAACTGCCTTCCAATACGGATTAAGTTCTCAAGTCAAGACCCCACTGTACTCGATCGCCACCTGCTCTATCTATTGACCTTGACCAGCTTATCTCTATTAGTATATTTTCTCACTATCTCCCTGACTGTCTATCTCTATCACTCTGTAACTTCTATCTCCTCTCTCTGCCAAACCTTCTTATATCCGCTGACTCCGTCCCTCCACTCCTCTCATAGGCTCATGCAAATGAGATCCTGAATATGAGTGACAGGAGTGACTTGGGGCAATCGTCATATACCTCCCCCCTAAGAAACATATGTTTCATGGGGAAAACGTTATAGTTTACCCTTATGAACAACAAAATATGCAGGGAACAATACATTCAAAACAACATCACAATAACATGCTAAATATTAAATCATGTATCATATTTTACCGTTTTACACATTACATTTACCATATACAGTATCTATACATACCTTATACAGTGGTGCCTCGCTTGACAAGGATAATCCATTCCAGCTAAATCGCTGTAGAGCGAAATCCTCATCAAGCGAAATAAAAAAGCCTATTGAAATGTATTGAAAACTGGTTCAGTGTGTTCCAATGGGCAAAATACCTCAGCGTCCAGCGAAGATCCTCCATAGGGTGGCCATTTTCCAGTGCCTGTAATGCGAGGAATCCATCCTAAAGCACAGAAGGGAGCCATTTTGAACAGCCAGTGGCCATTTTGAAACCTGACGATCAGCTGTTTTGATTGTCGTAATGGGAAGAATTGGTTCCCAAAGCAGGGAACCGATCGTTGGGAAGCGGATTTTGCCCATTAAAACATCGTTTCGTGATTGCAAAAGTGATCGCAAAAACCTCATCGTCAAGTGGATTCGTCGTTTAATGAGGTAATCATTAAGCGAGGCACCACTGTATTAGATTTCTCTCGATTACCATGTTTAGCAGATCAAACTTATTAATTTAAACATTTAAAACAATCAGTACAATTATAAACATCTGCATTAATTACATTATACAAATCACATTCCTTTTTCAATGTATACTACTATTTACCATTATTTCAACAAGACATTGCAGTTTAATTACACCGCAAAACTAGTGTATAAACAGAACATTTCTTACAACATTACATTTTTCCGTCCATCCGTTAGTCCTCTGGTCTTCGAGACAGCACGTCAGTCACCACATTCTAGGTTCCCTTCACGTTGTGAATTTCAAAGTCAAAATCCTGCAATATTAGGGCCCACCTCATCAGTTTGTTGTTATTGGACTTAGCCACAAAAGTAAGGAATGGTCAGTGCATAGTACAAAATGACTTCCCCAGATATATGGTCTCAATTTTTGAAACCACATATCTTGCCCGCCTGCAGTTTCTTGCTGAGGTGGGTCACAGGATGATGGTTTCTGTCATCATCAGCTTGGCTCAGCATGGCTTCCAGCCTGACGTTGGACACATCCATGAAGACTATAAACTCATGCTGGAAGTCTGGGACTCTCAGGATTGGACTAGTAGTCAACACTGTCTTCAATTTGTTAAAGGCTTCCTCACAGTTGGCTGTCCATTGGATTTTCTCAGCTTGTCTCTTGTGGGTTAGATTAGACAGAGGGGCGGCTATCTCGCTGAAGTTAAGCACAAAGCGACGATAGTAGCCGGCTAACCCTAGAAAAGCTTTTTTTTTTATTGGATGTTGGCTTGGCCCAATTGTTAATAGCCTCTATTTTTGATTCAAGGGGTTTGATTATGCCTCCACCTACTACATGGCCTAAATATTTTAATTCTGAACTCCCCAGTTGGCATTTACTTGCTTTAACTGTTAAACCGGCCTCATGTAGTCTCTATAGTACTGTTTCAAGGTGGATTTCGTGCTCTTTTGATAGGGTAAGGCTAATTTTTACTTTCTCAGTATTGGGAAGGAAGGGGTGGCATTCACCCCTTCCTTCCCAAAACTGTAATTCAGGTTTTTCATTGGGCGTTTCCTTGATGGCATACAGAACAAAATTTTCCTTCCTATAATATGGCTTAATCATTTTTGTGCACAACCCTTCTGCCTTCTTCTCCCTCCTCCTGAAGTACATAATTCCCGTCACTCATTTTAGAGATCACTCTAAATGGACCTGATCATGCTAACTGAAGTTTATTTCCTTTAATGGGTCTCAGCATTAACACTTTGTCTCCAGGATTAAATGCTCTTTCCCTGCCCCTCCTGTCGTACCAGTGTTTTTGCTTTCCCTGATTGCTCTTTAAGTTCTCTGCTGCTATCTCCAGAGACTGTTGCAAGGAGATCATTAGTTCTTCGATGTATTGGACAACTGACTCAGGATCCTCCTCTCTATGTTCCTCCAAGTTTTGATGGAGTAAATCTAGGGGTTCTGTAGCTTTCCTTCCAAACAAAAATTCAAAAAGGCTGTATCCTGTACTTTCATGGGGTACAGATATATAGGTGTATAACAATGGTGGTAATTTATGGTCCCAATCATTTGGATTCTCAGCTGTATATGCTCCAATCATTCTCATTAAGGTACCATTAAATTTTTCGACTAAGCCATTGGTCTGGCGATGATAAGGGGATAACGTGATGTGAGAAATGCCACAGACTTGCCACAATCTTTTCATTAATTTGGAAGTAAATGAAGTCGCCAAATTGGTAATTATCTTGGAAGTGAAGCCCATGTGACACATATAATTTATTAGTGCATCTGCCACTGTCTCTGTTTCAATATTCTGCAAAGCTACAGCTTCCAGATACATTGTGGCATAATCAATTATTGACAAAATAAATCTGTTCTCATGCTTGGTAACTTTGGGCAGGAGTCCCACTATGTCTAGGCCTATTCATTGAAAGGGGGTCAAGATGAATGGCAATGAGCATAGCTTAGCCTTTATCTTGTCATTCCCAGTACCCTGTCTGTGGCAATTGTCACAGCTCTGACAATATAGCTTGACCTGCTTCCCCATCCCAGGCCAATAGAAGTTTTGAGCAATCCTTTGCTTAGTACATGAAATCCCTAAATGGGCTAAAAATATGTCTTTATAAGCCTTTTCTACAATTCTCTCTATAAATTTGAAAGGTACTACCAGCTGTCTATGTATGCTTTCCCCTCCCCTCATGGGGTTCACTAACACCTCTCTATATAATAGGTCTTCCTTTACACAGTATCTTTCAGGGGCCCTTCCTTAGCTTGTCTTAAGGTAGGGTCTTACTTCTGTTCTCATCTGAAAGATGGATTATGAGGATTCCTCATGGTAACTAGATCAGCTGTTTCACTTCCTTTCTTATTTCAGGAAGATTTTCATTGTTATCCTTAGTGGCTTCAATTTGCCATCCCTGAGAGCAAGTTGGCACAAAAACACTCTGCACATGCTCAGCTAAATCCAGGCCTATTAAGCATGGGGCAGGAATTTGGTCAGATATGGCCACTTTCCAAACTCCAGACCATCCCTTACATCTTATGGGAATTTTTGCCATGGGCAACACCACTATTTCAGACCCAATCCCTTTAATAGAAATATTTTCATGTTTTAAAATACAGTGGTGCCCCAATGGATGCTTACCCCACATGATGTTGAAATAGCTGAATGATGACTTTTTTGTGATCGCTATCGCTATTGCGATCGCAAAATGATGGTTCCAAAGGTTTTTTTCGCATTACGTTGATTAGGAGCCTGCTTCGTGAACCGTTTGTTCTCTATATGATGATTTTTTCAGTTCCGCAAAATGGCTTCCCTCCCTTCGCAAAATGGCTTCCCTCTCTTCGCAAAATGGCTGCTTTCTGGACCCTTGCTTCGGAAGACAGCGCTTTTTAACAGCTGATTGGTGGTTCTCTGTGGGCAAGCTTCACTGGACAATGAGGTATTTCCCCATTGGAATGCATTAACCAATTTTCAATGTATTCCAGTGGGCTTTTTTCACTTGAAGACGATTTCGTTTAACAGCGATTTTCCTGGAACGGATTATCGTCTTCAAGCGGGGCACCACTGTATTTTTCTTAGGGACTATATCTGGGTGACACACTGTAACTTGTGAGCAGTAATCTTTTAGTGCAAGATACCTATTATTATTAGCATAAATAACATCGCCTGAGCTACATAGGAGATTCTGGTTACATTCTATCAAAAAGCATTAGATGACCCTAGCCACAAGAGGTTCTTGGCTCTCTGGTCTCCCTGTACTTGGGTTGCTATAGCAACTGATTCAACTGCTTCTTTTGTAGCTCTGTTATGTTGTACACAAAATACCTTCTTTGACTGACTGGAATTTCCCCCTTTCTGCTAGTTAACCTCCCTGGTCTTTTGGGTCTGACACTGAGCCCCAAAGTGTCCTTTCTCTCCACGCACATAACATAGTTTACTGGCTCTGGGTACAAAATAGGGGGCCTTGCCAACCTTCCCTTCAGTTATTTTGTTTCAGGTGACTCAGCTCTGGGAATGAGGGCTTGCCTTTAAAATGGCTTCCAGTAGCTTGGGTACTTCTGAGGTAATCTCTACTGGGTGGGGTCCCTCTCCTCCTGTCATCCCACACTTTCCCACCAATTTTTACCTCAGAGAACCTGGGGTTTCTTATCTCACTTATGGAATCCGCCTTTTCACTTGCTTCCAGTATATTTTAGGATTTTTGTCTCTTACTAAATAATGCAAATCTCCGGGTAACATAGAATAAAATTGCTCCAACCCAACCACATTTTTCATCTGTTCTAAAGATGTGACATTCTCATGCTCCATCCACTTCTCCAGACATTGAACTAATTTAGCCCCCAATTGGGAATAAGATTCCTCAGGCTTTTTGGTCAGGGTACAGAATTTTCACCTCAGGTGTTCTGCATTGATGTCATATCTTGAATAAACTATTTTTCTATAAGCCTCAAAGTTTCTGGCCTGCTCTAGAGGCATCTGTGAATACAGCTCTGCTAAATCTCTACTTATTTGGGATCTCAGCACTATCATCCTTTCTTCTTCTTTCACATTAAAGTCCCAGCACGCATGTCCAAAGGAAATGAGGAAAGATTCTGGCAGTCACCTTTTCAGGAAATTTCCTTAGATAAATCTTTGAGAGACTTCCCTCATTAGACCTGTTGTTGTTGTTGTTATTTTGAGATGCCAATTTCAGTTGTTTCATTTGTAATTGAAACTCCATTTCCTTTTGTCTCAATTACATTTGTTCTAATTCTATTTGTCTGGCTTCTGCTCTCTCCTTTTCTCTAATTTCTATTACCTTGAGTTGTAGTTCCTGAGCTTTTTCCTCAGCTCTGAGCTGTAATTCCTGAGTTTTTTCCTCAGCCCTAGCTTTTTCTCTTTACAATTCTAATTGATTTTTCAAAGCTAGCTCCTTAGCTCTGGCTTTTTCTCTGATCTCTAATTCTTTAAGCTTAAATTCCTGTTATAACCTCCATTTTTCAAACTCTTGGGAGAGTGGATCACTTTCTGTCCCTGATGTACCCTCATGAGTTTCTTCCTGTTTCACAGATAGAGGAACTCCATTTCACTCCACCTCCTGAGGTAAACCTTACTTCATTTAGGTGGCATACATGTGTGTATTTATTTGGATAAGAGCTGGTTTATATATTGCAGGGATAGTCAGACCTCTTTTTAAAATACTTTTTTCTTTCTGAGATGCAATCATCACAGATACTATTTATTTATTTTATTTATTTATTAAATTTATACCCCGCCGATTTAGACAACGTCTACTCTGGGCAGCTAACAATAAAAATAGAGTAAAAGCAATCTAATATATCAAAATGGCAATTTAACAACAATAACAATATCATTCAAGATGGAAAAATAGAAATCAAGTGGTGACATGAGGGAAGCCTATAGAGCCAGGTTTTGAGTTGGCTCTTAAAAACGCACAGTGAGGGAGCCAGGCAGATCTCAGAGTGGAGATTGTTCCAAAGGCGAGGGGCCATTGCCAAGAAGGCCCGCTTTCTTGTTCTTTCTTTCCGGACCTCCCTCGGCTTTAGGCCCCTCAGCTAGAGTTAGTGATATGAGTAGATCTAGGTGGGAGGAGAAGTTCTGCTAGATATCGAGGTCCTAAACCATTTAGGGCTTTATATGTCATCACTAACACTTTGAAATCAATGTGGAAATGAACAGGCAGCCAATGTAAGACGGACAGAGTGGGGGAAATATGCTGATGTTTTCTCATCCCACTAAGAAGTCTGGCCACAGCATCCTACACCATTTGAAACTTCTGCATCAATCTCAAAGGAAGCCCACATACAGCGCATTGCAGTGGTCTAATCTTGAGATCAAAAGTGCATGGACCAAAGTGGTGAGCGCCCCAGCATCAAGATACTAGTTACCTAATCGCAACCAGGATTGGCTGAAATAACTCTTTGATCTTATGCTCTACCTCTAAGCGAAAGGGCAGAATAAGGGGTTACCCCACCTGCTGTCAGCTGCCACTTCTTCCCATGAGTGTGTGCACATCACTGGAACAGAATGCAGCTACAATCTTTAAGCAGAAATTTCCCACATTTCCCCTTTTTCTTTTTTGCTAAGCAAAGGCATATATTTCATATATTTGCGAACTACATATAAATCTTTTCGGTGATGGCCTGAGGGTGACGCTTTGAAGCAGGTAGTTATTATGAAAAAGAAGGTTGGTATACATTGAATAAAAAAACAGCAAGTTATAAGGAGTATGAAGAGCATAATTTCATACATTAACACAGTGTGAAGCCACCTATAGTAGGGCAGCCATGACCATAAACTGTCCCACCAGGAAGAAAGTATGTCCTGTTGTATGCTATTGGCAAGCTGTCTAAGCTGATCAAGCTGATCATTTACTGCACGACTATTATCAGATAAGTTAAAGCAACAGAGATTGTCAAAAGGCTCACAACCAATGTGGTTACACAGCATGAGATAATCCAATGCTGCGCGGTTGTCTAAAATAGCATCACATAGTTGTCATTGTTCCTGATTCAGCAGGGCAATAGCAGTGGAAGTGCGGTTAATGGCTCTAGCTAAGACGCACACAATGTTGGCAAGAGTGCAAGAATTATGAACAGCAAGGCCATAATTCTCTGAGGAGTGATTAGTAACTTGTGATATTTAATATAGAAAATTAATATTGATGCTTGGTGAAACTGAAAGAATATGCTTATGAATTATCCTAGAAACCATCTGTAATCAATAAACCTGTTTTATTAATAAGTCAGTACTGAATGGACCTTCATCTTTCCTAAGTAAAGTACGTTGATAAGGAAATCAACTGGTGGCAGCGTGTCAAGAGGTTTTGGTTTGCCTTTGTGAGTTCTGTATTTGGGGAGACAAACAAGGGGCGAATATCACAGTGCCTGCAAATGTGAAAAACATCCATGACATGATCATGGAGGACTGCCGAATATCAGCCAACTGTATTGCTATATGTCTGAGAATATCATGTGAAAAAGTTGGTGCCATTATCCACAATGACTTGGTAATGAGAAAACTGGCAGCAAAGTGGATCCCCAAACTTTTGACAACCGAACAAAAGAGGAAATGTGTGGAGTCATCAGTGGCTGTTCCAGAACATTTTGCAAGAAATGAGTCAGATTTCCTAGGCAAACTGGTAACTGGTGATGAGACATGAATCTACTGGTTCCCTCAGGCCAAAGAAGTTCCGAGTGCAAAGGTCGGTGCAGAAGCAAATGGCAACAGTTTTTTTGGGATAAGAAGGGGGTTCTGCTGGTGGACTACCTCCAACAGAGTTCAACCATCGATGCAAAATATTACTGTGCTTTATTGATGAACTTGAGGCAAAACATCAAGGAAAAATGTCAAGGAAAGCTCTCCAAAGGTGTCATCCTGTTGCATGACAAAGCCTCGTCACACACTGCAGCTGAAACAATGACAAAACTGACTTCCTTAGGCTTTCAAGTGATGCCCTATCCACCCTATTCTCCTGACCTGGCTCCTTCTGACTATGTTCCCCAAACTCAAAAAACACCTAAAGGGACAATGATTTGGGAGTGTTCTGGGGGCACCTAATGCTGCAAATGAGTGGTTATACCAGCAGTCGGAAGAATTTTATTTGCAGGGACTTAAGAAGCTGCATGACAGATGTTGCAAGTGCATTGACTTCCTGGGGGAATATGTAGAATAGTGTGGCAGTTACAGCTTCCTAGCTCAATTTTTTCTGGGTAAGGCTCAGTACTTGTCAGCACCCCCTCGTAATGACAGTGGCATTGACCTAACCAAGTGTCATTAACAATGTCACAAGGTTCTAATCCATGCATAGCATACGCCTCCTGCAGACAGAAGTGACAGATATTCATAATTTCTGCCAACTTTTCCCATAAGTTAAATTGGAGATGGGCATGCAAATCCTCTCCAGCCTCTGTGACACCTATTGGAACAGCTCCAAGAATGAGAACACAACACAACACAACAGTGTCACGGAGTTGGCATTCAGTTCCAAGATAATGGCTGCTAGAAAAGTTTCAGGAGTTTCCAGGACCTGCTGCTGATTTAGAGTTCTTTTTGCATCAGCACTTGTTGTCTTTATCATCCCCCAAGTAACTTTGGGCTGAGTGCCTTCAGGCCGGGCCAGGCACTTCTGACGACACACAGTCATCTGGTCCCGCTCCAGAGCCATCTCTGGGTTGAATTCTGGAATCGGGTTCTGCAGGTTGTGATGCCAACTCATTCTTCCCGCGAAATGGCTTCACGCACTGAGCCAGGATCCATGAGGGACCTGTGAGAGTAAGCACAGCAGCATAGCCGTGATTCCATGTTAGTAAAGGGGCTGGACCCTCCCACTGAGGGTCAGGAGGTTGCTTCTAAGTCACCAGCGGCCATTCCATGGGGATTTCTTTATGAAAGTGTTTCTCTACTGGCAACAAATTATGCTGACCTGCAGATACAGTTAAATGATTTAATGTGAACAATGTTGTTGATACTGCATCTGGAACATCTTGGGGCTTGATCCCTCTGTTTTTTTGTTGTTTTGAAAGGAGAAATTTAAAAGAGTGATGTGCTCTTTCTAGAATAGCCTGTCCTGTGCAGTTATAAGGAATACAATGGGAAAGTCAAACGTCCCATTCATTGCAGAACGTGGTAAAGGCATGAGAGGTATAGGCAGGACCATTGTCTGTTTTTAAGGCTTGAGGCTGGCCCATAATTACAAATGTATGTAAACAATATTATATGACATGACAAGAGGTCTTGCCATGAAGAGGGGGTAGCCCAGATGTATCCTGAATAAGTATCAATAGTTAGATGAACACAAGAAAGAGGAGCAAGGCTAGGAACATGAGTGACATCCATTTGCCAAAGCTGATCAGCATCCGTTCTTCGTGGGTTAATGGCATCAAAAGGAAAGGAAATGAGAGACATGAAACAGGAAGAGCAGGAAGAGACAATGTCTCAAGACAGCAGAATAGAAAATTGCTTATGAAGTTATTTAGCATTCTGATGAAAAAAGGAATGGCTGTCAGTAGGATTGGAAAAGAGGGGACACAAGGAACGAAGAGCAGAGTCTGCATGATGATTCCCCTCCGAGATAGTATCTTGAAATCCAGTATGAGATCGGATGTGAGCTGCAAAAAAAGGTTGTGATCTGGCAGCAAGGAGGTTTTTTAAAGTCAAAAATAGGGAAAGTAAGGAGAAGTCAAGAGCAGGAGAAAGATAGGCATGTGACAGATGAGTGAGAAGGTTAAATACATATTGCATGTCTACAATGAGATTTAAAGGTTGATCTGGAAACATTTGAAAGGTAAGGAAAACAGCCGCCAGTTCTGAACGTTGAGAAAAGGTTTGAATAGAAGTAAAAAAGGTTTTCCAGGTTCCGGGAGGTTGCTGACAGGTAATCACGCCTCTGGTAGGTGAACCATCGGTAAAAACAGTTAAAGCATCAGGGAGAGAAGTAGCAGAGAAAAGCGAGGAAAAGTGAAAGGGTACTTGCTGAATTGTCATGAGTTCAGCTGAAGATCCAGAACCTGAGGGGAACTACAGCTGAGGAGAATGTTGAGCGATTAGAAGCACAGACAGCTGAATTGCCACTAGATTCTCCTCAACCAGTAGCCAGGGTAAGGGCCAGACTTTGGCAAAGACTTGTGACACAAAGGTCAGAGGATCGCCTGAATGCTGCCCGCAGAAACATCAGATCAGCTAGTCCTGAGTACTGACAGGGTGAAAAGGCTTCCAGCAGTTCAATGGCTGTTTTACTATATAAGCAGCTCCCAGATGGCTGGAAAGTTTGTGGAAGCAACAAGTTAATTCCTCTGGCTCGCATTCATGCTCCTGCTCATCTTGGACCTTGTCTTCTGGACCCTCTGCTTTAGACTCTGGCTTCTGACTATGGTTTGTGTTCTGGCTCTGGCATTTTGGTATCTGTTTTGCATTTAGTGGGCTTCTGACATTGGACTGGTTTATTGGATTCTTGCCTAGGAAAGTGACATGAATGAATGTTAAGTGAGGGTCTTTAGGTGTACAACAATTCCGAACCTACTCAAAGATAACAGTGCAAAGTCTTGCCTCAGGGAATGTTGAATCCCCTGACTTTATGTCAACATTTTGTTGATCTAGTGCTACAGCAATTTCGCTTGGAGCATCCTGAATTGCTTGTATATCATTACATGGATGACATTTTGGTGGCGGGGCAATCACTCCCCACTACTGTCTATGATTCTCTAGCTAACTGCTTAGAGTAAAAAATGCCTTTACATAGCTCCAGAAAACATACAAGCCACATCTATGCTTTTCTATCTAGGGCACAAACTGTTGCAAGCTACAGTGGTGCCTCACTTAACGATTACCTCATTAAACGACGGATCTGGTTTATGATGAAGTTTTTGCGATCGCAATAGTGATCGCAAAACAATGTTTAGATAGGGAAGATGTAATGGGAAATTTCGCTTGACAATGATCGGTTCCCTGCTTCGGGAACCAATTGTTTTGCTAAATGATGATTTTAAAACAGCTGTTCGGAGACTCTAAAATGGCCACCCGCTGTGCAAAATGGCTCCCTGCTGTGCTTTAGGATAGATTCCTAAAATGGGCACCAAAAATGGCCGCCCCTATGGAGGATCTTCGCTGGACGCTGAGATATTTAGCCCATTGGAACGCATTGAATCGGTTTTCAGTGCATTTCAATGGGCTTTTTCGTTTCGCTTGACGAGGATTTTGCTTAACAGCAATTTCAACAGAACAAATTATCCTCGTCAGGCGAGGCACCACTTACATCTTCTCGTTCTTACCAGAACTAAAAACTCCATCTCAATTTACATTAGTGCAGTTGCAACAGTTCTTTGGGCACTTAAATAGGGCCCATCCATTTTTGTGCTTTCCTACTCATGAATTGGTCCCTTGCAGCTGGGACTGTAAAGGCAAAATTTTCCCTGTCTTGGGAAATTTTCACTATTGACAAAGGAATAGTGAAGAAACAGTCCTTAAGATCCACTATCATTAACTCATAGTGTTGGGGTATCAAATTTGGATTAGGTAAGCTGCATTGCAAAGGGCCCATAGGTTGAATGCGGTTGTTAACTTCCCGAAGGTCATGTAGTAAATGCCACTTCCCAGATTTCTTTTTGACTGTGAAAATAGGGGTATTCCACAGACTGGTGGAATATACTATATGTCCTTGATCAAGTTGCTCCTTAACTAAGGCCTCCACTGCATGGAGCTTTTCTTTAGACAATGGCCATTGATCAACCCAGACAGGTAGTCCAGGTAGCCACGTTAATGGCAAGGCTGTGTCAGATTGTGTAGAGGCCTGTGTTATAAATTTCTCTGCAATTTTGCATCAACCTTTTTCAAGAGATCCCGACCCCAGATGGAAAAGGGAATAGGCAGAATGTAATGAGTGACTGTGATTTGTCTAGGAGAGTCACCTAGACTTTCCAGAACAATGGGCTGAAGGCTTTTCTGGGCTTGCTCATAGCCTTCAACTCCCCAAATGCCATGCACTGGCTGGGTTGGATAGATTTCTGCCCAGTCTTTCTTTCCAATAACAGTAACATCAGCTCCTGTATCAATCAGGTCATTAAGGACAAGCAATCCCATTTTAAGAGGGAGTGGGGGCTGCAAGTGCTCGATGGTAGTTAAGGCAGCAACTCGAGTAGAACCAAAACCCCCATTACAAGGGTTGGCAGAAGGATCCATCTCTGTTAATGGAAGCAATAACAATTGAGCGATAGATTCACCTGCAAGAAGGACTTGCGGCATATTAGACCAGGTTTGAATAATTAGGGGTCCTTCAAAATCCCCATCAGTGATGACTGGTACAACAAATAAACCCCGTGCAGAGATGCTAGAGCGGGGGAGAATGAGACCCACAGTGTCTTTGGGTATTGATGTGCTGTTTTGACTTTGTAGACAGTGAGAGGGAATTGATAGTCGACCTCCTCGGCTGTGATCAAATCATGACCAGTGCGTTTAACAGTAGCAGGTCAATTTTCTTGAACTGGGGTGGTATTCACTGAGTTCCCCTCACTTGACCCGGGATTGGAGGACCACTTGACTTGGAGTTGTCAAAATTGTCAAGACAACCCTTCCCTGAGAGAGTTTGTCCATGCAACAACTCTAGGCTGGATACTTCTGCATGTATATTGTGCTCTTGCCCTTTTTATACAACTGTGAGATGGAATTTCATTAGAACTTTATTTGATTTACTGGAAACACCAATCTCTGAAGACCTTGTTCTTAACTACTAGCCAAAAACCCTCATTTTTCTTGGAGCAATTACTACATTTGTTTCTGCTATTCAATCTACCAAGATAACTGAACTACTTTGTGGTGTCTAAATATTTTGTTTTATGCTGTTCACAGTTTTTCCCCCATTGAGCTTCTAAAGGGCAAAGGAAAGGAAAGGAAAGGTTTTTCCCATACCCATGGCACTTTGCTCATGCAAGCAATGATACATCTGAAGAACAGAAGGATTCTGCTCACGTGCAAGTGCTACATCCAGTTAAGAACCCAGATTTTCCAGGGTGTTTATTCATGTCTAGAGTTTATATATCATCAGGAACCTCCTCTCTTTAGATTCATCACTGTATGGGTGAGTAAAGCGGTCAGAGAGGAAATGGGGTTAGTCTGTCTCCTGTAACTGTTTTGATTATTCCATATTTCAAAATGACTGAATTGGCTCTAGGCTACATCAAAAGAAGAAGAATATCCAGACCAAGAAAAGTAACAGTATAACTCTCTTCAGACCTTACTTGGAGTACAATATCCAGTTTTTGGTACTACAGATTGAAAAATATCAACAAACTAGAATGTTTCCAGAGAGGGGCAATCAAAATGGTGAAAGCTATTTAAACCAAGTCATATGAGGAATGTTTGTGAGAGCTGGGAATGTTTAGATTGGAGAAGGGATGATTGAGAGATAATATGATAGCCATTTTTAAATATTTGAAAGGTTTTCATGGGACACATGTTTCTGCTGCTCCAGAGGTAGGACTGAACCAATAGATTTGAATAATAAGGAGATTTTCAGTAAACATTAGAAAGAATTTTTTGATGATAAGAGATCTATTTAAATAGAGGCAATGAGTTACAGTTTAGCTGTGACTCGCACCTAGTAATAATTCAAGACTAGAGATGGGGTATTTGTATTCATATACGAATATCCCAGCACAGGTGGAAATAATGAGGGTCCGGCCCC
Source organism: Pogona vitticeps (assembly GCF_051106095.1). Lineage (NCBI taxonomy): Eukaryota > Metazoa > Chordata > Lepidosauria > Squamata > Agamidae > Pogona > Pogona vitticeps. The sequence continues at coordinate 117,164,614 of NC_135786.1, forward strand.
ATGGGGCTGGACTGTCGACTCACAATTTCATCACTGCCACCAGCTCCGCGGTGCCTTCCTATCACGTTGTTGTCTGCAATTGATTACCCAGACCTGGCAGGAGGAGGGATGACAAGCCTCTCTGCTAGGTTGAAAAGTGGCTAATCCGTTTTGGAGAACAGCATGATAAGAAGCTGCTGCAGAGCCAGCAGCAGCAGCGAAATTGTGAGTGGACAGTCCAGCCCCATGGGGCCGGACCCTCATTATTGCCCCCTGTGCGGGGATATTCGTATGCGAATACGCCCCTCTATTTAAGACCCTGTTTGGTAACCAGTTCTTTTGAAGCTTGGTTCTGTAAACAGTAACAGTGATTAAAGGAAACAACTAAAGAATCACAGACTTTATCTTTGAGTCTTGCTCTGAAAGAGTTGGTCTGGGTTTTTGGGAAGGAAAATAACAGTAGATAACAACATAAGTATCACATTTAGTAATGGCTTAAGAAACCTTGTCTAATATTTAATCCATTGAGATGTGTAGCCAGCATGTGTATATATTTTATTTCAGTGTTTCCCTCTGGAGTCTTGTTCTGTACTTTTTCTTCACAATAGCAACATTCATATCTTGTGTAGAGTCTCCTGGTAGATTGAAATTATTTGAGACAGCTTTCTCTGTAGTCCTTTCTCTGATGTCTGATTTAATCTGTATCTCAGACTGAGAAATATTATCACATTTTGCAATTGAGAAGGTGCTAGGAATCAGACCGCAGTAGCTGGAATGTATGTGAATATAGCTTAGTTGGATGTTTCTCAGGCTGCAATCCTATGCATATTTATCTAAGCATAAGCACCATTTAATGCAATGGGATGTAACTCAAATAAACATGAATAAAATTGATCTGCACAATATAATTTGCCAGCTGTCTGCCCTTCCTTTACTTCTAGCATCATCTGTCATGTGCTTCCTGCACCAGATGCAGCTTTCTTCCAACTCTCAGAAAGGACAGATGGGGATGTATTTTTTTTCCAAATGTCCTAGAGCTTCACAGCCCTATCAATTAAATTAACACAACTCTGTATGGAGGTGGCTACAACACCACCAATGAAGCAGAGTATTTGCAATGAAATGTGCCAGGTTTGTGAAACTTTCCTTGAGCAGCTAATTTAATTCATACCTCATTTAGCAGAAAAAGCTGCCAGATGGGATTCATTCATTCCGAGTCAGTACCTGGCAGGATCACTTAATCTCACTCTGCTTAGCTAAATACTTTCCTGTGCTGCTGTCTCCTTTCATAGTTATCTGCCTTTCTCACAGCAGTTGTGGAGAACAGGGAAAAGTGCTTCTGAATTGGTTTTGAGTAATTGATATAGTCTCTATGAGAGAACACATAAGATGGCTTCCAGAAACTCACTATTAATTGTCATATTTTACTTGGAAAAGCTTAGGAAAACCTAGATGGGAAGAAAACACCACCACTAATCCAGTTGAGGGCCTCATTGGTGATTTGAATTTCCATATCTAGAAGCAGTGTGCCCTTCAGAGGAAATGATGTTTAGTCTAACAGAAGCCTGTTTCAATCTGTCTTTGGCAATTAACTTGCTTCTTTTTTGTAATTAGGTCAGTTTGGCAATAGCATGACTTTGTTTGCATGTGTATGGCAATATTGAAATATTTGTGTAGCTGGAGTTATAAGTTATAGGAGGAGGAAATAAGCATTTACTCTAGCTTGTGATCTGACCCTCAGTCTACCAAATGTTGTGTGTTGTCCAATTGCATCTGACCTACAGTAACCCTAATGGAATGTTCAAGGTAAGTGAAATACATAAGAAATAGTTTTACCAGTTCCACTCCCCAAATGAATTTCCATGGCCAAGTGGACATTCAAACCTAGGTAACTAGAATCCTAGTTCATCACTGTTTGCTCTATACCACATTCAAGTATAGTGTGACTTGATTTCTGTGTAATCTAGAATCATGAAATTGGAAGGGGCCTATAAGGCCACAGAGTCCAACCCCCTACCCAGTGCAGGAAAATAAATCAAAGGGTATCTGTAAAGTGGTTGTCTGAGTTTCTCTTGAATGGCTCCAGTGTTGGAGCACTCACCACTTCTCAAGGTAATTGGTTCCATACTGCTCTGTTAGCAACTTTTTCCTGATATTCAACCGAAATCTGTCTTCCTGTAACTCAAGCCCATTGTTCCATGTCCTGCACTGTATGTTTGGTTTCTTTTTCCGAGGTGCAGTACTTTGCACTTATCCCTGTTGAATTTATAATAAATAAATAAATAAATTTCATTCTGCTGTTTTCAACCCAGTGCTCAAGCCTATCTAGATCATTTTGAATTTTGTTTCTGGTTTCAGGGTGTTAATTATCCCAGCCAATTTTGTGTCACCTGCAGAATAGCACTGGGCCCAGGACTGAGCCCCCGCGTGCTACCTTCTCCCAGCTGGAGAACGAGCCATTAATCAACAGCGCTTGAGTACAGTTCTGTAGCCAAATATGTATCCACCTGACAGTTCTATCCAGCCCATACCTAGTTAGATTGCTAATCAGAATATCATCGGGCACTTTGTCAAAAGCTTTGCTGGAGTCAAGATATACTACTATGTCTAGAGCATTCCCTTTATCAGGAAGGTTACCCAATCAAAAAGGAGATCAGATTAGTCTGGCAGGATTTGTTCTTGACAAATCTGTGTTGGCTTCTATTTCTTACTGCTTTGTTTTCTAGTTGCTTGCAGAGTGACCGCTTTATAATCTATTCCAGAATTTTCCCTGAGATTGATGTCAGGCTGACTGGCCTGTAGTTCCCAGGTTCCTCCTTTTTGCCCTTTTTGAGGATAGTGGCAACATTAGCCCTCCTTCAGTCATCCAGCACTTCACCCATTTCCCAAGATTTCAAGAAAACAATGGACAGAGGCTCTGAGAGTTCTTCAGCCAGTTCCTTCAATACTGTTGGATGCAGCTCATCTGGCCCTGGAGATTTGAATACATTCAAGGTAATAGAATATTCCTTGACTATTTGTTTATCAATCTCCAGCTGCAATCTTGTCATCTCCATCTGCTCTTCACATTTGTCTGGAGAGTCCCAGTCTGCACTTTGGGAGCTAAAATGAGCTAAAATAGGAATTGAGCAGATCTGTTTTTTCTTATTTATTTATTAATTTTATTTTGTTTTTTGCTATGCATGTACCTGAAAAATGCTTTTTTGTTGCCTCTAATGTCTCTAGCTAGCCTCAGTACATTCTCAGCTTTTGCCCTTCTGATGCCATGCCTTCTGTTCCTTGCTACATGTTTGTACTCTTCCCTTCCAGAAGAAAAGCTTTGTTTAAAAAATTCCAATCTTCTCAAATCTCTTTATTTTTTAACACAAAATAAGATGAAAAATAAACAAATCAAGAATTAATAAGAAAATAAATAAATAAAATCAGTAAATTATTATTTTATTATTATTATTATTATTATTATTATTATTATTATTATTATTATTATTATTATTATTATTATTATTATTATTATTATTATTATTATTATTATTATTATTATTATTATTATTATTATTAATAATAATAATAATAATAATAATAATAATAATAATAATAATAATAATAATAATAATAATAATAATAATAATAATAAATTCTCTAGTCAGCAACTATATGTGGTTTCTTCAGTCTTCTATATCTGCTGTATTCAGATTCAAATGTCTGTATTAACCGTTCTTTAACCTTTAATCTTCTTCTAAACATGAATTGTCCTGAACATGAATGGAACATTGAAGAACATGAAGTGTTCTTCTGAACATGGCTTCTCTTGCCTACTCCTTGCTGCTAAAGACCTGGCAGTGCTTACTCTTGCATAGCTGAGCCACATTTGGCTTGAGAGTGGAAGCAGTTGAGACCCTCAGTATGGCTTGAAGATGATCATCAATCAGTCTGGACCTGTACTTGGACTTATTCAAGTTCAAGATGGAGAAGAACTTTTCGCACAAGTATGTGCTCCCAAAAAGGCACATGGTCCGCTTCAACATTCGGGAAAGCTCAGGGAAGCTGGGGGTCAACTCTCTCAAAAATTGCCCAAGCTTGTCTGCTTTTCCGCTCACCTCCCTGAACTTTGCTTTGAGTTCAGAGTTGTGTTGCAGGTCAATGAGCTCTGTTTGAAGCACAGGAGGGGCATCTTGCAGATCAAAGGAGAAGGGGCCCGTAAAAATTTGAAATGTGGCTCTGTGCGTCCAGAAGGGGGGCCCTCTGCCTGCCCGACAGTCTTCCCCCTCAGGGGTTTGGCACCACCAGGGCTTCTGCTTTTAGATCTCTCTCTCTCTCCGCCCGCACTTCGCAGGTCACCTGGCGAGGCTGATGCTGCTGTCACCTCCTCCTCTCTGTGCTTCTCCTCCCCCCCCACCTGGCGCTCCTCCACTCTCTGTGCACACATACACCCCTAGCAGCTGCATGCACCCCTTCTGCAAGGCTGGCCCCATCAGCAGAGTAATCTCTCTCCCCTATCCAAGGGCTAATGGGGCTTCCTGGGGCTTCTTGACTCCCACTCTGGCAAGAGGCCATGGTCTTGCTCAGTGTGGCTCTGGGAGACGGGAGTGGGAGGGGAGAGTGCACAAGAAGGCTGTTCTCTTGGCAGCACCCCCGTCCGCGGCATGTCTGGGCAGGGAGTGGAGGAGCGACAGGCGGAGGGAAGGAGAAGCGCAGAGAGGACAAGGCGACAGCAGCAGCCGCCTCATCAGGTGACCCACAAAGGGGGGGGGGAAGAGAGACCTAAAAGCAGAAGCCCCGGTGGCACCAAACCCGAGGGAGAAGACTACCGGGCAGAGGGAGGGTTCCCCTTCTGTATGTGTGGGCACTTTGAGGGGGCAGGTGGGACCCAGCCCCTATGAGGTGGGGAGGAAGCCCCGCGCTCGCTGAGTAGGTGCTGCCGCTGCCGCTCCCGCTCCTTCAACTTTCATATTAAGGTGGGGGTCACAAACTATCGTCCCACGGGCCACAATTGGCCCCCAGGCCGCACGTTTGAGACCCCTCCTTTAAAATGATTTCAAAAATCCAGATCCCTTTTCCAAAGTTATTGGTTAGTTCAGCCAACATAGAACAGAGAAACAAAAAGCAAATTAACCACGTTCTCAGGTATCTGCAAAGCTGGAGACTCATCTGTTTGACAGGTTTTCAATATATTTGCAGATGCAGCACTGGAGAAAGGAACTGCAAACAGAGAACTGTATTTTTACATTTAAAAGGTTCTTTGTGAGAAACTTGTGCAGACGCCTGTTTCCTCACATGTAGTGTTACTAGCTAGATGAGACTGTTTGCTTGCTGCTGAGTACACCACTTGAGTCGGCAGGTGTTCTTTTCAGTCACTTCTGCATGGCTGCTTTGTTTCTGTATGTCTGACATTATTGGTCTGTTCAGCCAACATAGCACAAAAATATAGCAGGCAAAGCTATAACATATATACTGTACATTAATGGCAGACCACGTAATAAAATCTTATTCTCCATGTGAAAATAAGTAGACAGACAGGTGCTTGGAAAAATTACTTGTGTGGCCTACAGTACCCAGAATCTCCCTCCTTGCAGGGATAGAAGCCATATCTGACTGTGATATTCTGGAAATTTTATTCCAAAAAAGGAACATTTCTAAGTTCTGGGACAGATTCACAATATCCTCTGTTGTTTACACCAAGAGAACACCCACAACAACCATTAGATTCCAGCCGTGTAAGCCTTTGCAAATACAGTCACTCCTCCCTTTGCATCCTGCTAAAGGATAAAGTCTGCACCTTTTTGCTATATCAACCTACAAAAATGGCTTCTAGTGGAGGAAAGGCATATTTCATTTATCTTTTCCGTGGAGATGACAAGCTGTGGATGAATGATGGCAACTCTGAGATTAGTTCAGGGTTGAGACCATCAGGCTCCCCTTAGATGCCTGACCTTACTCTGAACCTGATGTGCTCTGTTCCCGTCAAGATGCCTGGAGCACTGGATATGTTCAAAGAACAGTGGTGTCTATATGAAGCTAACACAAAAAAAGATGACAGCCCACACAACAGTGAACCCTGGATTTAAATGGTCATTTCCTGCTAGTCTTCCCTCAGGCTACACATCTGTGAGTCTTGCAATATCTCTCATCAGAGATTTTCTCAGTTGTGTCTCTTTGGAACTCTTTGTACCTGTCACAGAAACATGTTTTTAAAAAGCTTTTGGTGATGTAGATAAAATTGAAATGTAGCAAACTAGTGGAAAAGAGAATCTTATCCACCATCACTCCCAGATTTAAGAGTTGCAGTGTATATGCTCCTGACTGCCTTGCTGACCCTCAAAATGGCTTTTCTGTAGTATTCAATAAGAGGACAAAAGAAAGTTTATAATGGTGAGAAATTTTCTCCAAGTCCATTTGAGACTATGGATAAATAGCACAACATATTACACTGGATTTAGACTTTATACAAAGTAGCATACATATAAGATTTAGTACAATCTGTTTCCAGTTTCTGCTGTCAGCTTGTCATTCCAAGCTAGGAACTGGAAATAAATTAGCAGCTCCTGGGAACTGATCTTCTCTGGCAGGAGAAGGGAGAATGGCTTTGAGACAAGTCATCACTCTACTACCTTGAAATAGTATTTCTTCAGTAACTCATTTTATTCACCTCCAGTTATAAATTCCCATGACCCCAAAAACTTTGGTGTAGCCATGTTTAATATTTTATTTTAGTATTGTCCTGCTGTATCATGGCTTATCAGTTGGGCAGCACTTTCATACATAACAATTTGCACAGAAATGGAAACAGGTATTTTCTCCTATGATTTATGCTCTTTTGTGGCTATCTAGTACGGCACTTTTAACTGTGACCTATGTGATAAATTGAACTTGCTAAAAGATGAGATATACACATAAAAATAAGAAGCAAATATATGGGTTGTTGGGAATGTTTGTAAGGTAGCTTTCTTGAGTTCGGATTATTTGCTTTTATGGCTGTAAATCCACCGTACCTCAGCAAACAAATACATATTTGTTTACATAACTATTCCCTACCTTCAATTTCCTCACACCTTTCTTCCATCAAATGTCCCTTTCACATATAAAAACTATCTGGGATTATTTCTGCTCCTGGGAGAGAGATGTGAAGAAAACTTAACTGGAACGTGTGTCAGTTTTTCCCTACAGGTCCCTGCAACCCCAGGCTTATGAGGCAAAACACAGGGTTGGAAGCCCTATGTTTTGCCTCATAATTTGTGATGCCCTGACTAACATTTGATTAATGATTAATTAAAAACTTTGTACTATTTCTTGCTATCCTTTTTGCTTGTCATTCAATGAGTTCATCTATTAAATTCTTGGAAAATGGACTGAACATTCAAAATAAAATATTCCTGGTGTTGTGGCATCACAGAGTGAGTAGAAAACACCTTTAAATGTTTTTAGGCTTGCATAAGGTAATCACATGAGTTCACATCAGTGACAGGATTTGATCTATGGCCATCCTGCTTAGTTGCTCAGTCTTTTAGTCACTGTGCTCTATCAACATTGTACATATATATACCCAAGCAGGTGTACCACTTTTCAGCTCAGAGATACCCTTTTTGTCTTTTTAAAGTGGTCAGTTGAAATTGCTAGTAAGAGAGCTGATAATTTCCCATCTGTTTCTTGCCAGTTCTTCTGTCCACAACTCCTGTGCCTGCTAAAGTAAATAGGATCCCAAGGCTGTCTTGCAGCAGGTGGTGGGAGTGGACAGACAGAAGGGTTGCCAGGGACTGTTCTTCAGAAACTGCAGCTGCCTTCTCTCCAAATTTAGGCACTCACTTAAAGGGTAAAGGGGGATCCTCAAAGTGTGACCTAGCACCCCTCTGCCTAGAGACTTGTGTTTATGCAAAATTGCCACTTCCTGGGAACTGCAGAAAGAGCAACCTTATAGGCGTATTTGAAGGTCACCAGGTTGCAAAGCAAAGGGAGTGGGGCGGGGAATCAGATGGAAAAGTTCATGCATGGGAGAGTTGATGGATTTCCTCATCGCTGTATGGAAGCATAAAGAAGTTGCCTTGGAGCAACAAAGCAGGGACAGCAGCATGTCACCCAGGAAGCTTTTATTTCATGCTGCCTTGTGATTATTTTTACAAGTGAGAACCTGGCCTCCAGGTCTGCAGTTGTACAAGAGAAAGGAAGGGAGAGAGGGAGGAAGTGTCCATCAAATGCTTCTGAGTAGGAACTTGCAATCCAATCAAAACTGTGAACTTGGGAAGTATAAGAAGGAATGCTGGGCAGCAGACTAAAACTTTGTGAAGAATGCCATAGATCTGTGTATAGTTTATATATACACACACACGCGCGCACACGAACACGCACGCACACACACACACACAATATCTGAGGCTGGGCCAAGGCAGCTGGCCTCTATCATGTTAAATGCTTCCTGACAGCCTGAATTCTCAACTGGAGCTGCAATGCATTTTCTCTTCAGCATGAAAAAATCTAGTTTGGAAGGAGGAGAAGTAAGGCATTGGAGGGCAGAATAATGTGCATCATGGAAGTAGATTTGATTATCATTTCAGAGAAATGGGGTACCATGGCAGCCATTCCAACTATGCCTCTTTAACAGGGACAGTCCCTGTTCCAACTCCCACTATCCCCAGGCAGCAGCTGCAGATAAAGGGAACACATCTGGAGACCTCTGGGTTAGGGAAAACTGACCAGTTTTCTGATACAGTTCCATAGTAACTCCTTGTCACCATATGTGGTCTGTGGAGTAGTTGTGGTGCCTCATCCTGAAATTTTGTGGTGACATATTGCCCTCTTGTGTGGATTACAGGCTACCTCTGCTTGCACGTCTCTGATATTCTGAAGAAATTTTGGAGATTCCTTGCTAATTTGTGTTAGTGTGAATGATTTGAGTAGCTGTTCCTCAGGTTTTCTTTCTTTCTGCATAAACATATCTGAATTGGAGATGGGAACAAATTTAAAAAAACAAATCATGATATTCAGTAAAAATCACGGATTTGTTTAGTGTTCGTTTCTTCATATTTGCCAATTCCAGAGACCCCAACAAAAGGAAGGGGCAAATATTTCTCATTTTTATTCATCCCCTATAGGGGATGATCAGCGGGCCCATAGGCAGGCAGCTCACCTCACAGCCCTCTGCCCCCACAGCCTAACCTCCACCTCCTCCCTGCCTTGGCCACTGGTGGCAGAGCCACTACTGGCTGCACTGATGTGGCCTCTGCCAATATCTTAGCAAAGAGCAGCCTGCCGTAAAGGAATCTGGGCTGCCCTTTGCAAAGATGGTGGCTGCATTTCCCCTAAGGACAGGGAAGCCGCAGCCCCCATCTTTGCAAAGGGTAGTCTGGTTTCCCTTATGGTGGGTGGAGATGAGCAGCAATGCAAGCTGTGGCAGATGGCGACAGCACAGGCTGTGGCGGATGGCAGCATCGCCGGTGCAGCATCGCGGTGGCAGTGTGGGCTTGGTCATTATTGCGGGTGGCAGCAGTCAAGGTAGGGAGGCAATAGGGCAGGGGGAAGAGGGGCAGGCTATGGGTGGGTGGGGCTCAGCAAACCCAATGAACTTTGTGGTTTGTAGGTTCACTGGCATGAAGTTTATGGTGCATCGACCTTGACGAACCACAAACTATTTTGCCAGGTCGTCCCCATCTCTAATTTGAACGTATGCCTGCACAGGGCAGACAGCAGTGAAATCATGTTGCTAAACTGGGACAATGATACAAGGGAATGGCTTAAATAGTCCCCCAGCACTGCAGCCATGTTCTGAAGTGTACACAGAGCAATTTTTAGTTTTAGAAAAAAAATCTTATATAGTTGTTTCATAAGAGTAAACATTATGACACATTTCTTTCCCTTGCTGGAAGTTGCCTTTGCTGAAAGAGCTTTATTGTAGAGCTGTTCTTTATCAACAACTCCCTTCTTCTTCCCATTCTTTACCCATTCTTAATTTGAGGAAGGAGGAATATACCTTAGGATCAAAGCCAAAGAAAATTCAGTTGGGGGGGGCAAGGGTACTGAAAACCATCCCTCCCTCTCTCCCTTTCACATTGAGGTAAAACTATCTCTCAGAAACTTTGGATGGGGAATTTTCCTAGCTTAGCAAAGGATGGGACTGGTCCAGTGCATAACTCTCAGGGTGTCCAGGAACATGTAGTACTAATAATGACTATTTTAAAAGTGCATCATAGCAGACCTCCATCACAGAGGAAATGAGAAATTTACTGGGTGAGAGGCATGCGGGTATCACCTCTACAGGATGCAAGATCGGCACATCTAGGCTTTCTACCTAGGGTTAAATAGATTATTGAAAAATATTGCTAAGGAAAAAAGTAAAAGAAAGTCAAAGATGGGAAACAATGTCTCACCTACCTACACCGAACAATCCCAGAGGCCTTGATATAGGGAACAGGTTCAGAAGGAGAAAATGTGCAGGAGCCAATTACTCCTTTTAACTGGGGGTGTCGCACACCCCCAGCCACACTGTTTGTTTTCCCTGACACCCAGGTTCACCTTTGGGCACTATTTTTTCTTTTCTTTCTTCTTACGCTGCCACCAGAGGATATTCTGCTCACTGTACCAATGACGAATACTAAATCACTGCTGTCAATTATAACAATATTTATTGAAGGAGTGGAAGGTGAAACAAACATATAAGGAAAATCATGGATGTTCTTGTAGTATTTATTCATTAAACATGCTTTGGATTCACTTTAATCAAGGTGTTACAACATTCAAACTGTTTATTTAATTCTTATTACTTTTACTTCTTCATTTCTAAAATACATCAACTTTCCAAGCCCTTGTCCTAATCCTAACCTATTTGTCTATCTTAACACTTTCAATCCCTCTCTATATATCTCTTCATCACTCTTAACTCTCCAACTGCCCTAACTGTCCCAAACTGTCTTTTTTCCCTCCTAGTTCCGTTGGTTCCGCCCCTCCTGTCCTGTCATAGGCTCCCACACCAGAGCTCTAACCTGATGGACAGGAGTGACGTGTGAGCTGTCCGTCACAGGGGGTCCACAACTGAAGGTGCCCCAGCAACAAGAATCAATTTAAGACATGTCCAGACAGGCATTTTTCCTCCTGTTAATTTCCTTGTTCGGCGGGATTTGTCCACTCTTTTTTCCCAGGGCTCACATGAGAAGTGGACCAATTTGCTCCAATTTGCCCCCAGGGTGCTCCTTTCTGAGACCCTGTCAGGGGCTTCTTCTTCTTCTTCTTCTTCTTCTTCTTCTTCTTCTTCTTCTTCTTCTTCTTCTTCTTCTTCTTCTTCTTCTTCTTCTTCTTCTTCTTCTTCTTCTTCTTCTTCTTCTTCTTCTTCTTCTTCTTCTTCTTCTTCTTTTTTTGGTATGGGTTGGTGTGCTCCAGATCTGGTTATGGGATGGAGATTGCCTTGGTGGATAACCTATGATAGGAACTGTATAGGGGGAGTGTGTTCTTGTTGGTTCTGCTGGATCCTCAGTGGCTTTTGATACCATCAACTATGATATCCTTCTGCAGTGCCTTTCTTGGATGGGTCTTGTAGATACTGTTCCAGTCTTTTCTGGATGGCAGAACTCAGAAAGTGGTGTTTGAGGAAATCTAGTTCGACATCCCAGCCATTTTCCTGTGGTGTCCCTTATGGTTCAGTCCTGTCCCTCATATTATTCAACATCTATATGAAACCACTGAGAGACGTTGTCTGGAGTTTTGAGGTTCAGTATCACTAGTATGCAGATGACACCCAACTCTACCTCCCCTTGCCACCTCAATCTGAGGAAGCTGTTTTAGTTCTATATCAGTGTCTGGTATCAATAATAGACTGGATGAGGGTGAATAAACTTAACCCAGACAAAACAGAGGTACTCCTGGTCAGTCAAAAGGCAGATCAAGGAATAGGGGTGCAGCCTGAGCTTGGATGAGTTACACTCCCTCTGAAAGCATAGGTGTGCTTCTGGATTTATCTCTGAGCCTGGATGTCCAGGTTTTCATGGTGGCCAGGAGTGCTTTTGCACAATTAAAACTAGTGTGTCAGCTGCACCCATTCCTGGAGAGGCCTGATCTCACAACAGTGATACATGCCTTAGGTATATCCCAACTGGATTACTGTAGCATGCTGTGTATGGAGTTGCCGATGGACAGCGTCAGGAAATGTCAGCGGATGCAAAAGGCAGCAGCCACATTGCTGACTGGAGCTGGCTACAGGGACCACATAATCCCACTGTTATAGCAGCTCCACTAGCTGCTGAATCATTTCCGGGCACAAATCAAAATGCTGGTACTAACCTATAAAGCCCTAAACAACTTGGACCCAATCTATCTCCGGGACCCATTATGAGCTTGCTGAGGTGTTAAGATTATCAGGAGAGGCTTCCCTCTCAGTCTCACCACTTTCACAGGTACCTTGATGGAGACACAGGAGAAGGCCTTCTCAGTTGCTGATGTGTTTTTCTATACCTGCTAAGGTGCCTCATTCTTTTTGGAATTTGCACAGAAAAGATGGCTAAATATGGGATTTGGCTAGGGAACCTTTATACAGAGGTGTCATATTTGTGGGAAAAGTGGAGACCAAGTCTAGGGTCTTGTCCAAACAGGGGAATTTGGAGCAACCTTGTTTACACATAAAAGGTTCCTATCCTCCATGCAATCGATTTTATCTCTCACTCAAGCAATCCTTCTGTTCACACAGATGTTTATTCCCCCATGGGAAGAGTCCACACAAGTCTTTGGATTGCCAAATTAATTTGGAACAAGATTTACTTGGTTCCCTTGTGAGCAAGGTTTACTTCATGTACTCATGAGTAAGTTTACAAACTTTTTTCACAAGTAAGTTTACCTCATTTACTCATGAGTAAAAAGGCATTAGCAGCAACTACTGAGGATAGCAGCAATCTGAAGCGAAAACATTGTGGGAAAGGTTGGGGAGATGGAAAGGAAGTAACACTCATTTCCTGCCTTTCCCCTTTGCTGGGGCTCTGCAGGGCTGCACTGCCTTGTGGGGACGGAGCCCATGGAGTCAGCATGGCCATCCTTCAGCTGGCCCCTCTTTTTTTGTTACCTAAAGTGGCATATTGAAAGAGCAATGCTTCAACTTAGCAAAGTATTACAATTGTGCTGTGTCAGTTAAGGAAATATTTTTTTAAAAAAATGAACATAGTGAAGGGTGTTCCTCAGTCCTCTCTTTTAATGTCACAACCCACCTAATACATCACAGGGTTGTAACCTCAGATAATGCTGCCCGCAGCTCCATTTGAGTGTGAATTAGCCATCCACACAGCTTATACAACAGGATAACTAGGAGGGCACTGAATCATGCCAGAAGACACTCCACAGAAGTCCCAGTGATGTGTGTGAAAGGAGCAGGTTTGAGTTAAATCCTACCAACAGGGACCTAAATGCCAATCTTGGCTGGCCCCTCATATTGGAAAAGCTGGTTCACACATGCCTATTCATCAGAGGATAACAAATGACTTAAAGACAGGTTTTCATATGATATATTATATTCAACAGAATAAGCAGAACTATAAGGAGTGAAATGACATGCACATGTATGTAAATCAGCCTTGAGAATCTAGCCCTAGGAGTACAATGTAAAGTTCTGGCTTCAAATCATTTAGCAGCATGTGTACTGAACTGATCTCAGTCTGCTTTAAATCATCCAGATCAGGGAGGGCTCAGACTATTCCTCACTGTTTTTATCAGTATAATCTGTTTTGAAAAGATAGTCCCTTTTGCTATTTTTCCAATTAGACCTTGTAGAACTTTCTGGTAAGATCAAAACTAGTCTTAATTGACAGAAAGACATTTCATTGAATTAAGCAAACAATGGACAGCGAAGCTAGAGCTGGCAAGGGAGTGCTGGGGCAGAAGAGAGCTCTGAAAGCAGGGAGGGAGGGAGGGAGGGAGGCTTGGATGATGTTGGCTGGACTGTTTATCTAATATTCTTTATCACTGTCTATTTGCAAGAAAGTCTCGTAAACAACACTCTTCTTGCCAGCTGTATTGTTAAGTCCTGAAGCAGTTTTCTCTCTGAAATGAGAGAGTCCTGCCTATATTAGGAAGCTGTATCTCTCTCCCCTCCCCCTGCTTTTTAAACTTTTTGCTTTTGCACTCTCATGATGCAAAGAAAAGCCCCAGACAAAACTGGCAGTCCTTGAAGTTCTGTTGTATTCCAGTATGCAGTTTTAGCACCCTTTATGGAAAAGAAGGTGTTTAGGAGGGAAGTTCTGTTCTAGTTCAAAGGAGACTATGGACACAGGCAATATGACAAGCAGAATAATCCTTCATCTGATGAGAAGATATATTCAGTGATAAGAACTTACTGCTAGAACAAGAAGTCCTTCAAAAGTACAGATGTTTAATTAAACCTTGGGGCTCAATTTCTGAGGACATTTTCATGGAGCAACAAGGAAAAATATGGGAAAGGGAACAGAAGGAGTCAAAGTACATTTCTGGGAAGCTTTTTTCAAAGAGTTCAGAGGCAGATATAATGATACATTACACGTTACTACTCAACTTACTGCTTTCTGAATACTGATACAGATAGCTCTCAGATATGTATGCTTAGGAGTGAAGTCTTATTTTTATTAGTTAATTTTCTATATAAATGCAGGACTGGTGATACCTTTATTAGACCACAAAAAAATCAAGCAATCAGCAAGCTTTTGTTGCTGATTGTTGCAGAACAATCAGGAGAGTCCCAAAAATTCATGGCAAAAGTCTGTCATGCATGCTTCTGAAGACTATTTCAAACACTGGCTGCAAACCACCTATGGGGATGTGTGGTTTCAAACTTCACCCCCTGGTAACATTGGGCTGGAATTTTGCACTCAAGTCTTCAAACAAAGAGTTACCAAAACAATAACAACACACGCACGCACGCACACACACACACACACACACACACATGTTGCCAGCTTGTGAAATGCAACATTCCTTTCTGGCTGGGAGGGGAGTTGGGGAAAAGGCAATGCAGAAATGTGGCGGCCTCCATAGGAGAGCTAAGGTTAGAATTTGTGTTCTCACCAAGGCAAGAGAAGCCAATTAAAGCCGAATTAATAGTGTTATCTAGTGGGTGTAAGCAGGTGCTTCCTTCATTTGCAAACTCGTTTGGCTGATGTTAAGAGTCCATTCTGTCTCCTTGGTGGTGTGCCCACCCACCCCCTGGCTTTTTTTTAATATCCTCAAAGTTTTTTGGAAAAAAAATAAAACAGGTTCAGTGGTGAGACAAGGTAAGCAAGTTGCTTTTCCCCTTCCTCACAATTCAAGTAAACCTTAAGGATCAGGCAAAAGTACTACCATTCTCTTGCAGTAGCTTTTCATTTGTTTCAGTCGTGTTTGTACAAATATTTGTCCAAGTGGAATCTGCTATTAATCTGAAAGCAAAATAAAGTTTGAGATGAAAAAAATTATATCATGCAAATGGCAACAGTATGCTAAATATTTTATTTTAAAACATTCAAAGTTTCCAAAATATAAGTTTTCTAATAATCTGTGGAAAATGAGATATTTCCTACCCTCCAAAGGCTCATATGTGTCTTTATGGGAGCAACTGTTTTCTCCCCATGAAGCCAGTATTGTTTCACCTGTATTCTTTATTTCCAGGTCTCTTTGTACCTTAGAAAATTTCTGTGGCAGGAGGTTGGAAGAAGGAGAAGATGCAACATGTTCCTATGTGTTTTCACACATGTGCAGAGATGTCTGAACTCTAAAACACCTGCAGCTTTCCCCTCAAATGAAAAACCTACAGGGTATACAAAATAGCCATTTCCCTGTTCCTGCTCCCTTCACTGAATGAAGCAGCTCCCTGGACATGCTCATTATGAAAGGCAGTGTTTATTCAGTAGGAGAAATGAAGTATTCTTCCCTTAATTAAAAATCTTTCTGACAGCACACCTTTTATGTTATGTTGTTTCTTTAAACTCCTAGGGCGGAATGCAGCATGGCATGAGCAAAGGTTCCTTCTCCTCTCCTGCTGCAGCCCTTCCCACGTCTCCCCAAAATTTGCTCCTGAGAGAATCCCAGTCCTTCAAAGCAGATTTTGATGGCCCGTGGGGAGCTGCTGGGCTCTCACAGTTCTGCTGCCAGAAGCTGTTCTGTCACCAGAAAGACTTAATTGGATTCTCCTACTAATCTTTCTTTATAATCACAGCAGAAGCGAGAATATGTGCAACTGCATTTGCTCATGTTCATCCCCTTATGTCCTTGACTTTTGAATACTTTTCCTCTTACCCCAATAGTTTAGCATTGTTCTATCTCTGTTCATAGTTTGTAGGCCTATTTTACACAAACACGTTTACTATAGAGTGCACATTCAATAGGCAGCCCATATGCTCTCCAAGTCCTATGATGGGTATAACTGTATGACATCTGAATTTTCAAAAACCTATTTCTCCTCTTGAGTAGTATTTTAAAAAACAAACCCAAACCTTAAGAATTTGGTTAAATATTATAATGTGGGAGTAAGCCCTTGAAAAATATTCCCACTACCAGCTTCTAGCTTCTGAGAGATTCATTTGGATTACTGTTACTGCTTTTTGTAACATTTTGTTCTTTAAATTTAGGATGGAACTGCTGTATGAATGCTTTCAGGAGATGGAAATAATAACCTTTGAATGGCTCTCCTCCCAGAGGCAGACAGTGGGTTAGCTTGCCAGGAGCAGGCACCTCCCATCTGGTTATTCTGCTGCATTTCTCAGGGATATTTCTGTCAAAGGGCTTTGTTGTCTTGCCCATCTCCAATATGAAATTACAATTCAGCTTTCTGAGGGGAGTAAGGAACATTAAATAGAATCATAGTATCACAAAATAATGAACTTGGAAGGGGTCTATAAGGCCAGCATGTCCAACACCCTGTTCAATGCAAGAATAGAAATCAAAGGATATCTGCCAGGTGGTTGTTTTTCTTGAATGCCTCCAATGTTGGAGCATTCACTGCCTCTCTAGGCAATTGGTTCCACTGTCTTACTGCCCTAACAGGACATTTTTCCTGACATTCAATTGAAATCTGGCTTCTTGTAAGTTGAGCCCATTGTTGCATGTCCTGCACCTGGGATGATCAAGAACACATCTTGCCCATCCTCTTTATGACAGCCTTTCAGGTATTAGAAAAGTGTTACCATCTCTTCCCCTAGTCTTTTCCCAAGGCTAAACATGCTTAGTTCTTTCAGTCTTTTCTCTTAGGGCTTGGTTTCCAGACCCCCAGCTCATCCTTGCTTTCCTCCTCAGAACTTGTTCCAATTCGTCAGCATCCTTCTTGAAGTGCAGTGTCCAGAACTGGACAGAGAACTCAAGACAAGGTCTAACCAATGCTGAATATAGCAGAACTAATACCTCACAGGATTTAGAGAGACTACTTCTGTTAATGCAGCCTAAATTAGCATTTACCTGTTTTGTAGCCACATCACACTGTTGGCTCATATTCAGCTTGTGATCTACGATGGTTCCAAGGTCCTTCTTGCTTGTAGTATTGCTGAGTCAGGTTTCTCCCATCTTGTAACTGTACAATTGGTTTCTTTTTCCTAGGAGCAGTACTCTGTACTTATCCCTGTTAAATTTCATTCTGTTGTTTTCAGCCCTGCACACAGGCCTTTCCAGATCATTTTGAATTCCATTTCTGTCTTTGGGGGCATTTGCTATTCCACCCAATTTTGTGTCATCTGCAAATTTGATTAGCATTCCCTGCACCCCCTGATCTATGTTGTTAATAAAAATAGCCGAACTCTAATTGACATAACATCCAGCTTCTATTTTCTTCAAACTGGCCTGGATCCAATTCACCAATATCCAGTTGGCATCCTTTGGCACTGGACTAGCATGTGGCCAAAGATTTTTCTGGACTATGTTGGCCTTGCCAGGTTTTAGCCAAAGCATGGTGAAACATCCCCCACCCCCAATAGTTTGACTCAAGGAGAAAATAGATGTGTTCAAGTAACAAGGAATAGTCTATATTACCTCTCTCTTTGAGTTTTCTGAGTACTGCACCAAGTATTCCTGAACACATGTGCATCATATCTATGCCATGGAGGCAGGGTTTTGTTGCAGCGAGAACTGGTTAGGTTTCAGGCAAGTTCCTGAAGCTGACCGGGACTCCTCAGTTCCGGCCCCCCCAAACCAGGGCAGAGAAAGGACAGTTCGCTAGGAGAAGTGGCATCAGAAGCTGCAGATATGACAAAAGGGGGGGAATGGGACCAGTGAAGGCTGGTTAGCTGTTAGCACAAAATTGTGGAAATCAGTAGGATCAGCTGAGTAATGTCCTGTCCAGGCAGTCCAAATAAATCACACACACGCAGGCAGCTTCTCCCAACACTAATCGTGTATTTACAAGATATATACAAAAGTTCTGTCTGGCAGCATAACAGGTAGCATTCATCACAAAGCAGGAAGATACATCTACTGTACAGGTTTACACATATACAGTGGTGCCTCACAAGAAAAATCTCTCACAGGACAAAAAACTCCCAAGACAAATGGTTTCGGCAATGGGGTTGATGACTCGCAAGACAAATGTTCCTATGGCCGTGCTTCGCAAGACAAATGTTTTCCGTTTTTTTTGTTCCTGCCTCATGTTTGCTGATTTTTAAATGTTTTTCTATGATGTTTAAAAAGTTAAAGTTTTTTTACTGAAATTTTTTAAAATCATCTGCACAATATATATGGCTTTAAAGAGCACTTAATAAACCCTTTGTAAACCAAATGTGAGTTTGTTCTGACTTTTTTTGCCCATAGGAACGCATTAATTAGATTTCAATGCATTCCTATTGGAAAATGCATTTTGCAAGATGATTTTTTCGCAAGACAACATTAGCCGCGGAACGAATTAAATTCGTCTTGCGAGGCACCACTGTAAACTTATGCACAATTGCCTGTGGCAAATCACATTAGATATTGCATCATGCATGAGTCAGCATTCATGAGTCATCATGACTCAGCATTATTACACACCTGATCATCATGGCTGCTCATTAACACACCTTGTTCTGCTCAGGCCTGGAAATTTTCCTTGACACCCCTCTTAATTTACGCCTGAGCAGAGTGTAATTCTTCAGTTATTTCCTTATGTTTTTGTACACTCAGGGGTTTTGTCAAAATGTCAGATATATTTCTCTCTGTCTCACAATATTGCAACTCAATTAACTTTGTTATTGCTTCCTTGACTTTATGATATTTTATATCAATGTGCTTACTTCTGCTCCGCATCTTCTCAGTGGTCGCCATATGAATGCACGTGGTATTGTCTTCATGTACCGTTATGGCCTGATCCCCTTAAATCTGTGATTAACTGTTTGTACCACACAATTTCTGAGCAAAGTTCTGATAAGGCTGCAAATTCTGCTTCAGCTGTTGATGGAATAAAGCAAAAAGTAGGTACACACTAAACACACAGAAACATTTTGTCATGAGGCCCTATGAGCTTTGGTGTCCATGATCCCTTTCCAGGTGTGCTCACAATGGCATTCAGGTGCCCGACCTAATGCCTGTTGTATCCACAGCTATGTAATTTCCTTTGATTCAATGACTTATTGCTAGATTTCAGTCATAGTCTTGGTCCTTTGAGTGGCAGAAGATGAAGTATTCATACATGACTGTGTAATAATGTGTATGCGTATGAAAGGAAACCAGACTTTATAGGAGTTGAACATACAAAAAGTTAAATCAATATCCATTATGCTATGCAAAGAAGAAAGAAAAAAAAATCAAATATCAGAGTTATGAAAATGAGGTGAAGTTGCAGCAAGACTTGTACATTAGCCATGAAGAAATAATTCCTGTTAGCCAGAAACATTTGGGAAGCTATAGTCTGGAGTATGAAATATCACTTATTACAGTTTTTAAAAGGAGACCAACATACTCTGCTGTTACAAGAAAGCAAAATGCTTAGAATTCCCCTGCTGTTTCAAAGACATAGGTGGCCGGAATTTTCACAAAATACATGTTATTGTGTATTGCAGCAAAAACAAGAAAATGGGAACGTCATCAGACACTTTGCAAAAGATTACCAGCATTTTCTGCTGAGCTTCACTGCCTTTTCCACTGACTGGGAAGAGATGCCCACTGTCTTTACTGGCAGATGTTGCGAGGTGGCAGACAATGCCTGAGGGTTGTTAATTGAAGAAGGAAAAGAAGTATGAGTGTTGAGTGCTACACATGGCTTGGTTAGGAAAGGGGTCATTTTTTTCTTCCCAGTGTAGCTCCATGTATCCCTCATAGATCAAATGAATGGGAACAGAGAGTGGGAGATTTTTCTCCCTTATTCTTCCTATAGCAGCAGTAATGCATTATATCTCTCCAGCACCCCTTTTAATCATATCCTGGTATATACTGACTGGATAAGAAGCACAATGCCCTGGAATGGCAGTGTAACCAACTGATGGAGGCCAGAACTGCTATTCCTTTACTGGAGAGAATTGACCTTCTATATACATTTGAAACAAAAACCGACCCAGACTCGGTATTACCACCAGACAGAATCTAAAACTATTGACTGAAAATCTTGGTTGTTCCTCAAGTGCAACAGAATTTTAAATACATTTAGACTAACAATTGAGAATATGGTTTCGTGCATGAACAAAGTGATGTCATTGGGCTTTGCCAGAACAACTTTTGAACATATAAAATGTACCTGGAATTAGGTTTTAATTATTTTACGTTTGCTTTTCTTCCTTTAAGACAGAGCAGGAGGTGAAGAAGATGCTGCCCTCCACATTGACTGCAATTCGCATCATCCTTTGCAACTCAACTTTCAAGTTATAAATGATTAGGAAGTGCAAGACAGATAAAGGTCTCTTGTTTCGAGAGTTAACATTGCACTACTTTAATTAAACTGTGCACATGAAATACATGTTGCATTTTTAGCATTAAAAATCCAGTTGCTTTTATTTGATGTAGTGCTTCATTCTATTTATGGCTTATACCATAAATTTATGGCAGTTATCCCATTAAGCCCATTAATTTGCTGCACTCATTTTGCATATCAGCACTGGATGTGTGTGTGAATAATATCTTCTCATAATGACCATAATCCTGCTGCACAGTTTCACATAAGGCACAAGTTTTAACAGCAAATTGTTGTAAAGTTAAGAAATCTCCATAGGCATTTTCTATTGCATATTGAGTCATGTGACTTGACGTGCAACAGATAATGCCTGTGGAGATTTTTTCTCAAGTTGTGGCATTCAGAGCAACAGGGTTTTGGCCAGTATCTTCTGAAAGACATCTTGTTCTCATAATATTCTCATGTGAAGTAGAACTTGTTCTGGAGTTTAGCCAAATGATTATCAAACTTTCATTAGCTTGGACTTGAATCAAAACAGAACAACATCAATAATAGTTGAAGTTGAACCAAAACCAGAATCAAAATACTTAATGGCTTGTTTTCCCATTAGACCCTACTCAACAGTAATTTAAAATATGGGTAAAGAAGTCAGTTGGTTCAAGCACTAACTTATAAATATTGCAAAAAGATCTTGTTTATTTAATTACTTGGCTTCTTAATTTGTTCATTGCCAGCATATTAAAAGCATGTGATAGTAGCAAACTAGCATTAACAGGGAACTGATGCTGAAGCCTGGTGTTATTTTTCACTGTACAGAACATATCTTACTAAGGTAGAAGCTTCAGTGAGTTGGATACCTTGCTGTGGATAGTGGGAGTTCAATCCCTCTAAGTGCCTCCCAGAAAAAAAAAACAGAAAAAACTCCTCACAATGTAGTTTTATAGTCCTTCTTATTTCATGGGCTCAAGGTAGCTTGAGATTGGTTGTTGTGGGTTTTTCGGGCTTCTTGGCCGTGTTCTGAAAGTGGTTCTTCCTAACGTTTTGCCAGTCTCTGTGGCTGGCATCTTCAGAGGACAGCAAACTGTGCTCTGGGTAGGCTTGAGAGTGGGTGGAGTATTTATGGCTGTGAGAAGGCTAGTTTGTGAGGTAGGCTATTGTCCTAATCAGGAGATGATTGATTAATGTGTTTTGTTGTGGATGTATTGTTTTGATAAGGAGGGGAGATTATCTGTCCCTGTGGTTGATGGGTGTCATTAGCTGGTCTTTTGTGTGCAGTAATCCCATGACCTTGTGGCTGGGTGGAGTTCGTTGACCTTTTGCACTCTGTGTTTTTGAGAGCTGGGAGCCAGGTTTTGTTGAGTTTCAGACATTCCTCCTTCCGGTTGAAGTTTTGTTGATGCTTGTGGATTTCAATGGCTTCCCTGTGCAGTCTGACGTAATGATTGCTGGTGTTGTCCAGTATTTCAGTATTTTGAAATAGAATTTCATGTCCAGTTTGTTTTATGGCATGTTCAGCTACTGCAGATTTTTCTGGTTGTTTTAGTCTGCAGTGTCTCTCATGTTCTTTGATTCTGGTGTGGATGCTTCGTTTTGTGGTTCCAATGTATACTTGGCCACAACTGCAAGGTATCTGGTATACTCCTGCAGTGGTGAGGGGGTCCCTTCTGTCCTTTGCTGACCGTAACATTTGTTGTATTTTTGTGGTGGGCTTGAATACTGTTTGTAAGTTGTGTTTTTCCAGAAGTTTCCCCATGCGGTCTGTGACCCCTTTGATGTATGGCAGAAATACTTTGTTTGTGGGTGGCTGTTTTTCTTCTTCAGTTCGGTGTTGTTTTCTTGGTTTGATGGCTCTTGTGATTTCATTTTTGGAGTAGCCATTTGCCTGTAGGGCCCAATTCAGGTGTTCGAGTTCAGTGTTGAGAAATTGAGCTTCACAGTTCCGATTTGCACGGTCTACCAGTGTTTTGATTAGGCCTCTTTTTTGAAGGAAGCTTGAGATTGCTTCCTGTCCTCAAAAAGCCATAGCAAATTGAACAAAAATATCCATTCATTGAAAAGGACTATTTTAAAGGGAAATGTCAATCTGACAACTATTTGTGAATTCTCTTCTTCTGCTATTGTGTAAAAACAGCTCACTACATTTGTTCACTCATGCGACATGAAAACTAGTTGTCCCTTACTGTGAAACTATAGTGCAATAACTATAATATAATAACAGCACATGGTCAACTGACGAGTGAACGCAAATATTTAAAGCACTGGCATTGCAACAGCCAAGATAATTTTGTTACAAAAACTGGCATCTTCTATAATCATAAGGAACTAAGAGCATCATTGCAGGATCAGTCTAGAGGCAAACCTAGGCTAACATCTTGTTTTCCACCATGGTCAACCACATGCCTCTTGGGATTTTCAAGGCAGGACACCTGAATAATTGCCTTCCCCTGCAATTCTTACTCAGCGGCCTAACCAAGTAACTCTTACATCTCCAGGAAGTTTTAAAGAGCACCATCACCAATCACATGGAAGCCCTGCCCTACTCATTAAAATATTATTTATTCCAGAAGAAAACAAAGGAAAAAGAAAGAAAAGAATAATCAAAATCTTTTAATGGGTCTGGTAGAAGATTTATTTATTCCTATTTCTTTAAAATATTTTTCCTCTCCTTTCTCTTCAAAAAGGACCCAGGGTTGCTTACATCATTAAAAGACAGTATTTTAAAGCTAAAGACAGTGAGTATACAATTCTTAAAAAGATGAACGCCTCCTCCCACCAAGGTCTACCCGGATCACCCGCGCGAGTCAGGAGGTGAGGCTGAGGAGCGTGACGCCGAGAGAGGCCCGGAAGGAGAAGACACGAAACCGGGCCTTCTCCACAGTGGCTCCTCGCCTCTGGAACAATCTCCCTCCAGCGATTCGCGTGGCCCCCACGCTGGGCACCTTTAAAACCCAATTAAAAACATGGTTGTTTATTCAGGCCTTCCCTCCAGCCAACTCTTGATTTTTTCTTACTTTTCCTTTTTATTTTTACTGCTGTTCTTGTTTGATTATTATGTATTTGTCTATGTTTTATTATTTGATTTTATATTTGGAAGCCGCCTACAGTGGTCCGGTGGGCCAGATAGGCGGGGTATAAATTAAATAAATAAATAAATAAATAAATGAAATGAAATGAATACCATTTTAAAAAGCATAAGTAACACCAAAACACATTCAAAGCAGTAAGGTACAGGAATCCAATAAAAAACTCCACTTGGGCAGCCAGTCACTGAGGGAAAGCTTGCCTGAAAAGAAGGGTCTTCACCTGCTTGCAGAAGATAAAGACAGTAAAGACAGAGCCAACCTAGCCATCTGTGGGAGGGAGTTCCAAAATCTGGGAGCAGCAACAGAGGAGGCCCTTTCCCATGTACCACGAAGCACACCTGTGAAGGTGGTGGGACTGAGAGAAAGGCCTCCCCAAGGCAGGCTCATAGAGGGAGACACACTCTTTGAGATAGCTTGGAGCCAAGACATTTAGGGCTTTATAGAATAGGACCAGTGCTTTGAATTCTGCCCGGAAGCAGATTGGCAGCCAGTGGAGCTACCAATCCGGGGGGGGGGGGGGGGTTATGTGATCCCTGTGTCCAGCCCTAGTTAGCAATCTGGCAGCTATGTTTTGAGCCTCCTGAAGTTTCCTGACACTTTCCAAAGGCAGCCCTACATACAGTTCATTACAGTAATCAAGCTGGGAACTTGGGAACTTTGTCACCACGGCTAGATCAAATCTCTCCAGGAATAGGTGCAGCTGACACACTAGTTTTAATTGTTCAAAAGCACTCCTGGCCACCAAATGACCATATAAAGTATTTTAAAGAAATATTTAGAGTTGGCATCCATCAAGTAAGATATGCATGCATATCTAAAGTAGTGAGATCTTCTGACCATTGACTAACGAATGGTACATGTTTGTCTTTCCACTCCTGAAGTATAGGTCTTTTTGTGCTGGTAAAACTTGTGAGATCCAACTGCACTGACCATCGGTTAAGGTCTAGGTTTCAAGGATATAGTGTAAAAATACACATATGTCACCAGATATAAAGGGTTCTATTAATGCAATGCATCCAACCAGAAAGCAGCCACCATTGGATGCAGCCATGTCATATATTTTCAAGATGTGCTGTCTATATTGCATCACCAACATGTAACTGAAGTGGCTGATTTGTTTTTGAGTAAAACATGTGGTTTCCAATATAGAGATGAGCATGAGCTTCCATTTGGGTAGTCCATAATGCTTAATTCTTGGGATGCACAAGTGTTCCATGGGTGCCCCAGCTTCCCTCCCCCGCCTCCTCTGGCAGACACCCATTCCATGTCCTGGGCTTCCCCACCCTGCCTCCTCTTCTGAGTGAGCACCTGCCAGAGTAGGTGGGGGAGAGAAGCTGGGGTGCCCATGGGACACCTGTGCATCTGAAGAACTAACTATTACATCTCAAGCCTGAAATGTCAGTTTTTGTTGAACCAAGTGCAACTTTACTTCTAAAGAAATTTTAGGTATTGAAGTGAGAGTAGATTTCCACTGGTTAATTTGCACAGGATAGTCCAAGTCTTTGTTATATTCCATTCTCATTTCATTATCCCCCTCCTATTCCTAACAAATGCAAATGATACGGTGATAGTCATTAGTTGGAATCTGTCACTATGCCACTGTGGTGGACTGTATGCAGTTACTTCCTGTGTTCGCCTTCTTGTTTGGAAGTGCCTATACTTATGGTATATGGCCAACATGAAAAGCTAGGCTGGGAGACTAAAATGCAAGTAGACAAGGCAGAAGAAGCTCTCTGGAGAGATTTGTGGAACAGGGGCTGGCCTTCCCCTAAATCAAGGATCCTCCAAAATTTGCTGGTATTACAGTTACCATAATCCCTCAGCATTGCCTATGCTGACTAGACTAAATGAAAATTGAAATCTAGTGGCTCCACAAATTGATAAGCTATTCCCTCAGTGTAGGACATGTGCCAGTGTGACCTTTGTTCCTGATGGGCATGGCAAAGGAGGTGAGGGACAAGAGCCATTCACTGGTCCTATCATGTGGCTCCATAATTCAATTTAAAAAAATGGACTGCCACTTAAACCAGGACATTTGTGGCTACATAAGAGTATTTAACAATGTTTGATCACATTCCAATTACAAGATGATCTATTGCCAATATTTGATTGTAACACAGAATTCCACACAAATGGTTTCCGGATCTTGATGCTATTTCTAGTTTGATGATTAAGAATCAGGGGTTTATATCTTAAAATTCTAAAAGTTGTGGTTTTGCTATTGGGGCCATGACTGTTGGAAAAAACCTCACATTGACTTGCTTAGTGTGCATATTTTGGCATGGATGTCATTGAAGGAGAATAAATATAGAACATCACATTGTTATTAATTTACAGAGTCACTTTTCAGAGCAGAACTTCGCATTAGAGTGGAGCATCAATTAAAGCAAATGTATCTCTGCACCAACTGGCCCCAATGGACTTGAACGCTGCTTCCATCTTCCATCAAGGATTGTCTGCACTCTCTCTTTTAACTCCTTGTGCGCTATTAGAGACTGAAACCCAAGAGGAAATGAATTTAACAGTCAAATTAGTCACCATTTATACATTAAATTCAAATATATCTCTTTGAGGAGTCTTCTAGAGCAGTGGGTTACTCAGGTGTTACTCAGGTGTTTTTGGACTGCAACTCCCAGAAGTCTTCACCACCAGCTGTGCTGGCTGGGATTTCTGGGAGCTGCAGTTCAAAAACACCTGAGTAACCCAAGGTTAAGAACCACTGTTCTAGAGTACAAAGAGTTTGGTAAACGGTTTTAATAACATCAGAGAAATTGCCATTCTGAATTGAACTAAGCATTCATCTAATCAGTCCTTCAAGGCACCCATTACCCTCCTGACATATTGAGCTACAACTGTCACTCCTAACAAAGATGACCAGTGCTCTCTACAGATGACTTAGGTTGTAAACTAAGACATCTGGAGCGTGCCAGGCTGGGTAAGGCCGGCCTAGTTCAACTGTCCATTCCCTACAGTGACCACTTGGAAAACATTTTGTGCAAAGGATGGGGAAATGAAGTATTTCCCAGTATCTAGAACTCAGGTTTACTGTGGCATTACTACCCAGGGTATTGTGAGAATGGCAGTTGGACACATCTGGAGAGTATGGAGTTACTGCATCTGCACATGGACATCCATTTAGCTATCATGACTGTTGCTGCTAAAAAGACCTATCTTGTTTTAAAAGCAGTCTAAGCCAGAGGCCATAACTACATAATGTGTCAGTTAATGCACAAGTTAATTGTGCATTGGGTAAAGCTTTTTTTTTCTTTTGTTGTTCCTAGGTTCCCCGGCAATAAACTTTACCAAATGACCAAAGTTCTTATATTATGCAAAAAAGAGAGAGGCCTCCCCTTTTGATATAAGGATTCCAGGTTTGTTCAATAGTTTTCATTACTAGTACATTCAGGAAGGAAAAAAGGAGGTGCTTCATTTTTGCTGGTCACCTGCCAATTGGAAGCCAAATACTAAACTACAGTAGGCAGAATTTGGTCTATAGGTTGCTTGTGATCAAAGCAGGGGGTGATCCCCCTCAAAATTTTGATGTGAAGTGTCCTCCTTCAGACCATGAGCTGCCCCAGCCTTAGACTGAGACATGGGCCATGAGCATCAGAGTTCTGGGAACACTCTTGTCAGCTGTCTTTCAGTGCCGTCTTTCCTTTGTGTGTTCAGTGTCTTGCTGAAATAGGTTCACTTTTATGTGATTAAATTTTCAAATAAGGCAAGTTAGCTTTGTTGCAACAAAAACGATGAAGAATCTCATGGTACTGAAAGACTACTAAGTTCTGTCTGGTTTAAGGTTTCATGAGATGCAACTGTTAGTAGACAGATTGCCTATTAATGGCTCAGGATTGTTAATTAATGGTTCAGAGATTATTTATTTGGTTGGATGGATGGAATGGAATGGAATGGTTTGTTGCAATGGAATCAATTACCTCAAGAGGTGGTGAGTGCTCCAACACTGGAGGCATTCAAAAGAAATGCAGACAACCACCTGGCAGATATTCTTTGGTTTGTATTCCTGTACTGAGCAGGGGTTTGGACTCGATGGCCTTATAAGCCCCTTCCAGTTTCACTGTTTCATGATTCCATGTTTGTTTGTTTACAAAGAGCTTTCAAAGTTTCAACTCTGAGCTTGGGAAATTGCCTTGCACCCACCTCCACTAATGAGAAGGCTATCTGTGAAAAGAGTAAGAGACCACAACAGATCTGTAGTTTTGGGACAGAGGCGGAATCAGAGAGACAGAGACTGGAACTCAGGGTACTGTATGGGTGTAGGTGTATCTCTCTCTCTCTCTCTCTCTCTCTCTCTCTCTCTCTCTCTCTCTCTCTCTGGATGTCAGGTATGGTGAAGCAGATCTGTCCTCTAATAGAAGTGCATACTTCTGACCTCCACTTATGTTCAACCCTGGAATGAGCAAATTGTTTGCTGTTTGGATGTTGTCAGATTTCAACTTTCCTCCACCCTAAACAACATTGCCCATGTAAAGGGTGATGGAAACTACAAACCAACAACAGTTAGAGCATCATACTTTCTCCATGACTGTCTTAAATAGCTGTCCTGTTATTGTTGCTCTTCTTTTCAGAAACAATAGCTAGACCACATGAGGCTTGTCTAAACACTCAGTTCCTTTTCTGCTTATCCTAAACAGAGCTCCAAAGATCAATCCAGACCTGTTATGAATGGGTGACTGATGACCTATTCATCCTTTTGGTATAAGCCCAGCTGATGCAAAAAGAAGGAAGAATGCATGTAAGGCTATAATCCAGTGGTCAGATTTCCCCATCCAGTTCTGACCTCTGACTCAAAGAGTTGGGAAGAAAAGAGTATGGAGACTGGGTGGAGAGGGAGTGGATCTGCTGGAGGCAGAGCCTTCTCAGCCCCTAACCATATCTACCCCATGAAAGGGACCTTAGACCTGTTCTGAGGAGGGTTTAAATTAATTCCCACTGTTTGCACATAAATACTGCTCTTCAGTTTTTAAACAGCATTACAGGAAGGGTGTGTATGACATTATTATTCCCATTGCTTTGGAAACACTGAAGATCTTTGACTAGCGGCACCCTCACAAATTTAGAATTGCCATCTTAATTACTCAACAGCTACTAAAATGCTGTGCAGTTTGAGGATGGAAAGCATGACTCATCCTAGCTAAACAGGAGAAACTATCCATGTCTATCAATGTCTAAACCTTAGTGGTGAGAAAAAAGGGATTCCAAAGTAAAAGTATAGATGAGTCACACCATACTATCATATGCATGTTTTCCAAAAGCCCCCATAGGGATGAAAAATAACCAGTAGTGTTCATTTCATGATAAATTGGTTTATGGTTGCAGCATCAGGAAATTAGGCAGATTATGTTGCCTGCCTGTCTAGGTTAGGTGACTTGATGCATCCAGACCTGCTAACAAGCAAAATGTTAAATCTCTCTGCAAAAATACAGCTGGGAGTTTCATTCTGTGAACTATATATGACTAAACTTCTCCAGGCTAGAACAGATTCTGCCCTTATGATATGCTAGCTAAATCTTCAGATTATTTTTCATCCACAGACCTTTGCATTTCATTTAATTTTAGCTTTGCTTAGTTTGTATAATGCAATAATAGATCAAAACTAATCTAGCATCTTGTTATTGTGATCATTTAATACTACTGAACCCAAAGAAGTGCTTTCTCTTAGGGGTTGGCAATAATAATAAAAATTAATTAAAAATCTTCCTAGTTCATTATCTAAAGTAAGACACTCCCATCAATTAGTGTATCACAAATAAGGCTTTTATTCACTGTATTGACCCAAGACTGGGCATTTATTTATTTCTATATAAATTAGCATGCTGACACTTTTTGTCTGGAGTGGAGGAAACAGCGTCAAATACAATTGCTGGCCCCCTTTAATTGCTAAATCTGCAGTCCTACCCATATTTATCTCGGAGAAAGTTCTCTCAGCATGATAGAACACCTACTGAATAAGTATGTATAAGATTGCACTGTAAGTCTGTGATTGTGTTGAGCAAAAATACATGGGCATAAAGCTCACAGTGAGATTCACTTTTGAGTAAACACGCACTTAAGGGTTGTTTGTCCTATGAGAGAGCTGGTTTTTAAGAGGTGATCTAGGGCAGGGGTCTCTACTAGGACTCCGGAATCTGCTCAGTGGTGCTGCATGCTGACATTGGGCCCAGTGGGAGAGGTGTCACCTATCCCTGGGACTCCAGGGTCTGCAGAATCCCAGCTAGATCTCCTACTTGCTCATAATACAATGTAGTAGGATTAATGGGATCAGAATGTTCGTAGGATTACTTTTATGAATCCACTGCTTGGAAGATTCTTACTGCTATAGTCTGGAAAATCAACTTTTTCCAAGCTCTGAGTAGAATAGAATATTAGGAACTGATTTTCCCATTAAGAGTTGTATTTGATGCTTTCTTGTTCCATTTTATTTTGATGTTTAACTTGCTGTAAGTCACTGTGTAAATAGTCCATGTATATGGTTTAGAATAGCATGAAAACAAATAGTGTTTATTTTGCTGCCCCCCCCCAAGCCCTATTGAAATGAACCAGCATTGGAGAAGATCACTGCTGTGTTCCTTCCAAGTCTCTCACATACAGGAAACATTCTCACTGTGCTATATCCATTGTCTCTGATCAAAAGGAAGCATCCTTAAAGCATCTATTTGGAATTATTGACTGATGTAGCTTGGTAACTGGACTCAAGGGCATCTGAAGCTGCCTTGCTAATGAAAGTTATGTAATTCAGAAGTGCTCATCTCATTATTGCTGTGTGCTGCTTAATGAGCAATGCAAGGAGTCATTATCCCATCCTTGTTCGCATCAAATGTCCTCCTCCCCCCCCCCCCAAAAAAACACAAACACTTTGGAGAAACAACATATTGCATTTTGGGAAGAAGAAACCATGATTCAGCAGTGACACAAAATAATTTTGAAAGTCACCTACATCCCAGATTAATGCCTATACTTACATATGAAGTATCCACTCCTTTTGTTCAGTTTCCAAAATAAATAAATAAATAAAAAATTGAACCCAACATTCCCTGGGGTCCAAAAACTGTGCCACCCACTTTTTTCAGTCTGAAAGACCAAGACTAAAAAAAATGTAGATATCAGGAGGTGCTACTAAAAATGGCATCTCCATTTTTTGTTCTTCTCCCCTCCTAAACATATATTTAATATTGTAAATATTTAATAATTTGATATTACCATGCTGTGCTGTTTCCCTGTTTGCGCATCACAAGACTGGGTGTTTCTGACATGAAACCTGAAGCAAGAAGCAACACTTATCATTGGATAAGTGTTTCAACATATTATGGAAAACAAATCAGAAAGCAGATGAAACAAATCAGGAAGCACACTGTGAGTTTTCCCTATCTTGCCGATGATATGGCAATCCAAAAACATTGTGGCACATTCTCCAAAAACCAAGGAAGGAAGGAAGAAGGGGAACCCAAGGCAGGAGTGCCATATTTTGCATTATAGCTCATGAAGTATGTCATTCCAGCCACTCACAGCCCCCAAGAGTACTGTGCCATCATTTAAAGAATGTTTAAAAGAGTGTTTGTGGTTTTAGTTACTTTTTCGCCCAGGATGTAGCACAGCAATTTGCTTCTTTCTTCCCACACCGACATAATTTCTCCACTGCCTGCCTGCCTGCTTGCATGTCTGTCTGCTCTGAATCTTGGGATAATTGCATGCTGTTCTCAGAACTCTAAATCAAATCATGGCTCCAGTGAAATGAAGTTTTCTGGATGCAAAGAGCTGGCTTCATAAATCATGGTCTGTTCTTGGACATTGCTCACTCGAGGGAAGTCGTTAAAGGTCACTTTCTGCTGCCTCCTCCCTACAACAAGCAATTACCCTTCCTCATTATCAAAGCCATTTCAGGGCTGCTATTCTAATGGGCATCGCTTCCAACCTTTAGAAACAGCGTGCTACATCTTTGACTCAAAGATATGGAGAGCCTGCCCTTTTCTTCTTACATGTGAGCTATTTCTTTGTTTTGTTTTTTGTTGTTGAAAACAATAATTTTTGGAAGCATGTTTCTCTACAGTCCTTGGCTACAGCTTTCCCTTGAAAAGGAAGGCTTCATTTCATGTGCTTTCTGACTGAAAGGTGCAAAATTTTGCTATTTTGCATCCATTGGTTTACATCAGAGATTTTGTGATCTGTAGCTTTAGTGCCACTGGTGGCCCTTCACCCAATCTCACGTGCCCTGATTTCCAAATCTCTCTGTAAACAATCAGTTCAGGCTAGGTGAATATGACTAGCAAAAGGAATATGATATGATAAACTGCAGTCCCAGGCCAATGGTGATCTGTTTCTTCTTTCCCACTGACAGTTTATTGGACAGGGAGGAAGAGGGAGACTGAACAATACAGAGTGGCAGAAGCAGAGAAAGAAGTAGAGGAAAATAAGGGGGGGGGGAGCATCTCCACTCACTTTTGACTCTGGTTCTGTCCACCAGCAGTACTTGACTCCCAACAATTAGTCCCAAGAAAAGGTGGCCCTCAACAGAAATCCAGTTGCTCAAATGCATTTCTAATTTCTAAACTCTTCAGGAATAGATAGTATGCAAGGGAAATTTTCTATTAAGATCTTTTGCTGCTGATGCAAGGGATCTTGTCTCAGAATGTTACCATCTTATCCCAGAACATACATGATAGAAAAGATGAAAGGACATGAACCAAGTTCCAAAGAGCACTAAGCTGCTTTTTTCCCTCCTCAGATTTTCACATGGCCTCAACTGTTCTAAATGAGTGTAGTTCCATTGAACTTTATACAATAAACATTGTTATACAAGCTTTTCATTTTTCCATTTCATTGGCTTGTCCTAAGTGGGATAAATAAGTGGGAACACTTCAAACAATGCACACCTGACCAACTTTATGTTTCTTTGAGAGCAAGGTCCCACAGATGCTGTTCTGACCTAAGAGTTGGTCCCATTACAGATTATTCTGTTGGACTGCTTTGAACCTGTTTCTTTTTAAATGAAAAAAGAAAAGATAAGTCTCACATTCAACATTTAAAAATGTCTTGGGGCAAGAGTGGATTTACTTAACAGAACTGGCAGCAAATCTATTTGTCCACATTCAGCTGGGAGAGAGAAAGGGGGAAAGAGTGGGCCAGTGAGTGCTCTCCTTCCTTTGCTGAAGGAAAAGATAGATGGGGGGGGGGGTTAATGCTTTCAGGTCTTTAAGAAATGAAATCTTTAAAGGGAAGATGTTAAGCAATTCATAACTGTATTTTGACAATGCTTTTAAGATATTTTAATTTTCCACAAAGTGTTAGGTTGCTGTGACTATTTTTAATCTTAATCTCCTTTTAGAAAGGGAACTTCAGTTTTGAAATCCACATTGGCCCTTTTGTAAACGTGATACCAAATGAAATATTTAAAAAAAACACTTTGGTT
Organism: Pogona vitticeps; assembly: GCF_051106095.1. Taxonomy (NCBI): domain Eukaryota; kingdom Metazoa; phylum Chordata; class Lepidosauria; order Squamata; family Agamidae; genus Pogona; species Pogona vitticeps. The sequence continues at coordinate 117,197,843 of NC_135786.1, forward strand.
TATGAATGTGAGATATTGTGCTTCTGTATCCATGACTTAGAAAGCCAGGAAATGGCCCAACATTGCTGCATGATATTATGCCCCAGCAGAAAAAAGGATGCCAAGCTTTACATAGCATAGGGCAGCCTGAATGTTGATAACACCAGTGGCAGCAGTCAAGATGGTCTACAGCAGTGGTCCCCAACCTTGGGCCTCCAGATGTTCTCGGACTACAACTCCCAGAAGCCTTCACCACCACCTCTGCTGGCCAGGATTTCTGGGAGTTGAAGTCCAAGAACATCTGGAGGCCCAAGGTTGGGGACCACTGGTCTACAGGATATCCGCTTCTGCTCACTGCCATTCATGCTTGTTGAAAAATAGCCCTGACAGCTTTGTGTTTGGGTGAGAAGTGATGAACTGATGAAAAAAGGAGTCGGCTTCTGGGATTTTCCCTTGCATGTTGTCACTTTGTGAATGGTAGTGGTGTTGGGAGCCTCCTGTTCAACACCTTGAACTGTGGAATGTTTCAGGGTTCCATGATTCCCTATACTATTTCACAAATACATGAAAAACCTGAAAGAGGGTGACCAAAATTGTCTGGTACCATCAGTGTGCTGATGACACCCAACTCCATCTGCTTTTCAAGATGTTTCAGGAGGCTCTTCTCTCAGTCTCGCAGGCCCCAGTGTGTGGTGATCCAACCTCCCACCACCCCCTGCCAATTTCACCCTCAAATCTACCTTACTCTCTTAAACCATTGAAGTTCTACTTGTAAAAATAATCTTACAGTAATTATGTGTTTTCTGTTTCATCAATTTAAATATTCAGTGTTAAAAACAATAGTATTCTTCAATGAACATCAAATTAAGGAGTTAAACTTTTTCCTTGGCCTTGAACCAATGGGTTTTCAATTCAGAAGACTAAACTATCACTACTCATTTTGTTGAGGTTAGTGTAGAAAGTTGGGGGGAAATGTTTTTCTGACTACATGGCAATGTTATCCACCTTCTAGGCATGTCAGAAACAGTCCAGTGTTGTAAATATCAGTGTAATCACAAGACTGCAAATGGTCACATAAATTCTTGACTCACTACACTTCTAAGAATGTTTCAAGTCACATGATCACTGGGGAGAAGTCAGATTATGAAAGATTAATTACAGTATATCTGCTTATGAGTATTCTTGAGAAACACAAAATTTCTGATTCTTTGTCTTTTATAACAGGCAACCTCTGTAAGGTGGGGACGGAAGGCAGAGGGCAGCGGGGACAGGAGGCAGAGGGCAGCTGGTGCAACTTTGGAAGCCTGGGAAGCCGAAAGCTGCTCTGACCTCCATGCCTGCTGCCAGCTTCCCGGGCGTCCAAACTGCCTCCGCTGCTCTCTGCTTCCCATCCCCATTGCCCTCTGCCTCCTGTCCCCATGGGGGACAAACCCACTCCTCTGCCCTCTGTCCAGGTCGAAGCTCGGGCCGCAAGTCAAACCAAAATTTTGCAGCTGGAGCTTTTCGTACCTTGAAATTTTCATAAATAGGGACATTCGTAAGTCAAAGCCCCACTGTATAATGGAAATACAGAAGTAACCAGAATAGACTATATTGCTTCACAAAAGGGGTGGCCCACTAGACAAAGACGAATATCTAATATGAGATGGGTTGACTCAGTAAAGGAAGCCCCAATAGTTAGTTTGCAAGATATGAGCAGAACGTAATGGAAAAGGCAATATTGCTAAGAAGGGGGAGTAGCAGGAAAAGAGAACAACTTAATATGAGATGTTGTTGGTTTCCAAGATCTGAGCAGAGCTCTTAATGATAAGGCATTTTGGACCTCAGGAACTGTTAAGAGTTCTGGAAATTTGCTTAAATTTCCAGTAAAAATGCATAGCAGAAGGCCAGCTCTCTAAGGTCACATTTAGGTAAAGAGGGCTCCTTTTTTCTGTTCCACTTGTACTATCCTATCCAAAGACTAGCCCTTTATGAAATAAGGCTCGGGGAAATCTTCAGGTATTAAACAAAAAAAGATAATTTACTCACTTAAACTCCAGTAAATACAGCAGGTTATCATGGCTCAAAGTTGATAGAAGGAAATAGACTGAGAAAGTAGTAAAAAGACGTTTGTTTCCTCAGCCCAGGTGGCTTGAGAAAATCTCCAGGCTGCAGGGATGGAGCCCAAGGGCTGGTTCCTCTTGCAAAAGGTAAAAGGGATGGCTTCTAAAAACATGTGGAAGAAGAATGGAGAAGGGAGAAGTTTCTCTAGCCCCAGGAAAAATGAGCCTCTCTGATTAGTTAGCATGAAAGCGGCTTCTGAAACCCAGCGGCAGCAGCGGAGATGAGGGTGAGGGGTGGGTCGGGCAGAGCCGGGAGGAGGGCAAGGCTCAAGTGTTCCCGGCTGCCCTCCTCCCAACCCCTCACCCCCTTCCAAGCTGTCAAAGGGCTTTCCCCAATGTTGAGGGGGGAAGCCCTTTGAGAGCTCGGAAGGCAAATGTCGGCGGTCGGCGGTGGCTTTGGGGTCCTTCCAAAGCCACCGCCAACTGACTGCCGACATTTTCCCCCAGCTGAGTGGCGGGGCTTTGAAGCTCCCACCGCTCAGCTGGGGGAAAATGCCAAAGGCCCCATTTTTGGCCAGCTGGTCGGCTGTTCCAAAATGGCCGCCCGCTGTGTTGCCTCGCTTTAGAGGCACCGAAAATGGCTGCCCCTATACAGGATCTTCGCTCAACGGTGAGTTGTAAGCCCATAGGAATGCATTAAACAAAGTTTAATGCGTTTCTATTGGCTTTTTTGTTCCGTTTAGCAATGTTTCCAGATAGCGACGATTAATCCGGAATGGATTAACGTCACTATGTGGGGCACCACTGTATAGGCAAAACATCGCATTGCGATGATCGGTAAGCGTTTCACTTACCGATCTTCGCATTGCGATGTTTTTTTAAACAGCTGATCGGCGGTTCCAAAATGGCCGCTGCAAGTGTTTTCGCGCCCTGCACTCGCGTACCGAGGGCGCGAAAATGGTGGCGCTATGGAGGAACATGGCCGAACTGTGAGTTTTGGAGCCATAGGAACGCATTAAGCTCATTTAATGCGTTCCTATGGCTTTTTACGTTCCGTTTAGCGATGTTTTTGCATGCGACGATTAATCCGGAATGGAATAACGTCGCTATGCGGGGCACCACTGTATATTTTTTATATCAATGATCTCTGGCATTATATTCAATAACAACATTTGAGGTTTAAAACTTAGTTTTTGCTGGACAGTTTCTTGTGACATTTCCCGAACCTCTAACCAAAATTACAACCAAAAATGCTTTTTCACATGACCACCATACATGATATGGATGTCCCTGGATTTTTTAAAAACATTTCCAACAAGCATTGCTGATCCCTTCTGATATTTTTGACATTACTTTGTTTAATGCGTTCCTATGGGGCCCAAACTCACCGTTCAGTGAAGATCCTCCATTTGCGGTGCCTCTAACTAAAGTGACGCAACACAGCCGGTGGCCATTTTGGAACCACCGATCAGCTGGCCGAAAATGGGTTCTTTGGCATTTTCCCCCAACTGAGCGGCGGGAGCTTCGAAGCCCCACTGCTCAGCTGGGGGAAAATATCAGCGGTTGGTCGGTGGTGGCTTTGGAAGGACCCCGAAGCCACTGCCAACCGCCGACATTTGCCTTCCAAGCTCTCAAAGGGCTTTCCCCCGACATTGGAGAAAGCCTTTGAGAGCTCAGAAGGCTCAAAGTGGCGGCGGCAGGGTAGGGGTGTCCAGATGGCTTCCAGGTGAAGCACTGGAAGCCATCCGACCCCCCTATCCTGCCACCGCCGCTTGGAGCCACCCCGCACCACCTATGCCAGCCATGCTCGGACTCCCTTACCCTGTCCCTGCTGCCAGGAGCCACCCGTGCCTGCCTATCGGCAGTGGCAAGGTGGGGTGGGGGGTCCGGATGGCTTCCAGGGCTTTGCCTGGAAGCCATCCAGACCCCTTACCCTGTCCCTGCTGCCGGGAGCCACCCGTGCCCGCCTGTCCCAGCCATGCTCGGACTCCTGGGAGTCCGAGCATGGCTGGGATAGGCGGCGCGGGGCGACTTCAAGCGGCGGCAGGGTGGGGGGTCCAGATGGCTTCCAGGGCTTTGCCTGGGAGCCATCCAGACCCACCCTACCCTGCCCCCGCCGCTGCTGAGAGCCTTACGAGCTCTCAAAGGGCTTTCTCCAATGTCTGCCCCACATCGGAGGAGGCCATTTCAGAGCTCCGAAAGCAAGAAGTCAGGGAGAAAAGACGGGAAATTCTAATTTCCAGCCTTTTCTCACTGTCTCTTTGCCTTCCGAGCTCTCAAAGGGCTTTCCCCCCGGCATTGGAGAAAGCCCTTTGAGAGCTCGGAAGGCTCTCAGCGGTGGCGGGGACAGGGTAGGGTGGGTCCGGATGGCTTCCAGGCAAAGCCCTGGAAGCCATCTGGAGCCCCCCACCCTGCCGCCGCCGCTTGAAGCTGCCCCGTGCCTGGTTTCCCAGCCATGCTCTGACTCCCGGGAGTCCGAGCATTTCTGGGATAGGCGGTGCGGGGTGGCTCCAAGCGGCGGGGACAGGTTAAGGGGTCCGGATGGCTTCCAGGCACCCATTAAGCGAGGCACCGCTGTACCTTCTTTAATCTAGTTGTCCAGGTGGTTGCATATATCTTATAATCAACATTCAAAAGAGAGATTGGTCTGTAGTTCTTAATTTGTTTCCTTTCTGTCCCTGCTTTATGTGTTAGGGAGATATGCACTTCTTTACATGAATCTGGGATTTTTCATTTACTTTCAATGTAATCCACTATCTTTTTAAAGTGTGGAGTTATGTTTTCTTCCAATGCTTTATAATGTTCAGCTGGGAGACCATCTGGTCTGGGGTCTTTACCATTTTTCTGTTTTTTTCCCCACGCCTCCATGATTTCGCTTGTTGTAATTGATTCATTTAGATTTTCTAATTGTTAGGAGCTAAATCTCCAGTTAGGGAGCTTAACCAAATAGTACAATTGTTGCTGCTTCTCAATTTCTTTCTTTTTTAGCGGTTAGTATAAAAATTTTGTATTGTTTTTTAAATTTCTTTTAAATTTCTTTTTGTTTGTATGTTTCCTTCCCTTCCTTATCCACTGTTGTGTTAATAATTGTTCTTTCTCTTTCTTTTTAAATTGCATATGCTAACCATCTTCCTGGTTTATTAGCATTCTCAAAAAAATGTTGCCTTGCAAATTTTATTTTATTTTATTTTGGCCATCTCCTCCTGTTCCAATAGATTGATTTTATGCTGTAATATATTTATTTTTTTAGGTACTTCACTGTAGGAGTTTTTTTCAGTTCAATTTCTTCTTTCTTCAGAGATATTATTAATGTTTGCTATTGTTTGCTTCTTCCTCTTCTCCTTTGTACATTAAAATCTATCACCAGACCCCGAAAGTAAGCTTTTGCTGCATCCCATATGATTGTCATTTCTTTATCTTGGGGTTTATTAATTTAAAAGAAAAAAATCTAATTTTTTTTTTAGTTTTGATCTAAAAAACTTCATCCCTCAGTAAGTAATTGTTAAGTCTCCATCCTCCTTAAGTCCTGAAGTCATCATTATTGAGTTATGGTCTGCATATGTATTTGGTAATATTTCAATTTCTTCCACTGGGTGTGTCATTTCTGTTGAAATCCAATCTATTCTTAATCATGCATTATGTATGTCTGAATAAAATGTATAATCTCTTTTCTGAGGGTACTTAGTTCTCCAGATATCAATTAGATTAAGTTCTTCTGCCACTTCTAAAAAAAACTGGGGGATCATATTTCTCTTTTTCCTCCCTTTTCAATGCTTGCTGAGATATATTTTTGCTTGTCAATTATTGCATTGAAATCCCCCATAATACATATTTTCTTTTTATGTCTTTGTATCAGCTGATTTCCCAGTTGTTCATAGAAGATTGATTGATTGATTGATTGATTGATTGATTGATTGATTGATTGAATTTGTACCCCACCCATTTAGTCCACTGAGTACTCTGGTCGGCTAACAACATATAAAAATAAACCATTTAAAATATAAAACAAGCAATACAACAATAGATAAGGACTCAAGATGAAAAAACAAAATAAATCAAGAGGTGGCTGGAGGGAAGGCTTGCCAAAATAGCTATGTTTTCAGTTGGCCTTTGAAAATGCCCAGCGAAGGGGCCATACGAATCTCAGAAGGGAGGCTATTCCAAAAGCGTGTTAGCCATGTAAATGGAATTTTCCTGTATATCAGTATTTTGGTAAGGAAGGAGTAGTCTTTCCTGTGCTTCATTCAGCACATAAATGTTCACCAGCAGTATTTCTTCATCTTTATATACTTTTGCCATTAATATTCATCCATCCATTGAGGCATACACTAATTTTGGTTCTAATTCCTTTTTTATATACATTGCTACCTCTTTTTTCTTTTGTTGATCAGAGGCTATATAGACTTCACACAATTTAGAGTTTTATAACAATTTTTTATCTGCTTCCTTGATATGAATCTCTTGAATACATATGGTTTCTACTTTGGCTTTGAAAAGTTTATTAAATGCTGTTTTCTTCTTCTGGGGGGAATTCAGCCCTTTAACATTTACTGAAAGTATTTTGATTTGTTTAGACATCTGCTCGGCTTTTATTACCAATTTTATCTTTGGCTTTCTCCATGCCTCTAGTTCTTCTCGATGAGGGTGGAGTTCTTTGTCTTGGAGAACTGTAGGTCTTCTTCTGTCAGCATCAGTTTGTGTTTCATTTATTCCACAAAATTCCTGGCCTCATTTTGCTCTTCAGACCAAATCATCTTGACTCCCAATTTAGGAATACCCTTTTCAGTGATAGCCATGTAAATGGAATTTTCCTGTATATCAGTATTTTGGTAAGGAAGGACTCTCTTTTTTTCCTCCAAGGCACCTGCTTCAGGATATTAATCTTGGTCCCTCTCAGTGTCAACTTCTTCGTTGATTTTCAATATTCTTTCTTTCACCGATCTTCTTAGGAACTTTATATGGATTTTCTTTGGCAATTTATTTCTTCTTGTGAAGGTATTCCCCACTCTGAAAGTTATCCCTATTGATTGTTGCAGCTCTTCTTGGGTTAACCCTATTTGTGGGGCTAGTTCTTGCAATATTAATCTCTCTAGATCTTCTGATACCTGTTCTTCCACATTTTGTATTCTGAGAAAATACGAGGCTCTGTCCATTTCCTGGAACATAAGATGCTCTTGATCCTTATTTTTTTTTCTTGTTTAATATTTTGCGATTCTTGTTCCACTCCTGTTAATCTCTGTTCCACCTTCCTGATGGCCTGTGTAAAGGAATCTATCTTCTGATTATTACTGTCAATTATGACCCTAAAGTCTGTTCTGAAAGTTGTTTCATTATGTTGGCTTGCATATCCTGCATTTATTTATTTATTTATTTATTTATTTATTTATTTATTTATTTATTTATTTATTTATTTATTTATTTATTTGATTTGATTTGATTTGATTTGATTTGATTTGATTTGATTTGATTTGATTTGATTTGATTTGATTTGATTTGATTTTTGTCCCGCCCTTCTAGACTATGTCTACTCAGGGCGGCTCACAATAAAATTATTCATAAAACAATTAAAACTATGAATTAAATCGACAATGTTAGTGTTGATCAAGATGGAAAATAGAACAAAAGACTAAGTAAAAGTAAGAGTCAAGTATTGACAGGAGGGAAAGCCTGCCTAAAGAGCCAAATCTTTTTTTAAAAAAACATTTTATTAGTTTTTCACTCTATCTACATTTGGTTTGTGCTTATCAAACATCGTGTTACATGATTTGCTTACAACTATTTGATTTTTACACCTCTGTGTCTTCCCATTTGTCCCCCAGATTCCAGATATCTTTCAAACATTCAAACAGTTCATGAATGTTTTTTAGTATATAAGATGGCTACTATCATAATATTACAATGATGCCTCACACAACGATGTTAATTGGTTCCAAAAAAATCAACGTTGTGTGAAACATCGTTTTGTGAAACACCATTTCTCATAGGAATGCATTGAAAACCAGTTAATCCATTCCAATTGGAACGGATTGCCATCGTTCAGTGAAAATCCCCATAGGAAACATCGTTGAGTGAAACAATGTTTCCTATATTGGAATGTATTGAAGCCGACTCAATACATTTCAATGCCTTTGCGAAATCCTTTTTCGCTCCTGTAAAAGTGTCTTACAATGTTTGGAAGCTGTTTTAAATGATTGCAATGGTTAGTCCACCTCCTGAAACCTATGCAAACTGATTTTGGTGTTGTTCTGACACTTCGTTAATTTATGATGATTTTTTGAATTTTCTCCATTGGAAACCATTGGATGGTCTGTCTAATGGTTTCCAATGGAAAAAACAAAAAATCATCATAAATTAACGAAGTGTCAGAACAACACCAAAATCAGTTTGCATAGGTTTCAGGAGGTGGACTAACCATTGCAATCATTTAAAACAGCTTCCAAACATTGTAAGACACTTTTACAGGAGTGAAAAGGGAGGTCGGGAAGAACTTTAAAAGGCAAACGGAGATCAAAGAGCCCTTTCCCTCTGTCTCCAGTTCTGTTTTGTTTGATTATTGAAATGTTAGCAAATGTAATAGGGAATGACAACTTAACTGAAGGTACATTTTTGTCTTCTACTAAATTATGCAATTCCCCAGGCAAAATGGAATAAAATTGTTCTGAACCAACCATGTTTTTCATTTGGTCTAGAGAAGTGACGTTTTCACATTCCATCCATTTGTCCAAACATTGAATCAATTTAGCCCCCATGTGGGCACAAGATTGTTCAGGCTTTTTGGCAAGGGAACACAATTGTCTTCTAAGGTGTTCTGCATTTATACCAAATCTAGAATATACCATTTTTCTATATGCCTCAAAATATCTAGCTTGCTCCAGAGGCATCTGAGAATAAAGCTCAGCTAAATCTCCACTTATTTGTGATCTCAAAACTATCAGCCTTTCATCATCCTTTATCTCAAAGTTCCAGCACACTCTCTCAAATGAAATAAGGAAAGATTCAGGGCAATCTCCTTTCCTATATTGAGGAAATTTCTTTAGATCAATTTTTGAGAGATTTCCCTCACTAGAGTTGTTGTTGTTGTTGTTGTTGTTGTTGTTGTTGTTGTTGTTGTTGTTGTTGTTGTTGTTGTTGTTGTTAGCAACAACAATTGTTTCATCTGTATTTGAAAGTCCATTTCTCTTTGTCTTAATTCTATTTGTCTGGCCTCAGCCTTCTCCTTCTCCTTAATCTCTAATTCCTTGAGCTGTAGTTCCTGAACTTTCTCTTCAGCCCTGGCTTTAATTTCTAGCTCCCTTGCTCTTTTTTTAATTTCTAGTTCCTTTTCTCTAAGCCTAAATTCCTGTTCCAACTTCCATTTCTCAAAACCTTGGGAGATTAGAACACCTTGTTTTTCTGAGACACCGTCATCACTCTCCTCCTGTTCCACTGGAGCTAGAGGGTCTCCATTTCCTTCCACTTCCTGAGGTAAACTTTGTGCCTCCTGACTCCCTTTTTGGCTATGTTTGGGTGGCATGCTTAAGTCTGAGTGAATTAGTCTTTAACGTCTGTACTGCTTTTAAAAAGGACCTGTCTTTCTGCTGTTAATTCCAGTAACTATTGGTTGTTTTGGGGTTTTCTGGCTCTTTAACTATGTAACTATGTTGTTGCACATCACTCAGCAGCTGTCTATGGCTGTTTCCCAGCTAACAACATTTAGTTACTGTCTCTCTATGACTAAGATTTCCTGTTCTTCTTGTTTGTTTCCCATACTCCTCACTTTTGTATATAGACACTGGAGATTTTGTAATGTGTGATCTGCTTTTCTTTGTACATTTTAATGAATAAGATTATTAATGCCAATGTTGTTATTGACCCCCTTTAGAACTGTTTGGTCTATTCCTCTTATGGTACATATTGCATCATCTACCTTTACCTCTTTGCTTGTGTCTTCCTCCCCCTTCCAGTTTAGTTTAAATCCCTCCTGATGAAATTCTTCATCCTGTGGCCAAACATATTCTTCCCAGTCCATGTGAGGTGTAAGCCATATCTTGCTAGCAGTCCATCATGTAGGAAGCTTAGCCCGTGAACCCAGAAACCATATTCCTTACATTGACACCACCTTTGTAGCCAGTCATTTACCTTATATTCCTCTTCCAAGTACTGGTAGGATAGATGAGAAAACTATCTCGGCCCTCAAAGTCTTTTAAGTTTCCTTCCCAGAGCTTCAAAGTCTGATGTGATTCCTTTGAAATTGCTCTTGGCTGTGATATGTGTCTGTGGGTTTTATGAGATATGTCAATCCTTCTGTCATATCCCTAATCTATGTTCCAGGGAGATAGCATACCTGCCAGGTCAATGGATCTTTCTGGCACACTTCAGTTTCCATCTCATGCAGTAGAGAGTCTCCTATTACAACTACTGTTCTCATCTTTTTATAAGGTGTGGTTTCAGTGCCTCTGTTTGCCTGGGTTTCAGTCAATCTCTTGTACTCCTATGACTATGTCTCCTTGCTGTCTCCCAGATTCCACATCGAGTACCTGAACGCGGTTTCACAGTTCCACTTGTGAAGATAGTCTTCTGCTCCTAACTGTGACTCTTTTCCATTGTGCTTTCTCCACTATGTTTTCTCTCTCTCTTTGGCATTCTCCTCCTCTGCCTTCCCTTGTTGTTGTTCCACCTCCAGTGACACCATTGACAGCTGCTGCTGCTTAAGACGTCTTTCAATGTACACTTCATCTTTCCTTATAGTCTTAAGTGTTGCTACTCACTGCTCCAGTTCTCTCACTTTTCTTCTAGCAGTGCCACCAGTTTGCACTTGCTGCATATGTACATCATGCTACACTCAAGCCCAAAGACAAACAATGCACTAATTTTGCAGGTCACCACATCCAAACTCTTTCTTCCCTCCGTTGTCCCAGTTACCTTTTTGCTTTGACCTGTTTATCCATGAATACCTGTTCCATTTATTTTGTTACCTTGAACATAGCTGGGAAAGTCCATTAATAAATGATTATTTCCAAAAACCCAAAAATTTTGTTAACATCCTCTCCCTTCAAATTTCTGTTCACTCACTCTGGTTGCAAGCTCCTTGAGTCTACCTCAGCTTTATTCCTCAGCTGTGCTCTGTTACCAGTCAGCAATCAACCACCATAGCTTCCTGCTGCACTTTCCACCTGGGAAATTTGTTTTTAACCATCAGTCTGCCCTCCTTCCTGATCTAGCCTGAATCTCGCACCAATTTAAAGTTGGTTGTCCCTAAGCTTTCTGACCCCCTCACCTGAAAAAGAGGGTGGAGTTCCTGTAAATAATTGCATTAAGAACGAAGTTTCTGTAGATGCCCCTTTTACTGCAAGCCCCACCTGCTGAAAATACAGGAGCTCTGTCCTCTTTTTCATCTGGTCATCTTAAATGTGACTGTCACACAAATGCAGACATGCAGCTGAGGAAATCTTAAAATTAACCAAACAAATATCCTTAGCAACCCTTGGAAACTAATAATCATGTTGTATTAAAGACTCTCTATTATGAATTACCAATAGAAATGCTGCCACAGATAACATTTGTGGAAATCTTGTTTCATGGAACATTGCTTTAAAAAGACACCACTGGCCCTCTACATTGCAAAGTCTTTCTTAGAATAGGCTCTGGCTTTCCTGACTGCCTCCCAAATGCACACTACCCCCCCAGTACCTCCTAAAAGCTGATAGCTGAACTTGCAGCAGGTGTTTTCAGCATGGAAGCTTCAGGCATGATGAGTCCACATCTGCGCTTGGCTCCAAATCTAGTCAGAACAATCATTTCCCCTTAGGTTGCAAAAAGAGGGCGGGGGAAGACATTTATGAAAGTGCTTCCTAAAAGGGAGTAAGAGGGATAATGAAAATGCTGGCTGCAGTCCAAGGCCTCAGCCTTTGGGCTGGGCAGCTGTACGTGCCAATGAACCACTCTTGTTCTAACGCACTCCAGCTCAGACTGGATCTAGAGGGGTCCAGCTGTAACCATGTAGATTGTGTCACAGGGCCAAGGTTTTGCTGAGAATGATGACATCACACCTACATAATTAATTAAAGGGATGATTTGACAGCTGCACCTCTAGCTGCTGTCTCATGGCTTTGCCTTCCCAGCCATGGGCAGACACACATTGAGATTCCCCCCCACACACACACACACAGATTGCATTAAACTTGGCATCAGGACTGGCTTGGTCATATACACAAGCTCCCAATACAGCACAATCCCAGAAGCTCTGGAAGCAGCATATGAATCTGGGTTTCCCATTCACATTGGCAACAACAGGCCGCCCCAGTTGCAACAGAAAATGTGCCTTGGGAAACCACTCCCCCGGGAGAGTCACTTGGAGGAGACACCTCTACCAAGCTTTCCCAAACCAATCTCTTTTGCCATTGCCAACAAGCTGTTCTCTTTAGAAATCTCAGTGGCAGCACTTTTCTGCAGCTAGTTTTCTTCTGGAAGAGCTAGCCATGTTAGCCTGTGCAAGCATATCAGGCAAAAGCCAAAAAAAACCACACAATATAAAACAAAGACAAAAATGTGTGGCACGTTAAAGATTAACAATTATATTGTAATGTAACCTTTCATGGACGCGTCCACTTCGTCAGACTTTAAGAGACAGAATGAAATGGAATGAAATACGTATGAAATGCCCGCTTCACATTCTAAATGTTCATTGGTTATGTGCAGTAATTAGGCTTATGTTTGTTTTACAGTCCTGTTGTAAGAACACTTCAGGAAAACAGAAAACAGACACCAGGTCTGAGCAGAGATGAGAGGTGGGTGGGGGGAAGAGAGAGAAATGAGAAAGGGGGGTTGGGGGGTTGAAGATGCAGTAAACTTCAAAAGGGGGAAAGAAAGAATGAAAGAAGTTAGTGGAGGAATCACATGCGTTAATGTAGGGAATATAGACAGCTTTAGCCTTGGAGCCTTATGATGAGAGATGGGCATGGTAATAGTGAAGAAAATAACTGTGGAAGTGTTACATTTGGGAATGGTTTATGAAGCCTAGGCTTATATTTACAGTGGTGCCTCGCTTGACGAGGATAATTCGTTCAGTTGAAATCGCTGTTAAGCGAAATCCTCGTCAAGTGAAACAAAAAAGCCCATTGAAATGCATTGAAACTGGTTCAATGCGTTCCAAAAGGCTAAATACCTCAGCGTCCAGCAAAGATCCTCCATAGGGGTGGCCATTTTCGGTGCCTGTAAAGCGAGGAATCCATCCTAAATCACAGCAGGGAGCCATTTTGCACAGTGGGCAGCCATTTTAGAGCTGCCGATCAGCTGTTTTAAAATCGTCGTCTAGCGAAAAATTGGTTCCCGAAGCAGGGAACAGATCATCGTTAAGCGATTTTTCCCTATTAGAACATCGTTTTGCGATCGCAAAATTTCATTAAAGTCACCTCCAATTATCAGATTGTCATATTCATCAAGTGGCTCATACATTCATGGAACATTACTGAAGAGTCCAAGTTTGGTCCATGAACATTCACAATCCCTGTAGTCATATTTGAAATTTTTACTTGTTAACAAATGAGTCTGCCTTCTGGATCTAGAACTACCTGTAAGACTGTCAGGTGGGAATTTCTGGGTATAAGTATAGCTATGTCTTTAGAATTCTTAGAAGATCCACTGATATATACATCCCCTATCCAGTCTTTAAGCAAACTATCTTTATCTTCTTATAAAAGATGTGTCTCTTGCATCAGTGCCACATTTGCTTTAAGTTTTTTTAGCTTTGAAAGTATCTATTTTTTCTTGCCTGGATCACATAATCCTTTAACATTCTATGTATTAATATTTAACATCATAACAAGTATAAAAATATGTTCATAATAATTCTATTCCTAAGTAAGCCATCCATAGTCGTACTTTCCATATCAGAGGCCCTAATTCCACTGTGGATAACTGTAACCAATAGCAAATTGTATCAACCAACTCCATAATAATTATTAATTGTATAATAATGAATTCAGTTTTATTGTAGAGACCACAAGAAACAAGAGAATACAAAAATAAGATACATTAAAGAAAAAAAGACAGATAGAAATAAAAAATAAAAAACAAAAGGAACAAAAAGGAAGAAAAGAACAAAAGAAAAAACCCAAAAGATAAACAAACACTGTGATCTTCCAGTTTCAACTGGTGGCGAACTTTGCGCAGTCTCCCATCTCCCCTTCCATTAGCATCTTAGTTCAGTTTATATACAGTACATATTATGTCTATATTAATGTATTATAATCATACCTATAAAGGGAAAGAAGTAAAACACTATAAATCCCAAAAATTACTGTACTGTACATGACCAGCTCCGGCCGCAAAACTTTGCTTCAACTTGCGGCCATAGCTTCCAGTTACGAACACAAAAAGGCAGAGGGAAAAGGCAGGAAATTCAAATTGCTGACTGTAGGTGGCAAAGAGGCTGCTTCTTTGTAGGTCTTTCACCCCAGCAGTTAGAGAGTGTGCAATCAGAGGAGGCTATCTGGTAAGGTAAGGTCCTGTTTTCTGCTTTTTAAAAACTGTTCTGGGTGGGGTTTGCAGCGTGGTTTTGGCTGGGGGGTATGTTTCTGTGCTGTGTTGTTGTTTTGTTTTTTGGTGTGTGTGTGTGTGTGTGTGTGTGTGTGTGTGTGTGTGTTTGCAGCCCCAGCACCTTGCGATGGGGCTTGCTCCTTTGTTTATTTTTGGTTTGGGTTTTTTTTTTTTGCAGTCCCAGCGCCTTCGAGGTTTGCTTTGCTGTTTATCTTTTGTTTGGTTTTTTTTTAAAAGCCCCAGTGACGGAGCTTGCTTTGCTGTTTATTTTTGTTTTTTGGTGCTTTTTAAAACCCCAACGCCTTCCGACCGGGCTTGCTGTGTTCTTTCTTTCTTTCTTTCTTTCTTTCTTTCTTTCTTTCTTTCTTTCTTTCTTTCTTTCTTTCTTTCTTTCTTTCTTTCTTTCTTTCTTTCTTTCTTTCTTTCTTTCTTTATTTATTTATTTATTTATTTATTTATTTATTTATTTATTTATTTTACAGGAACGGATTAATCGTGTTCCAATGCATTTCAATGGGAAATGGTGCTTTGACTTACGACCATTTCGAGTTACATCCATCTGGAACGGATTATGGTTGTAAGTCGAGGCACCACTGTAGTTCTTTGGGGTTATTAAATTGAAACAGTTGAGAACCAGATCTAATACAGAATATAGCTAGGAAACTTCACAAAATACTCAATGGATTTCTCATGTGCCAGTGTTGATGTGAATGGCTTGTTTAGTCTAGTCTGGAAATATCAGAATCCGGTGCTGTCCTTGCCCCCAAAATAAATCCTTCTTTTCTCCCACACGTTGTAGTAAAAATTCTTTAACAGAAAAACTCAAGAATCTTAAAAGGAATGGAGGAGGTCTCTGAGATCCCTGCGAAAAATGAGTTGCTACACGGTGAGCTCACTCTATCTCAAACTTGTAGTCATCTGGCAATTCTAGAACAGTTTGTAAAAAGCCTTAAATAAATCTGATCGATTGATCTTGCTCACTATTAGCTGGAATGCTGCGAATTCTCAAATTTGATCTTCGGCTATTACCTTCCGGTTGATCTATTTTAGTCATCAGTACAGCATTAGACTTTTGTAATGCTGTAATTGCTATGCTCTGGACTGCAGTAGTATCCTCCAGTTCAGAAACTCTGGCTTCAAGCTGAACAGCAATCTTCTCAACAGCGTCCCAAAGCTGATCAACAGACGCTTTAATAGGCTTCCACAATTTTAGTTCCCCAGCCATCTTCCTAAGAGTTTCCAAAATATTTACATCTATGCAATGGCTGGTGCCGATATCATTGGCATTTTAGATGACAATTTAGCAACAAAAGTCTTTCTTTTGTGCTTTGGAAAGAGAAGCAAAAGATAGTCACCTGTTTATAGTCTGCGGGAGAAGTTTACATAGTTCTCAGGATAAAGAAATGCCAAATGGTCGCAGGAAACCAGTGCCTCTGACTATGCCACCGTTGCATCGTAGATCCCCCATAGTTTGGTTTAATAAAAGTTGGATGTGCTAAGAATTAGACCTGGGACTGAACCTTTACAGTAATTTCCCAGCATGCATTGACTCAAATATAATAGGTATGCTTTGCCCAATTAGCTTTTTGGCAAGCGTGTGAGCACTTAAACAGGAAAATGAACTAAACAAGCATTCTTTAAAACATACTAACAAAGCATTTCTGCAGGTGAGAGTTCCTGATGCAACTGCATTGGGAGACACTTTAACTGACAGAGGTTGCATGGAACACATGGAGATCTGTATAGGAGAACCTGAAACATGGTAGGAACCATCTATTGGCTATGAGTAGCAAGATAAGATATGTCCTATTCTATTTTTTAAAAATCTCAGTGTAACGTGGCGGGCCACTCCAAAGTTACTGCCCACTCAGGCTTCTCAGAATGCCCACCACGTCACTACACACACCTGCTGCCACCAACCTTTCCTTTAAAAATGAAAAAAAGGACAAGGGTTTCTTCAAAAGAAAACAAAACTGATTTATTGATTACAAAATAAAAATATGAAAATCACTGGAATATAATCACGATATAAATCACTTTCTCAATTTAATTATACATAGACTTTCCCTCACTGACACAGGCCTCTAAACAAGCTCTTTAACTCTCTCACACTCCTGATCTCTCCAGATCTCACTCTGGTTCTCTGACTCAAAACTCTCCTCACACACTCTTCACCCCCTTTTTATACCAGCTCCTCCCCTTCAGTTCCACCCTCCATCACACCATTGGCTGATGATTCACTGCCCAGCTGTGACGGACAAGTGAGGTCAAGGCTGCCTGTTACATTACCTCTCCCCTTAATAAGTTGTTTTATGGGGGAAAGCTAAAGTGCTTTCCTCCATATAAACAACGAGGAGCAATACACAAAAATTACATTACCGCAACAATATACTCACACTTACCAAAATATTTAACAGTCCAAAAGGAAAAGTCATTCAATATAACAATTTCCCTTCTTATTGCTTTAAACACTTTAAACAACTATCATTCCTTATACTCTAAGCATTTTACTAATTTCAACAATATACTTTACCTTATCATTTATACTTTATAATTAATTTTCATTAACTTTATCAACTTTACAGTAATCACCATCAGGAAACTTATAAACACTTTAAACCATTCTTAGAGTCCATTTTTTCCATCTTTAGTCATCTGGTCTTCTAGAGAGGGCATCTGCAGCACAGTTCTGAGTCCCTTTGACCACTCGAACCTCAAAGTCGAAGTCCTGCAAGATCAAAGCCCACCTCATCAGTTTACTGTTGTTGGCCTTCATAGTCCTTAGCCACAACAGTGGGGAGTGATCAGTACAGAGGATGAAATGTCTCCCCCAAATATATGGTTTCAGTCTGGACCACAAACAAAATGGCAAGACACTCCTTCTCGATGGTGGACAGGTGTCTTTCCCCTTTTTGTAGCTTCTTGCTCAGGTAAGCAACCGGATGAAGATCTCCGCAGTCGTCACTCTGGCACAGCACGGCTCCTAACGTGGAGTTGGACACATCTGTGAAGATGGTAAACTCACAATGGAAATCCGGAGCTCGCAACACTGGGTTGGTGATCAACGCCTCCTTCAGCTTTCCAAACGCCTCCTCGCAGCTACTGGACCACTGGATGTTGTCAGCACTCTTCTTGTGCATCAAGTCAGTCAGTGGCGCTGATAAATCTCCTATAGTAGCCTACCAGCCCAAGAAAAGATCTAACTTTCTTCTTGGTGGTGGGTCTAGGCCAACTACTTATAGCATCTACTTTTGCTTCCAGGTGTTTGATTATACCTCCCCCTACCACATGACCCAAGTACTTCATTTCAGGGCTACCCAGCTGGCATTTGCTTGCTTTCACTGTCAGCCCTACTGCCTTTAATCTTTGCAGCACTATTTCTAAGTGACAAAGGTGATCCTCCCAGGTGTTACTGAAGATCCCTATGTCGTCTATATAAGCTACAGTAAAGTCGCTAAGCCCTTGCAAAGTTTTGTCCATAAGTCTTTGGAACGTAGCTGGTGAATTCCTTAACCCAAAACTTAGGACACGAAACTCAAATAGGCCAAAAGGGCTACAAAATGCAGTTTTCTCCTGATCCTTGGGGTCAATTCGCACTTGCCAAAACCCTTTGGTCAGGTCTAGGCAGGAAATATACTGACATCCCCCTATGGTTTCTATCAGGTTGTCCAATTTGGGCATAGGGTAAGCATCCGGCTTGGTTACTAGATTAAGCTTTCTATAGTCAACACAGAACCGAATACTACCATCTGGTTTATCTACCAGGACTATAGGAGCAGACCAAGGGCTTGATGATGGAACAATAATATTCTCCTTCAACATCTCATCTAGCTCCTTGCGCACCTTGTCAAGGGCATTTTCTTCTTTTCAGGCTTATTATTCTTTTTAACAAGCCTTGATTTTAAAAGTCCACTTTTTTTTACTGTCAGTGAGTGTCTCTGTGTTATAATGTTGCTGCTTTCCCCAGCACTCATCCACTGGTAAGCTAGCTACTGTTTCTTTAGGCCTCTGTCCTCCAGCTAGGCCTCACACTAAAGCAGCGTTTCTTTCCCTGCTTCAGGCCACAAAACACTTAAACCCACAGCTTCACCCTATCCCAGGTTTAGTTG
This sequence comes from Pogona vitticeps, assembly GCF_051106095.1. Classification (NCBI taxonomy): domain Eukaryota; kingdom Metazoa; phylum Chordata; class Lepidosauria; order Squamata; family Agamidae; genus Pogona; species Pogona vitticeps. The sequence goes on from NC_135786.1 coordinate 117,216,489, forward strand.
ACTTGAGTCCCCTCAGCCTCACTGCCCTTGGCTCCGCTCTGTCCCCTCAGAGTTTTCCCTAAACTCAGGACAAGCCAGCCAATCTGCCACAGATTTTGCTTTGGGCAACTCTCCACAGAAATGGTCACCACAGAGCCTTCCTGTCTTAGTCCCCAATTTGAGGTCCCGCACCCTTCTACTAGACTCGCTCCCCGTGAGACAAGTCCTAGAAGGTTACCCACATGTTCACTCAGACCTCCCTAACTAAAGACCCCTGCTCTGGGCACCTTTCCAGTCAAGGCTTCACTGGATCTTCGAATCCCACATGCTGGACACCAATTTTATTGTAACGTGGCGGGCCACTCCAAAGTTACTGCCCACTCAGGCTTCTCAGAATGCCCACCACGTCACTACACACACCTGCTGCCACCAACCTTTCCTTTTAAAATGGAAAAAAGGACAAGGGTTTCTTCAATATGAAAATCACTGGAATATAATCACGATATAAATCACCTTCTCAATTTAATTATACATAGACTTTTGCTCACTGACACAGGCCTCTAAACAAGCTCTTTAACTCTCTCACACTCCTGATCTCTCCAGATCTCACTCTGGTTCTCTGACTCAAAACTCTCCTCACACACTCTTCACCCCCTTTTTATACCAGCTCCTCCCCTTCAGTTCCACCCTCCGTCACACCATTGGCTGATGATTCACTGCCCAGCTGTGACGGACAGGTGAGGTCAAGGCTGCCTGTTACACTCAGCCACTCAAGCTAGAAATTTGCAGAAGGAGTAGGAGTGAGAGCAGGCCAACAGTGCTTGATATTTAATACATGTCATAAGAAACTCACTGATAGGGATGGATTTAGAAAAACTCAGCTCTCAGAATTTGCAGATGTTTGTTTTGGTTTCTGATAGCACATCACTTGATCATCTTCTTCCCTTTTTTGTTCCTGAATGAGTTCTGTTTATATTATATAGGAGAAAGAATGGCCCCTAAGAGAAAAACCTTCCTGCATGTCAATGGTAAATTCTGTGATGTTCATATGTACACATGAGTGCACATTCAGAGAGTCTGGTTATGAGAAATTAGAATTCACATTAGCTTCTATAGGACAGGGTTAATTATATGATTCAAGGGCTAACCTGGCATATTCTTTTCCTTTCTACTGCTTTCAATATATTTTACTACCTATTCACTTTTACAGGAGAGGCACCAAACGGACCGTTTAAGGTCTAAAATTCTTTCCTTTGAAATTAGGTGCAACAAACCATCTGTGCTGAAATCTGTAGTATTATGCGAAGTTTTTTTTTTTAACATAAATGGAAAGCACACAAATTTGTTTTAATGAAACAAAAGCAGATTCAGGACTTTGTGAGAAATTTTCTCTAAAGGGATGGAAATAAATTTGTCATGATTAGGAGGGGGGGGGAATGAACAAAATAAGTCAGCTGAGAAATCCATTGCCCTCAAACCAATTTCCCTTCTTCCCTGGAATCTTTTGACTATTGCTAGACTCTCCCTAGCAAATCCCTGGGAAAATTAACTGCTATCAGGACAATCATATAGGATCCCAAGATTGTGGTACATCTTATGTACTGTATTCGATCACATATCTGTTTGGTAAAATAGGACATGTTTTAAATTTTTCTTAGAAGTATTTTGTGTTCCACATAAAATGTGTCATGCCTTGTGAATTTGTATTGTTAAGATGGGCTTGTAGTCATCTGTTCATCTATAACAAGATAGAATTTTTTTCCAAATGAGCAGGTGAAGAAGCTGGGAAACATGAAGATACCTTGGTGGGCTTTTTGTCATGGCTTTAGGCCATTGATATATTACTTAATACAGATTATGTTGGAGCAGACAACCTAGTCATGTCAGAACATGTAGTACATTCTAGTACACACAGGGAAAGAACTGGATCATTTGTGGAGCACTCCAGGCCAATCCATTACCTGGTGATCACACAGTACATGGGGAAATGCTCTTCAGCTTAACCTCAAACTGTGTCCAAGCTAGAACTTTTTGGTTTAGCGGTAGGGCCTCTGCTTTCAGGGGTGTGTGTGTTATAGTGATTTCCCAGCAGACAAAAGGGTCACTTTAAGGGAGATTGCAGCCATAAAACCTTCCCAGTGCAATCAAGCAGGTGCCTTTGCAGCCAACTGATCACACAATTTTTTTTTTCAAATGCAGCACATTTGTCCCCTTTGGACATTTAAAAACTGGATGAAAAGTTAAGGTATACTTTGATCTTCATAGAGTCATACCTTGCATTTTAGATCCACATACAAAGTTCTTGGAACTTCTTTCATATGGAATAATGGTCCTGCTGACACCTTAACTGTTTTCTCTTTCAAACCCATGACCTAATAGGCTGCTAAGAATAAATCCCAGAAGGGTGAATTCTGTCCACAATTTTGTTGTGGGATGGCCTGATGCTCCTATTTCAACACCTCCTCTCATAATGGGATCACAGTCTAGTGAAGGCTGCAATTAGGAAAGAGGTTTTCCTGGGAAGAAGAGGACTTTCTGTTTTAGAGAAACAGAAGACAGAATCAAGTCTGCCTTGACAGGAAAAGATGTAGCAATGAAAAAAGGACTCTCTTGTCTGCATAAAGCTTCTTCTGCAGCCAAATATGCAGGTCACCTCCTCATTGAAGAGAGAGGATAAGAATAGATCTGTCTTGTGATACCTGGGCTCTGGTTTCTTGAAGGAAATGGCCTTTAATACACTGGGAGCTAATTTTGGGACTTAAAACTTCACAAGAGAGATAGGGACTTGAGTTTCCACAGCAACTGAGGAGTGGGGGAGGCTTCTGATTGTTCCTCTTTCTGTCAGATGCAGTATTACTGAGTGAACCAAGAGGACTGGCAAGATGAAAGGGTAACATTTTAAGCTTGCAGGCTACTTCTGTCCCTGGAGAAATGGAATATGTACCCATTGTTCCCATAATATGAGCCATAATGGGAATCCCACTGTACAGTTGTTACAGATGGGTCAGCTGGGACAAATGACAGAAGAACTCTCAAGAAAATAATAGGTCAGCTGAGCTGTGGAACAGGTATCAATAACTATCATGAAAAATTGTCTTAACAAGAAAAATGTCATCTGTGATGGATCTCATAACTTCAAACTACCAAAGTGTGTTGTAGGTCATTTAGTGCTCAAGGATTTTGTTTCAGTGTCATACTTGACCTTGACATGGAGCTTTTAGGGTTGATGTACACTGTCAGGCCTTCTACATCAAGGATTCTAATTCAAGGATCAAGGGATCCTTGAATGACAATTATTAATCTGTAATATTGTTGGTCTGCAATGTCCTAAGTAAGGTATAATTTATTTCTTATACTAAGTCTACTTTAATTTGATCCAACATACTAATCTTATGTTTGTATATTAAACTTGAAATGAACACAAAGTATAATTGCAGTTGAAACAGAAAAAAAATCCTTTGAAAACCAAAGAGAGAACCAAATTTTGGATTGCAAATTTCAATGAAATCCTGTTTCTGTGTGAAAATGGTAGAAACTTCATTGCAAAATCACAGTAGCAAAACATATCAAATGTATATTAGGGAAACAAAAAGTTTTATCTTGAGTTGTTAAGCATCATGAGGAAAAATGCCAGAATATAGACACTTATATTATTATAATGTACAATTTTACCACAGTTGCATGTAGAATAGTATAAAGAACTGTGTATGGTTCTCATCACCAGTCTTCATCAAAATAGAGCAAGGAAGGAGGTCAGAGGACATTCTTCATGTAGCCTTCTTCAATCAGGACTACAAAGGCCATATTTCTTGAAGATGTGGTCTAACACATCTGTAGGGCACCATGTTTGAGACAATGAGGCTAAAGCATGGGGAGAGAGACAACCAAGGGTGAAACCACCAAGTAAATGTAATTCCATGATTTTTCCCCCCATTTTAAAGTGCAAGGCAGTTTGGGTTTTGCCTGGACAGAGATGCCAAAGGAACAGCTAAGCAGGCCTTTTCCTTCCCACCAATCCTGTGATTCAATCTGAAGCCACCCTCACTCGCTTTGCACTATGAAAGAATCTCTTTGGAAAACCAACCTTGGAAGGAACCCTTAGATTTATAGCACGGGGGAGGGCAATCAATAAAGTATGATGGTATGGAGAAATAAAAATGCTGCTTCTCATAATAGGAGAACGTTCAGGTCCCTGTTGAAGCTGATTGCCAGTAGGTTCAGAGTTGACAATAGAAAGCAAGTATTCATGCAATGCATGTCTAGCTATAAGGGTAGTCATTACCTTAAGATCTTGCAAAGGTCACAAAGGCTTAGAACAATTGTTTTAAAGGTTGAAGAATTTCAGAGAAAGTAGCTGTGTTGGCTAAACAATTCTGGGAGTTGTAGCCCCAAAAAGTGACTTTTCCAGTCTCTACTAAATAGAACCTCTATTTTAGGTGTAGTGTATTTCTCTATTAGTGGCTATTACCAGGGCATACACACCCCTTAGCCAGAATGGGGCAGCCTTCTCAGACACCAGAGTGCTTGGCAGTCTCAACTACAAACAAACTCCCATCATAGTTGTTTCTTCCCTCTTCTTCTTCTCCATATAACTGTAGAGGGCACATGAGCAGGAGGGAGTAGCAGAGAGCAGGAAAAGGCAGGTGCAAAGGCAGTATTTCTCCTCCTGCCTTAGGCAGCAAGAGAGCTTGTTCTGGAACTTGTGGCAACCATAAGAGATGGAACCCTTGACTAGGTTGGCTCTTGGCTTTAGCAGGCTTAGGAACTTACTGTGGTAAAAGAATTGGAAATAAAAGCAAGAATATATCAAGGAATCCTTTGTAAGGGTGTGTGGTGGAGTATGCTGAATTCGACATTAAGAAGAGCCCTCCTAGATGACAGCAAGTATCTATTGCCATACCTCCCCTCCCCCCGGTGGCCAACCTGCTGCCTCTGCCAAACCCATGAAAAGCAAATGAGAGCAATGGGCCTCTTCTCTTGTTTCTGAGCAACTCTTATTCAGGAACATGCCGCTGTTGACCATAGATAAAATATAAAGACATCATGGCTGCTAAGGCTCCACTGATAGCTTTATCCTTGACAGTTTGTCTGCTGTTCTTTTTATAAAGTAGCCCAGGTTACTGGCTCTCACTATGTCTTATGATAGCAATTGTTTTAATTGTTTATAATCTCAACTGTGCAGTGTGTGACTGCTCTCAGTCTCCCACTGCTCTGCTTTAGTGGATGACCTCACATTCTGAAAATACAAGAGAAGGATAAAAACTTTGCTCTATCCGCTTTCTCCGTATCATACACAATTTCATAAACCTCTTCAATGTCCTTCCCCTTTTACTTATATTTTTCTGAACTAAAAAGCCTGCAACATTGTAGCCTTTCCTCACAGGGAAGTTGTTCCAGGCCCTCAAACACTTTGATTGTCCTTTCCTGCCCCTTTTCCAGGTCCACAATATCCATTTTAAAGTATGGCAAATATGTGGTAAAGCATTTGCTCATATGAACCTCGACCACATCCTAAAAAGCAGAGACATCACCTTGCCAACAAAGGTCCGCATAGTCAAAGCTATAGTTTTTCCTATAGTGATGTATGGAAGTGAGAGCTAGACCATAAAGAAAGCTGATCGCTGAAAATTTAACGCTTTTGAACTGTGGTGCTGGAGGAGGATCTTGAGGGTCCCCTGGACTGCAAAGAGAACAAACTTATCCATTCTGAAGGAAATCAACTCTGAGTGCTCACTGGAAGGACAAATCCTGAAGCTGAGGCTCCAATACTTTGGTCATCGCATGAGAAGAGACGACTCCCTGTAAAAGATCCTGATGTTGGGAAAGTGTGAAGGCAAGAGGAGAAGGGGACGACAGAGGATGAGATGGTTGGACAGTGTCATCAAAGCTACCAACATGAATGTGACCCAACTCCAGGAGGCAGTGGAAGACAGGAGGGCCTGGTGTGCTCTGGTCCATGGGGTCACAAAAAGCTGGACATGACTAAACGACTAAAAAACAACAGCAAGGGTAAAATCTTGTAGACAAGCAGCTCAAAAGTGTACCGACAGAGGTAGTTGAACTACACCCAGATCAAGAGAGATGACTATAATCCAGTATAGTATCTGGTCTTGTGCACTAGATAATGGAACAATGTGAAACATCTGCTCTACAAAAGGACATCTAAAGGATGCTATTGGGAATGACTTGGATGCAGTCAGACTGCATGATACAGAATAAAGCAATGGAACATCACATCTCAGAAAATAGCAGCATCACATGTCAACCTATGTTCATTGTTATTATTGCCCCTTTACACATTAACACATATCATTCCAGCTAGAGAAAACTGCTACACAATTAAAAGCTTCCAGTGTAAGCACAGATACACTAACACACACACACACACATTTACTCTTTATTAAGTTGCTGCCAACTTTAATGAAGAAATTGAAATAGTTAAAGTTTTTGTATACCTTGGTTCAATCATCAATCCAAAGTCTCAGTCTTCTTTTGATTTCTTGACTGCAGTCTTCCTTTGGATTGATGATTGAACCAAGGTATACAAAATCTTTAACTATTTCAGTTTCTTCATTAAAGTTATGTAGTTCTTCTGAAGTCATGACTTTTCTCTTCTTTGCTTTAGTACTTTCTTCTTTCACTTTTGTAAAAAGTCACTTCAAATCATTGCTGCTTTTTGCGAGGAAGATGGTGTCATCTGCATATCTTAGATTATTGATGTTTCTTCCACCAATTTTCATTCCTACAGCTGAATCTAGTCGAACTTTCCAAATGATATGTTCTGTGTACAGACTGAACAGGTAAGAGGAGAAAATGCACTATAGATGGAATGGAATTTATATAGAACATTTTCAGTCTGCGGGCCATTGTTTTGTTTTCCATATTTGTTGTCATATTCTTGTTACAATTTTGACAGTTTCATTCCCTGAGTCTTGAAACAGATCTGTCAGTATTCCATCTACCTCTGGAGACTTATTACTTCCTAGTACTTTCAAAGCAACTTTCACTTCTCTTTCTAGAACTGCAGATTCTTCATTACAGGATTTCTCTTCAAATGAGTCTCCATTCCTTTTGTCCTGTATAGGTATACTGTTTCCACCTTTGCTTTATTTTCTTCTGGTCAGATAATGTGCTTCCCTGTTCATCATTCAGCATTCTTAATCTAGGTTTCAATTCCCCTTTGGATTTTCTGGAAGAGATCTCTTGTTTTTCCCCTTTTCTTGTTCTCCTCTATTTCTTTGCTCTGGTTATTAGTTCTCTTTGTCTCTACATGACAGTCACTGAAAAACTGTGTTCAAGGTTCTGACCCTACTTCTGTCATTTTTTATTTTGCTTCTTGACTGTCCTTTGCAATGTTAAGTACCTTGTCCATCATCCATCTAGGTTTTTATTTTCTTTTTTAATAGAAATCTCCTTTTTGCTTTCTTCCCTGATAATATCTCTGGTTTCATTCCACAGTTCTGCTGGCTCATGGTCAATTGAGTTCAGTAAAGCAAATCTGTTTCTTATGTGGACTCTAAATTCATCAGGAATGTTGGTTAGATTATATTTTGGCACCGTTATTTGTTATGTATTCTTTTTCAGCTTTACTCTAATGTTGGATATCAACAGTTCATGATCAATATCACAAACTGCTCCTGGTCTTGTTTTAGGTGAGAGAATACAGCTTCTCCATCTCCTGCTTCCAGTTACATAGTCTGTTTGGTTTCTGTGTTGACCATCTGGTAATGTCTACATGTACAGCTGTCTGCTTGGTTGTTTGAAGCATGTATTTGGAATAAACAAATTGTTGTCTTCACAGAACTTTGTGAGTCATTCACCTGTTTCATTTCTCTCTTCTAGCCCAAATTTTCCAACCACATTTGGTTCTGCTTCTTTCCCTGTTTTTGTGTTCCAGTCACTATGATTATATGTTTTGTTTGGGTGCATGATTAATTTACTATTGGCCACTTGCATATTATTATAACAGATTATTAAACATTATTCCCAGTCTTAACACAAAAGTCACTTCATACCTGAGGCTGTCTATCTGTCTATAAAAACGTTTCAGTGAAAGAGTCTTTCCTCCTGATCACATATTAGAATTTATGAAAATGGAAGATGACAACTTTAAAACTAGAGCTGAAATAGATTGCAGTAGGTGCAAATTTCAGAGATGTTGAAAGTAGTACTGTCATACAGTCATGTGCACCTTACTCACAACCCCTCATTCTCAGTGATCATCTGAGGGCTTGTCTACATAGACTCTTTGGAGCAGACTGGTGTGGGGTAAATAAAGTCACTTGGGTAGAAGTCCGGAATGCCTTTTGGTATGATCTTGTCATACCCAGACCTCAAGTGACTCTGCTTGGTTTGGTTCCTTTTACTGTCAGTTTCCCATCTTGGGAAGTGGCTTAAGAAGAGAGCCACTTTAGGATACAGTATTGGCAAATTAAACACTTTCTCTGCTCCTCTGTGGAGGGGCAGAGGAAATAAAACAAATTAGAGTCTATTATGGTAGCATAGATGCACCGTATCATGCATTTTTAAAAAGCAGAATCAAACCCGAGGGTGCATCAAGGGACCTCTTTTTTCTTTTCTTTGACTTGCCTTAAAAGTCCAGCCAAGAACCTGGTTGGTACCTGAATCAGTAGATTCGGCTGCAGAAAGGACCTTGAGACAAGTCAAAGGAAAATAAAATAGCCCCTTCCCGTCTCTTCCTGCTGTGAGAAATGCTCACCCCTTGTTACTTAAATGCAGTAACCAGATAACCACAAATACAAACAGCGCTCCTTTATTAAAAAGCACTTTTGCAAAAGTGGGTGTCCTAACTGTGTAGGCACACACATCAATAGAAGTAGCATGATATTTATCCCCTATTCCTGGCCGCATGGTCCCTCCCTTGTTTCCCCATTGGTTAGGTACTCCAAGGTGTACAGCCTATCCGGTGTGTCTAAATTGATCACAGGAAGTCCCTTCTCTGTTTACATCTCCCACTCCCCTCTTTACCTAGACCCCAGATTCTTATTTATTTCTATCCTTATTTGGTATATGTTCCCTTTTCGTAACCTCCCTGCGGTCATTTTACCTGATTCATTAAGTTCCTTCATTCTTACCTAGGCCTCCTCACTCAATCTTCTTGTCAGTACAGTAGGGTACCTCCCTTATTTGTACTTTCATCTTATAATTTCTCATGACTTCTTTAAATTCATGGTGTTGGCTAAATAATTAACAAAGAGTATTTACTGATTATTTTACCATGACTCAGTCATCCTGTCCTTACAGGGACTTGCAAAAGCAGCACAGATTCCTCTATTTCTCGCATTGCTTTGGGGAGGAACTTTTCTATTTTTAAAAAGTGTTTATAAGTGATGCAGTGCATCGGTGTTGCCCTAATAGAGTGTAGTTAAAAAAACCTAATTTGTCAGTAATCCAAAGTGGCTCTCATCTTAAGCCACATCAGAGTACGGCAAATCAACAGACAAAGGAGCTTTGACAGCCTTGACAGCTCAAGGCTTGTTTTGGATCATTTTCTGTGACTATACATGCTGGAAATTAACCAAAATGAGACTATCCTACTCACACACACAAAAAATATTTTGACTGCAGAATTGGAGATCAGAACAAGAGGTGGATCCCACACATATGCTGCAACACTTGTGCAACAAATCTTTGTCAGTGAATGAACAAGAAAAGGAAATCTATACTTTTTGGAGTGCCAGTGATTTGGAGAGAGTGAACAGATCATATCAGCAATTATTACTTCTGCATGGTGGCTCCAAGGGAAATGTATGTCAAGGAAGAAAAGGTGGATTACGTATTTTCCAAACATTCTATCAGCTGTACGCTCAGTATCCCATAGAGACAGACTGATGTACCAGAAGCATTCTCACTTAAGTGATCTTGTCAGGGATTTGGAATTACCCAAGAGTAAGGCAGAGCTGTTGGGCTGCAGCAGTGGAATCTCCTGGCAAGTGATGTTATGGTTTCCATGTTCTGTGACCATCAAAAGAATCTTGTCCCATTCTTCTTCATGGAAGGTGATCTTGTAGCCGGCAGCATCAATGGTGTAATGGCTACCCTCGACATCATTCACAATCCAGATGAGTGGAGACTGTTCATTGATCCATTACAGAAGAGTCTTAAAGCTGTTTTGCTGCATAATGACATCGTTTTGTCATCAATTCCAGTTAGTCATGTGGTCCATATGAAGGAAATGTATGACAACATGAAACAAATTTTTAGGTGTGTAAACTATGCCCAACATCAGTGGTTGCTTTGTGGTGATTTGCAGGTTGTTGCTCTCTTGCTTCATCTGCAGACTCTACTGCACAAAGTACTGTTGTTTTCTCTGCAAATGGGACAGTCATGCAAGAGATTCCCACTACATCAAGATAGACTGGCCGCTCGGACAGTCATCAGAGCCTGGAAGGAAACGGGCCAGCATCCAGCGCTTGTTGAATCAAGGAAGATTTTGTTACCACCTTTACACATCAAGCTGCATCTTATGAAGAACTTCATCAGCATCGTAGACAAAACAAAAGCAGCTTTCAAGTACCTCTGTGAAAAATTTCCAGGGTTAAGTGAAGCTAAGATAAAGAACTATATTGGACCTCAGATTTGTAGACTTCTTCAAGATGAAGAATTTGACAATACAGTGCCTGGTAAGGGAAAGACAGCATGGACAGCCTTCCAGTAAGACATACAAAAGTCTTGGTTGCAACATGTCACTTAAAGATATATATATATTTGCCTTTTGTTTCATAATAAATTTCATTTATATTTTTGATGTTTTTAAAGTGTTATATAAACAGGACAGGTGAAATATTATGTAAACCAACCATAAACTAATGAAAAGATTTGGGTTTACAATTTATTATTGAAACTCTACTATCTAAACAGTATGTAGAGACATAAAATGTAAGAAATTAAATATCCTGGAAACAGTAGCCAATCAGTTGTTTTGAATGTCATATTTGAATTCAGGACATCAATATACATAATAAATATGAAAGAAAAGAAAAAAAAGTGTACTGCTTCTATACTGCCCCATAGTGCTTAAAGCAACCTCTGTGTGGTTTGCAATTGAATTATGCCTTGAGAGGTGGTGAGTACTCCAACACCAGAGGCATTCAAAAGAAATGTAGACAGCCACCTGGCAGATATCCTTTGATTTGTATTCCTGCACTGAGCAGTGGGTTGGAATCGATAGCCTTATAGGCCCTTCCAGCTTCATGATTCTATGGTTCTATACAGGCTGCACGTTGCTCCCTGCTGCCCCAGCAAGCTGGGTATTCAGTTTACTAACCTTGGATGCAAGGCTGAGTGAACCTTGAGCCAGCTACCTGGGACTGAACCCAGGTCATAAGCAGAGTTTTAGCTGCAATACAACATTTTAACCATTGTGTCACAAGGCTCCTAAATAATATCTTATCTCTGAAGCAGATGACTTCTAAAAAATTGTAGACAAGTGGAAAAAGAGTTTTAAAAAAACACCACTCTTGCAGTGGATCAAATAGTGGCCTAAATGCTCATCTGATCACATCCTGAGTATAATATTTTTAATCAATCTTTTCTCCACCTCCTTTTCTATTTTTCTGTTCTTTTTTAACAAATTATATCCTTCAATTGCTGTATTCCAGTCATTGGAGCCATCCCCTTTTAACAAGTCTTGATTTTCACCGTGATCAGTAAAGGTGCAATGGCCGAGTCAGGACATTAGACTAAGATGTGCCCATCCTCATTAGAAATAAACAGTTGTACCAGCAGAATACAACTGATAGTTCCAAGGGGTGTTGGGATGGAGAAATTGTACAAGGGCCACTACTAGGCAGCAACAGTAGTGGAAGATGCACTAGCAAAAGATCTTTCATAGACAATTACAGTGACTGTGACAGGCAGTCTCACTCAGAGTCAGCAAGCAGAAGCTGATTGGCTGGGGCGGAGCCAATCACGACTCACCAGGTGGGTTCAAGGGAAGTAAAAAGGAGTCTGAGGGAGATAGTTTTCAGTTGAGAGAGAGAGAAAGAGTTAACAGTCAGAGAGGGATGGAGGGAGGTTTATACATCATTTACCAGCATACAGTGGTGCCCCACATAGCGACGTTAATCCATTCCGGATTAATCGTCGCTATCTGGAAACATCGCAATGCGGGGGGGAACCCCTTAAAAATGCATTAAACTTCATTTAATGTGTTTCTATGGGGCAAAAACTCACCGTTCTGCGAAGATCCTCCATAGCACTGCCATTTTCGCCGCCTTGGTAAGTGAGGAAATCATGCTAAAATGGTTGCGGCGGCCATTTTGGGCACGCGGCAGCCATTTTGGAACCGCCGATCAGCTGTTCCGTAAACATCGCAATGCAATGTTTAGGCTATTAAAACATCACAATGCGATTGCATTAGCGATCCCAAAAAATAGATCGCTATGCAGTTTCGTCGTTAAACGGTGCGCTCGTTATGCAAGGCAGCACTGTAGTAGTGTCAGTTTCCAAAAGAGAATTGTCTATCATAGTTACATGGGTAAGGAAGAACTTGTTATAGTTAGAACATTGGTTCTTTCAAACACAAGAAACTGCATGACTAAGAATTGTGCCATGTAACCATTATGCTTCATAAAGTAAAATACATTATTGTTTCTTTTACAATTGAATTAGCTTAGCTCATAGGTTTGGGTTTAAGAATAGCCCAGGAAAGGGACTAGAGAATTTGTAGAAGGACAACTACTAGGCAGCAACAGTAATAGAAGATGCACTAGCAAAATATCTTTCATAAACAATTGCAGTGACCCTCATGCTAACTCTAGTTAATACTCCACAAAATAAAGCTGTGGTAAACCAGCTGTAATATTTATATCTTAAAAATAATATGATGCGATAATCCAAAATAAAAGAAGAGGGAGTGCTGGAAGATGAGACTCAATCGGAAACTGTAGAAGAGCAAAAGATAAATAGCACTGGTGCTAATGAAGCAACTGGATTAAAGCCAAAAGAACATAAATTCCCTGATGCGTTCAGATTCAAAGGGAAGGTCCAATGCTGCTTGACATATGTTGGTAATGGAATTGGAAAAGCATGAATAAAATCCCAAAACAATAAATGAAACTTTTAAATATAATACTTGGAATTAATTAACTAAATGGAATAGGGCATTTTTCAACCAGATGCTTCCAAATATTTTAATTTGGAAATGACAAAACTCAATAGATATTGGTTGGCTGTAATAGTGAGATGAGGCAGAGCACCAGAAGTTAGCAGCCTTAATGCAAGGTCCAACTGAATACTATCAATCAGACTTGATGGAAAGGCCATCAGCATCATTCAAGATTCATCCAACTGTAGATGTTAAAGGAGAAGAAATAGAAAGTTTTTATGGAAGTATCTGCTTACTTCCAAAACAGAGTTGGTGGATAATAATGGGTGACTTGAATGAAAAAGGAAATAGTGGAACCAAACTTTACTGAAGAATTTGGCTTAGGAGTCAGAAATGAAGCAAGAAAGTGACTCATAGATTTCTGTGAAGGCAACATTGTTTATTGTAAATACATGCTTCTGGCAACCTAAGAGGTAACTGTACACATTGGTATTTTATTTATTTATTATTTATTTATTTAATTTATATGCCGCCCACACTACCCAAAGGTCTCTGGGCGGCTTAGAGCATTTAAAATACAATAAAGATATGTACAATTAAAATACAATTAAAATATATATAAAATTGCCATCAGACCCACAGCTAATATTATTTCAGTTAAAAGCCTTCTGGAACAGGAAGGTTTTGACCTGGCGCCAAAATGTCATCAGTGTCGGCACCAGACGAATCTCAGTCGGGAGGGCATTCCATAGTCTGGGGGCAGCTGCCGAAAAGGCCCTTTGTCTGCAAGCCTTCCCTCTTACCTCCTTGAGGGATGGCTCTTTCAAAAGGGCCCCCTGGCTAGATCTTAACTGCTGGGTAGACTCATATGGAAGGAGGCGGTCCTTCAGGTATCCAGGGCCCAAGCCGTTTAGGGCTTTATATGTCAAAACAAGCACTTTGAATTGGGCCCGGGCAGCAACTGGTAGCCAATGTACCTTATAAAGAATCGGCTTGATATGTTCCCTGGCGGTCACACCACTCACCAGCCGCGCCGCTCGATTCTGAACCAGTTGCAGTCGCCGGACCGTCTTCAAAGGCAGCTCCACATAAAGCGCATTGCAGTAATCTATACGGGATGTTACCAGTGCATGTGTAACTGTCATGAGACTCCGCTCGTCCAGGTAGGGCCATAGCTGGTACAGTTTCCGCAGCTGGAGGAAGGCGCCCCTGGCCACTGAGTCCACCTGGGCTTCCAGTGTTAGACTGGGGTCCAGGAGCACCCCCAAGCTGCAGACCCTGTCCCTTAGGGGGAGTGTAACCCCATTCAGGGCAGGGAGATGGCCCTCCAGCCTGTCTGGCGAAGCACCCACTAACAGCACTTCCGTCTTGTCTGGATTGAGTTTCAATTTATTAACCCTCATCCAGTCCATTATCAGGTCCAGACACGAGTTCAGCACAGAAACTGCCTCACCTGGATTGGTGGAAAACGAGAGGTAGAGCTGAGTATCGTCAGCATATTGCTGACTCCTCAGCCCAAACCTCCTGATGACCTCTCCCAGCGGTTTCTTGTAGATGTTGAACAGCATGGGGGACAGTATCGAGCCCTGAGGAACCCCATGACATGAATGCCATGGGGCAGAGCAACTGTCCCCCAGCACCACCCTCTGGACACGGTCAGCCAGGAAGGAGCGGAACCACCATAAAGCAGTGCCTCCAACTCCCAACCCAGCCAGCCTATCCAGAAGGACACCATGGTCGATGGTGTCGAAAGCCGCTGAGAGGTCCAGGAGTATCAACAGGGTCACACTCCCCCTGTCTCTCTCCCGGCAAAGGTCATCATATAGGGTGACCAAGGCAGTCTCTGTACCAAAACCCGGCCTGAAACCCGATTGAAATGGATCCAGAAAATCCGTTTCATCCAGCAGCGCCTGGAGTTGCCCAGCCACAACCCGCTCCAACACTTTGCCCAAATAAGGGAGGTTCGCTACTGGTCGGTAGTTAGCCACCAGCCTTGGGTCCAGGTTTGGCTTTTTAAGGAGTGGTCGAATTACCGCCTCTTTCAAGGTGGTAGGGACCACTCCCTCTCTCAAAGAGGCGTTCACGGCCTCCTGGACCCAGGTGCGAACCCCCCTGGCTGATCTTCTAATTAGCCAGGATGGGCAAGGGTTGAGCGGAGTTGTGGTAGAATGGACAGACCAAGCACCCTGTCCACATCCTCAGGTCTCAACAACTGAAACTCATCCATTAATACCTGACCAAAGCACGGTGCACTGGACACATCCTCTGATTCTGCAGTAACTGTGGAGTCCAACCCACTGCGAATCTGAGCGATTTTTTCCCCAAAATGGATGGCAAACTCATCACAGTGAGCTGATGAGCAGTCCAGGACCTCCACCGGATTTCCCGGTTGAAGAAGATCCTGGACCACCCGAAACAGCTCGGCTGGGCGACATTCTGAGGAAGCAATACGGCTGGAGAAATATTGCCGTTTCGCCAGCCGTATTGCCACGAAATAGGCCCGATAATGGGCTATAAGTTGTGTTCGGTCGGACTCCCAGCGGGATTTCCTCCACCTGCGCTCCAGCCGTCTCCCCTCTCGCTTCATCGCCCGCAGTTCAGAAGTATACCAAGGGGCTGTCTGGGCTCCGCGAGCAGGGAGAGGGCGCTTAGGTGCAATCGTGTCAACAGCCCGGGTCATCTCCCTATCCCATAGGGTGACCTGAGCTTCAACAGGAGCGCCGACCATATCAGACGGATAATCCCCCAGAGCATTCAGGAATCCATCTGGATCCATTAGTCTCCGAGGGCGGATCATCTTAATAGATCCCCCACCCTTGCAGAGGGAAGAAGAAGCTAATAGACTAAACTTGACCAGGAAGTGGTCTGACCATGACAATGGGGTCACAACCAACCCCTCCACATCCAAACCACCATCTTCCAGTCCCGTTGAGAAAACCAGGTCCAAGGTGTGGCCCTTCTCATGCGTTGGGCTGATGACACATTGAGACAGCCCCATGGTTGTCATGGTGGCCATGAAGTTCTGAGCCGCCCCAGTCAAGGGAGCCTCGGCATGAATGTTGAGGTCCCCCAGCACTAACAGCCTGGGAGTCCTCAACACCAGGTCCGAGACTACCTCCGTCAGCTCAGGCAGGGAGACTGTTGGTATGCAGCAGGGTGGGCGGTACACCAACAGAATCCCTAACCTGTCTCGCGAGCCCAACACACAATACAGGCCCTCGAGACCTCCTCTCAAAGGGACAGGAAGCCTGGTCAAGGAGATAGAACTCCTATAGACTATAGCAACTCCCCCTCCCCGACCCTCCAAGCGACCTTGGTGCTGGACTGAGTACCCAGGCGGACACAGCTGGGAGAGGGGAACACCACCCTCCTCTCCCACCCAGGTCTCAGTAATGCACGCCAGGTCAGCCCCCTCATCCAGAATTACATCATGGATGAGGGCAGTTTTATTTTGTACTGACCTGGCGTTCATCAACAGCACCGTGTGGCCTGAGGGTTTGCTGATATGGTCGCCTGATACCATCTGGTTGGAGGTAGGACTAGTAGAGGGGATAGATGTAAGATATCTAACCTCTCTTCTCCTATGCGGGCATGTTCTACCCCCACCGCCATTCCTTCCCCTACCCAGCACCACCTCAGTGGCTGCCCCCTCCAACGCCCTCCCCCCTTCCTGTTCCATTAGATCAGCTGTGGGTCTCTTCTTAATTGATGGCAATTAATAACAATTTAAAAACATTTAAAACATATATAAAATAAAACATTTCTAAAGCCCCTTCTCTCCCTCCCCAAGTCATGTGGCTCATGTTGAGATGAATGAGGCAGCCTGGAGCAGCAGGGCCTGGTCCTGCAGACACAGAGGGGGCCGAGCAGCTCTCCTGGGAAAGAGGGCTGGCATCCAGCAGGGGCCCAACCACAGTCCACTGCCTCTCACCCAGTGGCTGTGGCCGGCCGATGATCCCTGGCTTCCTCTGCACACTGGTCTGGTCAGGTCCCAAAGGCAGCTCCGGCTAAAAGCTCTCTCCCTAGGCCAGGTGGCTGGTGTTGAAGGGGAATGAGGCAGCCTGGAGCAGCAGGGCCTGGTCCTGCAGACACAGAGGGGGCCGAGCAGCTCTCCTGGGAAAGAAGGCTGGCATCCAGCAGGGGCCCAACCACAGTCCACTGCCTCTCACCCAGTGGCTGTGGCCAGCCGATGGTCCCTGGCTTCCTATGCACGCTGGTATTGCCAGATGCCGAATACAGAAATCAAATGGATACATAATTGGAAGTAGAAGGTGGAAAAGCTCTCAGAAATGGAATGTTATGCAGTCAGACCATGCATTTTAATTACAAAATTGCAGTAAAGCTGAGGAAGAAGCTGTGGCCTTGAGAGCATCTACTGCCTCCTCCTCCTCATTGCTGCTCCAGTCCACCAGGGAACTTTGCATAGGGAAGGCAGTTCCTGACCTTGCCAGGGTGGATAGCCCACCCTCAAGGCTAGAGGGACCCTTGAAGCCACAGGGACCCCTCACCACTCCCACAATTAGGGATATTGAAAGATCAATAGGGGACTTTATTATCTGATCAGGATAAATTAAAGATGAACACAGTATAGTGAAGAATTTAAGAGGTGGAAGGATGACATGAAGAAAATAATTTTTTGATGAAGAACTTGGACACTTATGAATTTACTAGAACAAATCCTGATGCACAGCTGGAAACCAAGGCCAAGATTATTCATATTATGTTATTCCTAATTACTATTTCCAAATGTGAAAACTGGATAATGATGAAAGGTGACATAAAAATCAATTCATTTAAAATATAGTGTTGGAGAACATCTTTCTGAGTATTGTGGGTTGCCTTATCCATAGGATTGGTATCCATGGTTTCAGTTATTCGTGGTTTACAGCAGCTCTATATACAGCATACAAGGGGAAATGTCTTATGGCCTTTGTTCCACCTCCTTGTATGTTGTATACAGTGGTGCCTCGCTTAACGGGTGCTCCATCTGACAACGAAATTGCTAGACATCGGTGTTTTTACGATTGAAAAAGCAATGGCAAAACAATGTTCCCTATGGGGGAATTTTGCTTTGCGATGATCAGTTCCCTGCTTTGGGAACCGATCATCGCAAAGCGATGATTTTCGGCCAGCTGATCGGCGGTTTCAAAATGGCCACCGGGTAAACAAAATGGCTGCCCACTCTTTTCTGGCATGGATTCCCCGCTGCATAGGCAGCGAAAATGGCCGTGCTATGGAGGATCTTCGCTGGACGGTGAGTTTCAAGCCCCTAGGAACGCATTAATCGGGTTTTAATGCGTTTCTATGGGCTTTTTAAAATCACGTTACGACATTTTTGTTTTACAGCGATTTCGCTGGAACGAATTAACATCATAATGTGAGGCACCACTATATAAGGTTTCAGACATTTGTGGAAGATCATAGAAGCCCCCATGGTTACAGAAGTTGTACTGTTAATGGGTTGTAGATAAACTCAATATTGAATTCTCACTAGAAGTTAAGATTACTAAACTGAGGTTTTCATACTTTGACCATATTGTGAGAAGACAATAATACTAGGAAAGTGGACATCAAGAGGAAAAGAAAACCAAATATGAGATGGATTGACTCAGTAAGAAACCCATAGCCTTTAGTTTACAAGACTAAAGTTACAAAGTTGTCAATAATTGGTTGTTGTGGGTTTTTCAGGCTCTTTGGCCATATTCTGAAGGTTGTTCTTCCTAACGTTTTGCCAAACTCTATGGCCGGCATCTTCAGAGGACAGGAGTCAGAACTCTGACTGTGCTCTGTTGCAGTTTCTTGGATAGTTGAGTATTTATAGCTGTGGGAACAGCTTTTGTCTTTTTCAGGGGATTGAGTGATTATGGTGATCAGCGTATTTTTGTTGTGGGTGTATTGTTATGATAATGGGGAGAGATGATCCGTTACTGTGATTGATGGGTGTTGCTAGTTGGTCCTTTGTGTGCAGTGATCCCTGGTCCTTGTGGGTGGGTAGAGTTTGTTGACCTTTTGCAGGCTGTATTTTTCAGTGTTGGGAGCCAGGCCTTGTTGAGTTTTAAACTTTCTTCTTTTTTGTTCAAGCTCTGCTTGTGTTTGTGGATTTCAGTGGCTTCCCTGTGCAGTCTAACATAATGACTGCTCGTGTTGTCCAGTACTTCAGTATTTTCAAATAGAATTTCATGTCCAGCTTGTTTTAGGGCATGTTCAGTTACTGCCAATTTACTGCTGGTTGTTTTAGTCTGCAGTGTCTCTCATGTTCTTTGATTCTGGAGTGAATGCTGCATTTTGTGGTTCCAATATATACCTGTCCACAACTGCAAGGTATCCGGTATACTCCTGCAGTGGTGTTGAGGTCCCTTTTGTCCTTTGTTGACTGTAACATTTGTTGTATTTTTGTCTGAATACTGTTTGTAGGTTGTGTGTTTTTTTCAAAAGTTTCCCCATGCGGTCTGTGAACCCTTTGATGTATGGCAAAAATACTTTGTTTGTGGGTGGCTGTTTTTCCTCTTCAGTTTGGTTTTGTTTTCTTGGTTTGATGGCTCTTTTGATTTCATTCTTGGAATAGCCATTCACCTGTAGGGCCCAATTCAGATGGTTGAGTTTGGTGCTGAGAAATTGAGCTTCACAGTTCCGACTTGCATGGTCTACCAGTGTTTAGAGTATGCCTCTTTTTTGTCGTGAGTGGTGGTTGGAGTTTTTGTGTAGGTGCCAATCTGTGTGGGTGGGTTTTCTGTAGACCTTGTGTCCCAATAGGAAGTCAGTTTTGAATATGACCATGACATCTAAGAAGGGGAGTTGGCCCTCTATTTCTTTTTCCATGATGAAATGTATATTTGGGTGGATGCTGTTGAGATGGTTTAGAAATTCTTCCAGTTTTTCTTCACTGTGGCTCCATATTGCAGACACGTCAATCCCACGTATCAGAACCAGACTGTGGGTGTGAAGGGTGCCGAAGCCAGGGCCTGTTTTTTTTTTTTAATCTTCCATGTAGAAGTTTGCTATAACCGGGCTGAGGGGGCTCCCCATGGCTACTCCATCTGTTTGTTCATAAAACTCATTATCCCACTGAAAGTAGACTGGTGAAATGTTAGGAAGAGCAACCTTCAGAACACAGCCAAAGAGCCTGAAAAACCCACAACAACCATCATATCCCGGCCATGAAATCCTTCAAGAATACATTGTCAAGAATTCTTGGAGTCATTACTTGATATTGTTGCTGTATGTCAAAAGTGACCAGATGGCACATGGCAGCTACCAAGAAATCAAGGTCTGATTTTGAAGCTCTGGGAAGGAAACTCAAGGACTTTGGGGCCCAGATAGTTTTTTCATCCATCCTACTGGTGCTTGGAGGAGGAATTGAAAGAGAAAGGAAGAACCTCTGAGTGAATGACTGGCTACGAAAGTGGTGTCAACAAGAGAGGTTTCATTTTTGGGACCACGGGCTAAGCTTCCTGGAAAAAGGACTGCTAGCAAGAGACGGCTTGCCTCTAAAAAGGACTGGGAAGAATGTGTTTGGCCACAGCATGAAGAACTTCATCAGGAGGGCTTTAAACTAAATTTGAAGGGGGAGGGAGATGCAAGCACAGAGTTAAGGGTAGATGAAGCCTTATACACAATAAAAGGAATGAACCAAACTGATCAAAAGGGCAACAATAAAAACTTTAACAATCATCATCATCATCATCATCATCATCATCATCATCATCATCATCATCATCTAATAATAATAATAATAATAATAATAATAATAATAATAATAATAATAATAATAATAATAATAATAATAATAAATGTACAAAGACAAACAGGCCAAAAATCACACAACTTCCAGTGTCTGTATACGAATGCCAGAAGTATGGGAAACAAACAAGAATGGAAATTTCAATACAAGAGGTTAAATATGACTTGATAGGAATAACTGAAACTTGGTAGGATGACTCCTGTAGCAGGCCACTCTGAAGCCTCTATCCACTCAGGCCTCCAGAAGTGCTCACTACTCTTCCTCTTCAACTGCTGCCACCAATTATAATCAATATTTAAAAAGGACAAGTGTTTCTTCCAAAACAAAACTTGTTTATTGATATAATAAAATAAAATGAGTAAATCACAGGTAGTTAATCAAGTTGTAAATCACGGTTTCTCATTCACTATAGCACACACAGACTTTTCCCTCACTGACTATTTGGCTCACAGGCCTACTAACAAGCTAATCACTAACTATCAATCTCTCCATCTCTCCCTCTCACACCTCACACACCCCTTTTATATTTCAGCTCCTCCCCTTCTGCACCACCCTCCGTCCCCTCATTGGCTGATGTTCCACTGCCCAGCTGTAACGGACAGGTGAGAGCAGGGCTGTATGTTACAATACCTCCCCCCTTAACAAGTTGTTTCATGGGGGAAAAGCTAAAGTGCTTTCCTCTCATGAACAACGAGGAGCAAAACACCGTTACATTATCCCAATAACACCATTACATTTAACAAACATTTACATAAACATTAATTAATCATCTTGCCTGCATTTTATACTTTAATCTTACACTCTAGTTGCCATACTTTACCACTTCCAATGTTCATTCAGGCATATACTTAATAATAAACTATAACATTTAAAAATACTTACATCCAATTACTTTTGCTTACATAACAAATAACATTTATCAATGGGTACATGTACATCAAACTTTTATTACTTTCACCATTCTAAGAGTCCATTCTTTTCATCTTTATCCCCTTTTATATTTCAGCTCCTCCCCCTTCTGCACCACCCTCCATCCCCTCATTGGCTGATGTTCCACTGCCCAGCTGTGATGGACAGGTGAGAGCAGGGCTGTATGTTACAACTCCCATGACTGGAATACAGCAATTGAAGGATATAAACTGATCATGGTCATGAATATTCATATGCTATTTGCATAGACCAATGGGAGTGCTAGAGGGGTAGAGTCACAAGGTGTAAGAGACTCTGCAGGAGGAGATAGACAGAGATAGGGTTTTAGAGATAGGGAGATGGAGGGAGAGTTGAAGGATTTGGTGTAGTTTTGGAGTTTGGGCGAGGGAATGGTGGTTGAGGGTGGATAAAGAAGAATGTTTGTCTAAGAGTTAACAACATTGCTTGTTCTGTCAACACCTGTATCAATAAAAAAATTTCTATTTGGTTCTTTTAAAATGACATATGGCCTGCACATCCATCATTAATTATAGGTATTGTTGATGTAATTATAGGTATTGTGGCAGCTGAGGGGCGCGTAGCATGAGCTCTTTGTTTGGTGAAACAATCAGGGGTCACGTGAATCATGACAAATTAGTGGCACAGTGCTGAGAGC
The DNA here is from genome assembly GCF_051106095.1 of Pogona vitticeps. NCBI lineage: Eukaryota > Metazoa > Chordata > Lepidosauria > Squamata > Agamidae > Pogona > Pogona vitticeps. The sequence continues at coordinate 117,238,863 of NC_135786.1, forward strand.
TGAAGCAATCCAGTGAAAAGTTGCATGGGCTTGAGTTTAAAGGTGACAGACAGGAATAACTGAAACTTGATGGGTGACTCCCATGACTGGAATACAGCAACTGAAGGACATAAACAGATGAAAAGGAAAAGAGAGTATAAAAAGGGAGGTGAAGTTGCAATATATGTCAAAAATATGCATCCCTGCACAATAATAAATGAGGAGGAGGTTGGCTGAACCATCAACCTTCTAGATCAATCTAGTTGGGGCAAAAACCAAAAGGAACTGTGTAGTTGGAATCTACTACTGACCACCCAATCAAAGCGGGGAAGTTGAAAAAACTTTTGAAAAACAAATTGCAGGGTTTTCAAAGAGACACAGCATAGTAGTGATGGGAGATTTCAGTTATCCAGATATATGTTGGGAAGCGAAATCTACCAAATATGGCCCTTCCAAGAAATCCCTGGCTTGTGTGGCTGATAATTTTCTCTTACAAAAAGTGGAGAAAGAAACTAGAGGATTTGCTCTTCTTGACTTGATTCTGACCAACACAGATGACTTGGTGGGGGAAGTGGCAATAAGGGGAACTCTAGGCAAGAGTGACCATGTCCTTCTAGAATTCTTGATTTCAAAGAAAACGAAAGTAGAGTGTAGCCACACACAGCCAATTTTAATAATCTCAGAAGAAGGATAAGTGAGGTCCCATGGCAGGAGATCCTAACAAGAAAATGAGCCCAAGAAGGCTGGGAGCTTCTAAAAAAAAAAAAAAGAAATTCTAAACGCACAACTACAAACAATTCAAACAAGAAACAAAGGTGGGAGGCGGCAAAATTTTGTGTGCTTTTTACCACTTTTTGTAAACCATAGATTTACCCTTAGAGATTTTTGTGACAAGCAAGCTTACTATTTTCCACCACTGATCAAAGTAAGATGGTTTTTTATTCAATATGCTAAGTTGCTCAGACTGCCAGCCCAGCCTTGACATTAACCAGTATTGCAGCCTGGGGGGGAAGAAGCCTGGCCTAACTACCTGGTCAGTCTGATGCAGGAAGTAAATCACTCACTGATTGAAGCCCAGTTTGGAACACATGGTTCATGGTTCACAAGGAGAATCCCAGAGCTTGGAAAAGTTACTTTTTGGGACTGCATCAATCAATGGCAACTCACACTAGTCATGCTGGTGAGGAAGATTTGGGGATTTGTCGTAAAAAAAAACAGAAATATGTGCAGGCTTCCACCACTCCTTTGTCTTACAACCAAGTATTTGTGCTCCAATCCAATAAAGGAAGTTGCATGTGGAAGCAGGGTTCTATGTGTGCATCCAGTTTGAGTGTAGGTGAATATCTGGATTCACTCCCTCATTCACACACCAATGCTCATTTATATTTCACTGAAGTGGCTAGATGCAATTGAGAATGTGCATCTATGTGCACCCAGTGTTTCTGGTTGTTGCACATGACAACAGCTGGAGCATGACCATGAGATAAACACATTATATAACTGACATATGGAATTCACAAACAGAAGACATGGTGATAACTGCTACATTTTAAAAGAATTAGACAAATTCATAGATGACATATCTTTAAGTATTCATTGTGTTCCGGCTGTAGGGTGGAGCAGCGTTTGTGTCTCCTTACTTCTGTTTTAAGTAGTTTAATCAGTTTTAAATAGTTTTAAATAGTTTAAACAGTTTATGTTTTTAAAGTTTTAATTGCTCCAACCTTCATCTTTTAATCTTGGTTTTGGCAAGTCTTTTTGAACTTTTTTGGACTCCCAATAAGATCCTAGGGAGTTTCAGCCTGATCTCACTCTCAAACAACAATAACAGCTGCATTCATCCATAACATAGAGCTGGAAGGAGAAAGACTTCTTTGAAAGGCGTCTGGAGGGAACAAGAGAAAGGAACGATTTGGCTCCTCTCTTTCATGCTAATAAACTTGGAAAGAAGGCATTTCCATACTTGAGCGTTCTCCCTTGGTAGCAGGAGCCTTTCTTGGAGCATGTGGGGTTTACTTGTGAGTAAAGATGCCTGAGATTGCATTGCAAAGCTGCTTTGCTTCTTCTCTGCACCTTGAACTCTGCAGCTCTTGGAATAAGTTGTCCTGGAATTGAGGACCCATGGAGAATCTACAGAGAATGGAAGAACCTATTTTAATTACTGATGAGTCACCTGATCAAGTACTTGACTTAAACTTATCTCCACCAATGCTGCAACAGGTGCTGAGATGTACTCCAATGTCCATTTACCCCTTTTACTAAACTTAGAAAGAAGTGCAACTGTACTGAAATTTCAGATCATTTACCAATGGATAAACCTCAGAGTAGCAAGAGTAATAACCAAACACAAAGAAGGAGGAGGCAAACTAAGATGACAGACTATACCTGGACAAAAATCAAATTGCAAAGAAGGGCCATGCAGCCCAATTATTGATTTACCAGATGTGGTCACTGATCAGGAACATCTCCTGGAACAAAGTCACTTGAACAACTTTTCAAGTGATGACTTTGGCAGGCTGAGAATGGAATACTTTACATCACTGGTTCTTAACCTTGGGTTACTCAGGAGTTTTGGACTGCAACTCCCAGAAGCCTTCACCACCAGCTGTCCTGACTGGGGTTTCTGGGAGTTGCAGTTCAAAAGCATCTGAGTAACAAAGGTTAAGAACCACTGCTTTACATCCCCTCCATGCAGCATGGCTACCCCTGTAGAAGTGTCCACTGAACACAATAACACCCAAGCTGAATATCTAACAAAGCTCCCTATCTTCGATGAGAGTATAGACAAGGAACTACAGGGACCAAAGCTGGCAACACACAATACATCTCAATGTAATCAAGCTCCAAACATACCGGAAGGAGGTATTCAATTCCCTCAAAATATTATCTTGTAAATAAGGGACTCAGTAAAGGATGTAAAAGACCTGTTGGGATGCTTGCTTGATTTAATGAAGGAAAGGGTTATTCCATCTACAGATGATCCTATTGGACACAGTGGAAAACCAAAAGCCCCCTTGTGGGAAGAAGCTGATGAAAACTTTAATTTATCATCTAACACCATCCAGAGAATCACTAGCCTTTCCTATGAAGAGCTACTTCCTTGTGTAACACAGACAAATCAGGGGCGGTCTTTGCCTTCTAGGCTGGATCTAGATAGAGTGAATGAGGCCTTAATACCACAAATTATCACTGAAGGGACTATACCAAACATACCCCAAAGAAGTACTAGGGAGGAACAGGCAAAGTTCAAAGTTAAAAAGAAAGACAAAGCCTCAAATTTATTTATTTATTTATTTATTTATTTATTTATTTATTTGTTTGTTTGTTTGTTTGTTTGTTTGTTTGTTTATTTATTTATTTATTTATTTATTTATTTATTTATTTATTTATTTATTTATTTATTTATTTATTTATTTATTTATATCCCGCCTATCTGGTCATTTTGACAAACAAAAGGTCAACTTACTCCATAAGACATCCAAATTGCAAGGTTAATAAAAACAACAAAGGCAAGAAGGGTTCCATACATCTTGCCAAAAAAGGGAGAAGGATTGATTTTAAACCCTTATTTCAAATGCTTGATATAATGCAAAATGAACTAAGGAACAAAGATAACCTAATAACTCTGCAGCAAGGAAAAGGAGAAGCACTAGAAGTGACTGCAAAAGAAGGAAATCAATGGCACACACTGAAAACAGGGGAGAAAGCAAAAAAAAAAAAACACACTGGCAGAGAAAGGGGAAGCACCTGTATGGAAGAAAAGACAAGCTACCAAACAGACCTCAAAGATTCTATTGTCAAATACACACTCTCCACTCAACGGAAATTCAGAGATGATCACAGCCAAAATAGGCAGCAATGAAGTGGGAAGAAACAACAGCAGACAAATCCCAGTTCTGATACAAGACAGGAATCTATAAGAGGCCCACAGATGTGTATGGAAATACAAATTATTCTACTAACTACAGAGCAAACCTTAAGGTGGATCTGCAACTTGCTGATTTTAACCAGGCTAGGCATAAAGATCTAAACCATTTTCGGTGGGATTATAGCAGCTACGAGGGTAGACTCGCCTGGAACTTTATGAACTGACCAAATAGTTGTTGCAATGAGCCAGAGTGCTTAAGCACCAGAACTGTGAAACCTAGCTGGATGCCCCAGATAACCCACTTGCATGGAAATGTTGTCGTATACCCAAATTCTAAGATTGAGGCCCAAAAGACAGCCCCAACTCCAAGGACCTGCTTACTGAAAATCCTTTCATGGAACATAGCCGGTTGGGCCTCCAGACAGAGTGACCCAGGAATACTGGATTATTTAAGATTACATGATATAATTGCAGTACAGGAAACCTGGAGCATTGATAATATTAGTTTGAATGGTTATCTGGTACTTAACAGCTATGCAGTTCCTAGCAGCGGAAAGGGTCACCCAAAAGCAGGGATGGTTCTAATGTTCTCTACTGCTTTGGAAGCTAGGGTTAAATGGCTGCCACCTTGTGACAATATTGCTATGGCCACCTTACTTGTTATCAGGTCAAGCACTTATTTGATTATCAATGTCTATGTTCCTCTGTTGTATTCCAAAAATCAAATAACTCAAATGTGGAACCAATTGGAACTTTATATTACAAACTTAGAATCCATAGCCCCCAATGCATATGTGATACTTATGGGAGACCTGAATGCAAGAACTGGGTCGAACAATGACATCCTTTACTCTTCCATTGTCTGGGGTACAGGGTAGAGAATCACAATCTGATGAATCATAGATAGTCAAAAGATCTGAAGATCAGATGGTAGAACATCTTACTCTTTATATTGTAAATGGCAATGAATGGTTTGATAATTGTGCAGAATTTACTTTTGTATCAGAGAGGGATAACAGTGTGGTAGACTATATGTTAATTTCTCAATCTTTAAGGATTGAGGATTAAGGAATTCTCTGTCGGACATAGAACAGATAGTGATCATTTACTCCTAATTTTAACCTTGTCACTTCTAAACCCACTACAGCTTCCCTCTGAAAACCATTTAGGTGACAATGCATTATCTGTACTATACAAACGTCTAATTCGGACAGATGAAGTTAATGTAACAGTCTCCAATTTCTTAAAATCTCCTCCTAGTGAGAAATTAAGAAACTTAATAACAGCACCTACGGAATCTACTTTGGCTTCCATCGTTACAAACTACAACTCCCTAGTTTTAACAATACAGTCTGTTCTAAGCCCAAAACAATATCACACCCATAAACAACTGGGAAGGTGCACTCCTAAATGGTTTGATAAGGAATGCTCCCATTAAAAACAGACTTAGGTAAATATACATGCAATATAGGAAGAAGAATCTGGCAGTTCTCCCCCAGGAGTACTATTTATTTAAAAACCAATATAAAACCCTGATTGCCCTGAAAAAGAAACAATCAATTCAAAAACAATGGGACGTCTTGATAGACTCTGTGATAAACAAAGATTCTAAGCTAAGCACTAGGTGCTCAAACAGGATCAACTTGCTGTAGTACCCCAGCAAATATATGGGAACAGTACTTTACCAAAATATTTGAGGAAACTAAACCCTCACAAACTGTTATCCTTAGATCTAAACAAATTGCCAAACTGGGACCCAGTAACTGAAAATGAAATAAGGCCATTAATAGGTTGACTAAAATCAGGGAAGGCACCGGGACCTGATCTAATACCAGCAGAGTCTTTAAAGACCAATGTAGACTGGTGGGCCCCCCTTTTATCTCATCTATTTACATTCATTAATAACACTGGGCAAATTCCATACTCCTTGTTAGAGGCAATAATGATACCAATCTATAAGAAGGGGAACAAAGACGAACCCTCAAATTTTAGACCAATTAGCCTTCTGTCAATAGGGGGCAAGCTTTACTCTAGATATCTTAATAACAGATTAATCACATGGATTGAGGAGGAGGATATCTTATGGAACGAACAGGCTGGTTTTAGGAAGAACCGCTCCACTTTTGACCACTGTATAGTACTGAATCACCTTACAGAAAAGTATATGGGCTGTCATGGGAATGGTCTGTTTGCAGCTTTTATAGATTTAAAGTCTGCCTTTGACTTAATACCCAGACGAAATTTATGGGGAAAACTCTACTCTTCCTCGATTGATAAGAGGCTATTATATCTTATCAGAAGCCTCTACCAACAGACCACAATTATGGTGAGATGTGGAGTCGATGGGAATCTATCAAACCCCATTCAGGCAGAGAGAGAGGTTCGCCAAGGTTGTATTCTGGTGCGTGCATTATTTAATATGTACCTAAATGACCTCCCTAAAAGCTGCACAGCACCTGAATTTCACCCTCCGAAACTGGTTAAAATCAATGTGCCCTTACTATATACGCAGATGACACAGTTATGTCACTATAGTAAGTTGGTCTTAAATAAATTCTTTTATGAGTTACAGCAGGAACAACCTATTAGCAGTTAGCTTTGAGAAAACCAAAATAATGGTTTTCTCTAGGCATAGTAAAGTTAAAGAATGGGTTATTGAGGGCCAGCATATAGAGTAAGTTAAAACATTTAAATACTTGGGAATTGTCTTCTCATGTACCCTCTTCTGGTCTCACCATAGACAAGCAGCAGTGCAGGTGGCTAACAATACAAGCAAAGTTCTTAGACAATACCACTATGTCCAGGGTGGGCAGTTCATCCCTGCTGCTCTACAGATAGTTAAGTACTAAATTCTTGCACAGCTCCTGTATGTTATTGTGATTTGGATAAATGGTTTCAATCCCTCAGTTGAAAGTGTCATGTCAAACTCACTGCGACTCCTATTTGCCATGCCAATATGCGTCTCTTCAGCTGCCTTGCGTTTGGAGGCTGGCCTTCAATCAGTGGAACGTCAAGCTTGGCTGTATGCATTTCGATTCTGGTTGAAGGTGGTATATGCTCCCACAACCAGTGGGTATTTATACTATTTACAAAAAGATGTCTTTGCCAGCTCATGGCATAAGGGATTCACTAACAAATTACATATTTTAGGCTTTTCTATGGACTTCTTTCTGAGCCAGCCTTATCATAGTACCAAGTCAATGCTTGTACAACGCATTAAAGACATAGATCTCCAGTATTCACTAGCATGTGCAGACCAATGTACTTTGGTTTAAATTTTAACTTTCCCAAATTAGCAAATTATCTATATCAAATCACAGCACCAAGGTATCATTTTGTCTTCTCAAGGGCTAGGTTTAATTGCTTTCCCCCAGCCTTGTCAAAAAGGGCTTTAATAACATTCCTTAGGTAGAAAGGATATGCCCCTGTGGGGAACAAACAGTTGAGTCCTTGGCACACACCATTCTAGAATGTAGCTTATATAGGTCTGAACGTATCCGTTACCTTACCCGGTAATGTATAAATGTACTAGTATACCTCCCACAGACTACCTGAAGTTTCTGCTGTCGGGAGAGAACCAATTAATAACACAGTCGGTGGCTAAGTTTTTATTATCAGTTTTAAGAATTTGTAAAGTGTTATACTAAGACTACCACATGACTCAAATTTTATACTGCTGATATGTTCTAACAACTTACTTATTCTGTATATCCTATATATTTTTTTATCTTTGTATTTTCGGGTCTATGACCGTATAATAAAGCAAAGATATCTGCAATATCTGAGAGCAGAGCTTGGAAAAGTTACTTTTTGAATTATATCTCTCAGAATTCCCCAGGAAACATGTGCTCTGAAATACATATTGGAAAAAGTAACTTTGCCAACCTTTAGCTCTTGGCTGTGATAATTAAATGGACTATCCAGGCTCAGCAGCAGTATGATTCAGGAGACAAAGCATAAGATGGCCACTGCTTTCATATCCTGCCTATAAGTATGACTTCCATCATGAACACAGAAGTTGTAGGCTTGGTGGAACTTTTGATACAATCTAGCAAAATAATTCTGATGTTCACAGATGACAGGAGTTAGGTACAGTTCATGGTTTTCATGACAAGTGTGAGAAATATTTTAACTTTTGTTCTTTTTTTTTTTTTTAACCTATTGCAGTAAATCTCTTTTGAGTAATGGACATTCCAGACCATATCTCACTGATTACTTCCCAATGCATTTAACCTATATAATGAGTGAAGATTTGCTGCCAGTTTGCTGTTTCTCCCATCTGGCGAGTCATTTAGCTCAGTCAATTCACCAGTTAATAAATAAACTGTGAGGAAGACTTTAACTGTATCTGATTGGAAAGAGATGAGGCAGTGGTTGTTGTGGGTTTTTCGGGCTCTTTGTCTTCAGAACACGGCCAGAGAGCCCAAAAAACCCACAACAACCATTAGATCGCGGCCGTGAAAGCCTTCGCAAATACAAATCAGGCAGTCATTACACCCCATCAATTCATGTGCATGCCATTCAGAGAGCTGTGATTCAACAAGAGCAAAAGATTCTTAATTAAATGTGACTGCACAAGCTAGGAGGGCCAACTTCAGAAATGGGGAATAACCAAAGCCGACTTCCACTGTGTGGCACTATGTCATTTAACCGAGAAATATGCTTCCCCCAGAACCCTGTTAACATCAGGCTATTCCAGTATCACTTAAATGCATGTCAAGCATGTCCCTGAAGTAGCTGAACTGTGATTTTCCTGTGAACAGAGCTGCAGAGCAAATACATTCTCCACCATTTGCATAGAAGATACACAATAGCATGATTTTCCAACAGGAACATATAAACAGCTGGCTCCCTACCATAAATTTTGCAGTATAAGATGGGTGTCTCGGAGCATGAACTGATTTAGAGAGTTTGTAATTGGGAATCTAGTTCTCTTTTGGGGTTCTTCTGTAGAAAGCCTATATAAACAAATGGAACCTATGCAAGGTTAATGGTTGGAGTAGCACCCCTTTCAAAAATATTCACAGAATAACTAACCATATGGATGGTCATCACACAGAGTAGCCAAAGGGTGGCTGTTACGCTCATATAATAGATCTGAACAGGCACTGTTGAGGACTTTAACAATTCACATTTGCAGCACTGTGAATTGAACATCCGCTTTTGATTGTACATTGCAAAATGGCTGTTTCCACATGATACTTTTAAAAGCAGCATGGTGTTTTCATTACATCCTTCATTTGTGTACAAATCCGAGCATGTGCAAGAATTGAGTAGTGTAGTAGAAAACCTGTCAAGCAGAACCACCATAGGATGCATATGCTTTATAGCTGTGTGTATACTGTTGCATATCCACTTGAGATAAGAAAACATTCCAGTTGTTTTCTAATTTCATGAACAAAATCTCCTGAAAACTGTTTTCTATGCCTTTTTTAAAAAAGCTGAACAGTGAGAAAACCTGCTGTTTAGCAACATTTCTTTCTACATCCAATGGTAAAAGTAACATAAACTTTTCAATGTGCTTTGTTTTTCTACCCCCTCTGGAGAAGACTGATCCACTTGTGACCATGTGGAGTTTTCAGCAGTGGACCTCCTTTCCCAGGCTCATGTGACAGAAGTGCTATTTTGGACAGTTTCAAAGTAAGTGATCTGCTCAGCTATTGACTTCTGGCTGATCCACAATTGATCAGTCCCTTCTTAAGACTATAGGAACATAAAAAGAGCCTTGCAATTAAGATCTATCCAAGCCAACATTTTGTTTGCATGAAAGCCAGCCAGATACTTATGATTTATGAAGATATGTTTGCATTAAATTGGCTTGTGCTGATTTAAATTAATATATGCAAATAACATCACAATAGGATATTGTTATTATAATTGAAGTGGAAATATATTACTTCTCCTATTTGAAACATTATAACTGGATACAATGTAGAACCAAATTATTTTTTTATCTTGTCTCCTGGGACAGTGCAGCCCCTTACTTAATTATTTTTAAAAACTAAAAAAAAAAGCCCCTACCCCATTCTTCCCTCCCTCTGCCAGGCTGAGCCGCACAAGGCAGGCACCCTCTCCTTCTCCATTTTCCTCCTTCCCTTCCTCCACGAGCAAAGGCTGGGTGTACCCTGTGAGGTGGGCATGCATCTTCAAGGTGGTGCCTTGGTCCTGGCCACTCTCCCTTCTACATCCTCCCCAGGGGGATTGACATTCACACATGCAATATGGGTATGGAATGTTTTGATACATCATTGGAGAAAATTACACAATGCTCCCAGTGAAGGCGAAATAAACCATAGTTACACTGCTGGCTGGGGAACTGATACAATAATGGTTGTGCGTCATATGACTGGAAATTTATACAATGATCTACCTGGAGTATAACTAAAGAACATTTGCCTCAGGTGATCAGAATCAGAATCTGTGCTTGAGGAGTGGTCTGACTGGTGATAGGTTCAAGGTGCAGCAGTGTCCCATTTGTCTTAATGTATCAGCCTCCACTGTTACTATTTGAACGGAGAATGGAGCATTGAGGGCTGTCATACGAACTACCATTTATCAGCAGAATGCATCATAATTGCTAGATGGGTGAGCAGCATGCCATTAGACAGAGTGAAATGACAGACTGCCACAGGTTATTTATTTATTCATTCATTCCATTTTTACCCCACCCATCTAGATTCGGGAATCTACTCAAGGCAGCTTACAGAATATAAAGATAAAAACAGTATTCAAATAACTTTGTTCATGAAAGCAATAAAGATCAATAAAGAAAACAGGATCCAAGATGGGATAAGGAAGCTATGTAATGGGAGGGGGGAAGGCCAACCGGAAGAACCAAGTCTTCAACTTGTTTTAAAAATTCCCAGCAAGGGTGCCGGTCAGATCTCTGGGGGTAAGGTGTTCCAAAGATGAGGGGCCACCGTTTGTTCTCTCCTTCCAGGCCTCTCTTGGGGTTAAGCCCCTCAGCCACCTAGTCTGGCTCGATCAAGTGATACAAGTAGAGCTAGGTGGGGACAGGCGCTCTGCCAGGTATCAAGGCCCTAAACCATTTAGGACTATATATATGTAAGCATTGGTACCTTGAAATCAATGAGGAAATGAATGAGTAACCAGTATAAGGCAGCCAGAGTGGGGAAAATATGTTTGTATTTTTTTGCCCTAGTGAATAGTCTGGCAGCCATGTTCTGGACCATTTGTAATTTCTGCATCAGTCTCAAGGGCAGCCCCATGTAGAGGGCATTGCAGTAGTCTAATCTCAAGACTATGAGCACATGGACCACAGTGGTGAGTGACCCAAAATCAAGATAGGAGCGCAGCTGTGCAATCTGTCAAAGATGTAAGTGGGCGAAACGGTCCGCAGATGCCACCTGGGATTCCATTATAAGCGCTGGGTCAAGATGGACCACCTAACTGCGGACCACACTCTTCGTAGTGAGAGTTGCCCCCCCAAAAGAGAGCGAGCTTCCCAAACCACTGATAGAAGGTGCACCCACCCTCAGGACCTCTGTCTTGTCTGGGTTCAACCTCAGTTTATTCTCCTGCATCCATTACTGTACAGCCCCCAAGCAGCGCTCAAGGGCATCCACTGCTGTAGAGGTACATGTCATCAGCATACTGGTGACACAAAGCACCACACCCCCTGATGTCCCCACCCAGCGGCCTCATATAGATATTAAATAGCATTGGAGAGATTATTGATCCCTGCAGCACCCCATAATTGAGGAGCCACGGGGCCGATAAATTCTCTCCAAGCTGGACTCTCTGGGACCAGTTCTCCAAGAAGGATTGGAGCCAAGCAAGAGCTAGGCCACTAGTCCCCAACTCAGAGAGTCTCCCCAGGAATATACCATAGTCGACGGTATCAAAGGGAGCTGAGATACCAAGGAGAACCAACAAGGACATTTTGCCCTAATTGGCCTCCTTCAATAGATCATCAAGCAGGGTGACCAATGCCATTTCCTTATCGTGGTGCGGCTTGAAGACCAACTGGAAGGGAACCAGAGCATTTGTTTCATCCAAGAGAGCCTGTAGCTGATCGGTGACCACCCTCTCTACTACCTTGCTAAGGAAAGAAACATTGGTGATGGGTCTATAATTGCCAACGTCATCCATCACCAAGCTCAGTTTCTTCCTAATGGGCCTAATGAGTGTCTCCTTCCTGGAGAGACCCATTTATTATAGCAGTGTCCCATTTGGTTGTTACGGGCCTGGCCGCTTTGATTAGCCAGGCCGGGCAAGGGTCAAGGGAGGAGGTGGTGGCACAACAACAGTCAAGCACCTTGTCAACCTCAAGTGACGTCACCGGCTGAAAGTGGGTGATCTTTATCGGACAAGACAGAGCACTGGATGTCTGTGCTTGATTTACTGGTTTCAAATAGGGGGATAGTTCCTGGCAGATGGCCTCCACTTTAAATTTTTAAAAAGCTGCAAATTGGTCAGGTGAGATACTAGGGGGACTGCATGAAAATCTGAACTGTGTTCGGGGGCCGAACCAACTTTACTTAAAAATAAAATGAAACAGTGATGTTATGATTGTTTTTATTTTAAACTTGTTAATCTTCACAAATACTAAAGAGGTTTTTTGTGGTATGTTAAAGATAAGCAACTGATCAACTTTAGACAAAAAGCTATAAATGGTTTTGATGTTCAAAACTGTCCGCGGGCTGGACAGGAGCAGGGAGCGGGCTGTATGTGGCCCTCGGGCCACACTTTGCCCAGGTCTGTACTAGGGGGAGACCAATCACTGTGACCAATTCCGGATAGGTTGCATACTATACGGAATAGCTCCACCTGCTGGTTGGAGGCTTCACTGGTTTTGTACACCTGAAATTGTAGGATATGCTTTTTGCCATGCTGCCTTATGTAGCAAAAAGTTTTAGACCAGTTCTGCATTTCCATATTTTCTTCCCCTTAATCTCATTTCTAGGGACGTAGTGGCGCTGTGGGCTAAACCGCAGAAGCCTTTGTGTCCTGCAGGGTCAGAAGACCAAGCAGTCGTAAGATTGAATCCACGTGACAGAATGAGCGCCCGTCACTTTGTCCCAGCTCCTCGTCAACCTAGCGGTTCGAAAGCATGCAAATGCGAGTAGATAAATAGGGACCACCTCGGTGGGAAGGTAACAGCGTTCCGTGTCTAAGTTGCACCAGCCATGTGACCACGGAAGATTGTCTTTGGACAAAACGCTGGCTCTATGGCTTGGAAATGGGGATGAGCACCGCCCCCTAGAGTCGAACACGACTGGACAAAAATTGTCAAGGGGAACCTTAACCTTTACCTTTTAATCTCATTTCTGGAAAATTTTAACAATTCTAACATTTTGCATTATTGTCAGATTATATCTGTGCCATATATTTGCACCCTTCATAGGTTTGCATTCTTATAGGCCTATGGACAATCCACAAAAATGCAGTTACAACATACTAGAGATCAATTCATTTAAATCAGTTGTTGATGCCTAAGCACTACTAAAAACAAAGTCTCCAATAATCTCCTTACTTCCAGTTCAGATTGTATGAAGAGTTGTATATCAAAGAGATATCAGAGAAAGGAGAATGATTTAGCTAACACCTTCCTTCACTATTCTGTCTTGCAGGACCAACACACCCTTTACTGAACGTAAGTACCCTCAACTAATTTAACTCTGTGCTGATGTTCTTTCTGTATAGGTATATATTGACTGGTAATTACAACTGTGGGCTGCCCTGGGTGTTTTTGATGGGTGAAAGGCAGACATCAGATATATACATGAGTGTACAAATAGAACTAGAAGTCAATAAAAACATAATATAAAATAACATATAATGATTGCAGCCAATCACAATAATATATCCTATATCTTAATAAATATCTCCGAGTATGGCTCCTTCTGTAGATGAAACAACATCAACCACACATAGAGGTATCAGTTTTGCTTAACAGAATTCCAGGCTTTGCAAAAGTAAGGGGGAAATGACAGAGGAAAAACCCTCAAGCTTTCCTAACCTTCAAGGGTTGAGAGTGCTTAATAGCCATGAAGTGTTGAATGTATGTTGTGTGTGAGGTGAGGTTGGAGGTGGAAGAAACTGAGTCACCCCCCCCCCCAAAAGCATATTAGTTAGCAATGATCCCTAAATGGTGCCTTCATGCTCAGAGGGAGTGAATGTCTGAATATCAGTTGTTGAGCTAGGAATAGCAGTTGTCTTTTTGGGAGTTCTTTGCAATTGCTGTGTAGCTGCTGCTGGAAACACTGCAATCAACAAGAAAGGCCAGTTGGAATGATCCTGCAAGACTCTTCTTAATCCTTATGGCCAAATATGGGAAAAATTGCATTATTTGGCTTATAGCTGATCTAAAAGCCCCCAAATGGCCAGTGGTCATGCAGCAGGGGGTTTGGGAGTTGTAGACTGTTGTTGTTTAGTCATTAAGTCATGTCTGACTCCATGTGGCCCCATGGACCAGAGCAAGCAAGGCCCTCCTATCTTCCACTGCCTCCCAGAGTTGAGTCAAATTCATGTTGGTCGGTTCGATGACACTGTCCAACCATCTCGTCCTCTGTCGTCCCCTTCTCCTCTTGCCTCCACATTTTCCCAACCTCAGGGTCTTTTCCAGAGCTTCTTACTAATTTTTAGGGGACTGTCCTTTTCTGTAAACTCAGTGCACTGGCTGAATTTGAATTAAAGCTTGGTGACTACATGACAAAAGCTCAAGTGGGTGGGGGAGCCCATGGTGGAATTGTCTTGTTTGAGTGAAGAATCATCTTTTTTTCCCCAGCTGCCAGGGGAGGTTTACATTTGTTGCAATCAGTTTGATGTCATTGTTTCTGCTTTCTGCAAGTGTGATCCAATAGAAACAAAGGGACACTTGCAGGGGTGTCAATTCCCCTTAAGTGCCTATATCTCCAAATGGTTTCTCTCTCTCTCTCTCTCTTTTTCTTTAACGTTTCACCTGAGTGCTGGAGCAGGCTTTCACTAGAGCACTTAAGAGACCAATTAACAAGAGAGAGACAGACAAGGCTGGAAATTGCTATTCTGCACTTGTTAGAACCTTTTTAAGGCAGCTTCTGCTCTTGGAGCTCAGTGTAAACTAAACAATCTGCTTTTGCCCCTGCTGACTCCTACAAATCTCAATGGCTAACTGCAATTTCACCTGGGAAGACCTGATTTCCACAGATACAAATCACAGCAGTGTACTCACATCCTAAATCCCATTCAAATGAAGGCTGCTTCAGGGTGAGTCTTTTATCATGCAATTACCCTAACTTATTCACAGAATTTGAAGGAGAGAGGAAGAAAAAAAAGTCAAAATGGCACCTGTAGTTTCCCTATGGTTTCCAAACCACTTCTTCTATCTTTTTCTTTTCATGAAAAGTATATTTAGGAAATATTGGGATGTTACAAAAAAGATAGATTGGTAGCCTTTTGACCAGTAGCATAGGAGCTTTCTGTGTTTAGGCACCACCGATTTAAAAACCTTATTTAAAATAATTTTTGTTATGTGTCTTCAAGTCACTTTGGCTGGCCCTATCAACTTAGGAGCTCCAAAAGATCCTATTGTTCACAGCTCTGCTCAGTTCTTGCAGACGAAAGGTCAATCTCATGATGGGTTTTTCTCATTTTCTGTTTCCCTCTGCTTTTCTCAGCATTAGTTGTTTTTTCCAGTTAGTTTTGTCTTCTTGTGATATATCCAAAGTACAATAACTCCACCTTAGTCATTTTAACTTTTAATAGGAATTTAAGCTTCATATGATCTAGAACTCATTTGTTTTTCTTGTTGTTCACAATATTCATAACATTCTCCACCACCACCGCATTTTAAGCAAATCAATTTTTCTCATCCATCAACTTCCTTCCCTGTCCAGCTTTCACATATGTACATCATAATCAGATGTATTATACTATATATATAATTTTGGTATTGGTCCCCAGTGACACATCTGTCCACTAAAGCAGTGGTCCCCAACCTTGGGCCTCCAGATGTGCTTGGACTTCAGCTCCCAGAAATCCTGGCTGGCAGACGTGGTGGTGAAGGCTTCTGGGAGTGGCAGTCCAAGAACATCTGGAGGCCCAAGTTTGGGGACCACAGCACTAAAGGATCTATCTTAGTGACTTCTTACCTGCCTTTCCAAATCATAGTCTTCTTCTGATTTCTTAGTGGGACTGCAGTCTCCATTTTGATTCATGATTGAACCAAGATATAGAAAAACCTTAATAATGTTGATATCTTCATTGCCAATATTAAATGCTACACTTAAATGTAATTTTTCTCTAGATATTATTTTTGTTTTCTTAATGCTGAACTTTCAGCCTGCATTTGCAAATTCTCCTTTAACCTCAATCAAAAGTAGTTTCAAGTCACTGATATTTTCTGCCAGTAAAATGTTCTGATCTTATTTTTTTCTCTTGTGCTCCATCTGAATCTATTCCAGCTTTCTGTATAATATGTTTCGCATGTACTAAATTGCTACTAAATGCAAGAGCAACTGTAATTCCCCCAAGGAATGCCTTAACGCAACTCCACTTAGTGTACCGGTTATAAACTTTCCTGAAGCTATCTGATTTGGCAACAGTCATTCATGCCTTAATTACATCAAGTCTTGACTACTACAATGCACTCTATGTGGAGCTACCCTTCCAAAAGATCTTCACTTGGAGCAATGTGCAGCAGCTAGACTGCTAACTAGTGCATGATATCAAGATCATAAGAATTTGTACTTAACATCAGTTGCTCACTGGGCCCAGTTCAAAAATACTAGCAATTACAGAGGCCTGCTTGATAGGTAAGCAGAAGAGGGCTTCTCTCCAGACTGTGAAATGCAGTCTCCTCATAATTGTGAGTAGTTTCCACTCTTACATGTTTTTATGAACATGTAAGATATACCTTTTAAACTAGCCCTATGATAGTGTTCAATTTATTAGGATGATTTTAATTGTTGTAGAGATGTAATCATTTTAATGATTTTATAGTCTTGTTTTATTTGATTTTAGTGCTTTGATGCTTAAATCTGTTTTATTGTTGCTTATGTTTCATTATAAACCACTTGGAGTACTATTTAAGTGTGAAAGAGTGTGGTAGAAATGTAATGAATAAAATAAGTAAAGACTGATTTCAAAGTCCACATTGGGGAAATACCTTCACTAGGCTAACTAAAGGCACATAAATTTCTGTGCAGATTTTGAAGACCTCCAGAGAAGTCGCTTTATCATGAAGGGATGTTACAAAAAATAGTTAGGGAGAACAAGTTGTGGAATGAATTTATATTAAAGTAAGCAAGACATGTTGTTTGCATGTGTGTTGAAATAAAAAGGGAGGAAGGAGGCTGCAGCATCTCAAACAGAGCTCCTCCAGTATTAGGCAGAATCTGAATGGCCTCTAATTACAAGTTAAGTGTTATGGTTATCCTGAGTTTAATTCATGTCCTTTACCACACTTCTAGAGTTTGATGGAGAAACGGTCGGATGACAGCAGGAACTGTTGTAATCACTGGTGGAATATTAGCAACAGTAATCTTATTGTGTATCATTGCTGTTCTCTGCTATTGTAGGCTACAGGTAAGGAACTTTGCTTCTGTAAAACATGCTCATTCTGCATCCAAGGAAAATAAAACACTGTATGCAAGAAACCTGTTTGCTGCATGCATACCAGGGTTACATTATTCCTTCTCTCAGCTAAATATGAATTGTAACTTGCCATGCTGAGCCTGTCTGGGTTCCCTGTAAAGATGGAAAACATATCTGTTTTCAACATCCAGAAAGCCACAACTTGCCAGCCGTGGGATTCTGGGAGTTGTTGACCTAAAGATAAGATTTCTGGTTCTTATGCACATACTATTGCACATAGTATTGCATGAGACTCATGCTCAATGGGACAAAGTTGTATGCACTGCATAACTAAAAAAGGAACTCTTTAATTAATAGCAACATGCCACTATGACAAACTCTATATACTACACCGAAAATTAGGTCATGCTTGTTTTAAATTGCTTGAGAAAATGCCAAAAATGGCTACAGGTCTTGAAATAAAGAGTTGTGATAACTACTTAGACTGTACCACATGCAAAATCTCCAAGTCTAAGGTCAGTCCTATTAATAGCAAAAGTTGCCAAAGAGCAAAATGACCTTTTGAGCTTGTGCATGCAGACTTTTTGGTCCCTTAACACCCTCTATGGGAGGTTCGCGTTTTGTACTTATAATTGTAGACTCCCACATGAGATTTGCTTTTATGTATCTGTTGCAACGCAAATCAGAAACGTTTGAAAAGTTCAAACAATGAGTAAATTTTGCTGTGAGGAAATATAATCACAAAGTGTGTAAGCTTCAGATTGAAAGAAGATCATAATTTGTGGCAGCTAATTTTCAGCAGTGGCTGAGTAGGAGAGGTATAAGCCCCAGAAAAACAGGTGCCTATTCTCCACATCAGAATGGGGTTGCAGAATGCTATAATGGGATGTTGCAAACCATGAAGGATTCCCTGTTAGCTGACTCAGGGATGAGTAACATGGTGAGAAGCCATTTTAATGGCAAACTATTTGCTTAACAGACTGTGGTCATCATGTATAGACCAGACTACAGTGGGGTCTCAACTTACGAACTTAATCCGTATTGGAAGGTGGTTCTTAGGTCGAAATGTTCTTAGGTCGAATCTGCATTTCCCATAGGAATGCATTGAAAACCATTTAATCTGTATTTGCTCTTTTCCGTCCATAGAAACTAGTGGGAAGCTGCTATTCCGCCTTCTGCCACTAGAGGGGGATACTTTTTCTTTTTTTCCCTTAGGTTCAGGAAACGGAGGAAGGCAGGGAACAGTTTGCAAAGCACTTTAGAAATCTTTTTTTTCAACAAAGCCAATTTTAAATAATGTTTTAAAGCATGTTGTGCTGATTTTTTCAGCACAAAGACACACAGGCAGACTTTTTAGGTGCTGAGCAAGCCTCCCCAAGCCTCTTCATAGCCAGCCCATCAGCTGATAGGCAGGGAAAGGAGGGTGCAGGAGCGGGGGGGAAATCACAAAATGGTTGCCAGGCTCCCTTCTGGGTGTGGGCTTTTAGCTGTTTCCTGCTCTTTTTCCTGCTGTTTGGGGGCTACCAAGGCCTGGTAATTGACTTTCTTTTATTTATTTTTAAGTTTCTGACCCTTTTTCCCCCTCCAGAAGCCTCTAAGGGGGGGAGGGGGCACTTTTTTCCTGTACGTAACTCGAGGGAAGTTCATATGTCAAGTCCTTATTTCCCCTATAGGGCAGGTTCATATGTTGAATTGTTCGCAAGTAGGGTCGTTCGTAAGTTGAGACCCCACTGTACATACTATATGTTATACAACAAAAAGCCTTATTTGGATCATTAAAAATGGTTGCAGTACATGGGTAGATATCCCAGAGGCATTACAAGGAAAGAAGAAAGAAAAGCTAGAAAAATGAAGTCTCTGAAATATGATCAAACATCCAAGAGGTATAGGTTTATAGACCAGAACAACAAACTAGTAATATCCAGATCTAGTACCTTTGCAGAACATGAAAACTGACAGAGTTTATCCTGAAATTATGTTTCCTTTGAGTAGTTCTAGCAAATCAGTAAAACAGGGTGAGCTAGAGGTGCACAGCCAAAGCTCTGAGCATTTGCAAGCTGAGGTCAATTTGAGTCAGAACAAGGTGACTCAAGTTTTGAAGTTAAAAAGGAACCAATAGAATTAAGGTGTTCACAACATTCCACACAAGGAATACCACCTGAGAGATTTGTGGTTGGTAATGCAAAAAGCTCTGAATGTTACGTTCAATGACCCAGAAACTGAGTTGAATGTAATTAATCTTCCAAAGGCTGAAAGGAACAAATGGGAGCAAGCCATGTGTGAAGAGATGCAGAATATACATAAACACAATGTATTCACTGATACCAAACTTCCAGAAGGAAAGAAAGCCATAGAATGTCATTGGGTTTTTAAAGAAAGAAAAGATCAGGCTAGTGCAGAACCGAAGTACAAAGCTAGGCTAGTAGCGAAAGGGTACACACGGATATATATCAATCAACTATAGTCTCCTATATTTAGCTCAATGGACACACCCAGATATTGCCAATGCTGTCAATATTCTTGGTAGGTATATAACACATCCTACACAGAAAACACTGGCTTGATATTATGGGAGTATTAAGATATTTAAAAGGTACCCAAAATGTATGTCTAGTGTTAGATCCAAGCACAAATTATAATGTTAAATGTACAAAGGCACAAGGAAATTGTAAAAAAGCTTGGATTAAGTTCAGTACATGAGTAAATTGGAGGGGTTTGTCAGGATATTATGACCCACAATAGAGAATTTACTCTTAGTACATGAACCAAAGTTTACTAATAGGCATCCATCTTAAAACAGGTGTGCAGCCACAGAGTCAGCACATGAAGCTGATGGGATCCATAAAATGTGTATTGGACATGATGTAATGTCTGGGAGAAGTCATCAGGTGATGTGCCCAGTGATTGGTTATTCAAACTATAGAAGTGCTGCACCCTGTGATGCTGTGTGGAGTATTGTGTTTGAGAGTTGCTACATGAAGTGCTGTCCATTTATTTATTGTAAGTGTATTATTAAGGCTCTTGACTGATGTACATCATTCCATTGTACATAGTCTGTAAATGCACTGCTGTTGAAGGAACCTGCAGCTTCTGTGAGTCTCTTTGCTGTCAACCTGGGAGACCGACTTGTCTCGGAACCATCTCCACACCCCAAATCTTAGCAAAATCCTGCAGACTAATCTTATCCCATTTTTTGATCAGGTAATCTTTATGGTAGATGGTGGGAAAGCTGTAGATGTAATATATCTTGACTGCAGCAAAGCCTTTGACAAAGTGCCCCATGGTATTCTGATTAGCAAACTAATTAGGTGTGGGCTGGATAGAACAAGTGTCAGGTGGCTATGCAATTGGCTACAGAATCGTACTCAGGGGGTAATGATTAACAGCTCCTTCTCCAACTGGGAGGAGGTAACAAGTGGGGTACCCCAAGGCTCAGTCCTGGGCCTGGTGCTTTTCAACATTTTTATTAATGACTTCGATGAGGGAATACTTCTCAGATTTGCAGATGACACAAAACTGGTCGGATAGCTAATAATGGAAGACAGGAACAAAATTCAAAAAGATCTTGATAGGCTTGAGAATTGGGATGAAAACAATAGAAAGAAATTCAACAGGGATAAGTGAAAAGTTCTTCACCTAGAGGCAGGGGAACAAATGCACAGTTACAAGACGGGGAATACATGGCTCAGTAATACTGCAAGTGAGAAAGATCTTGGAGTTGTAATCAAAAGATAAATATGAGCCAACAGTGAAATGTAGCTGTGAAAAAGGCAAATGCAACTTTTGTTGTTGTTTAGTTATGTCCGACTATTCGTGACCCCACGGACCAGAGCATGCCAGGCCCTCCTGTCTTCCACTGCCTCCTGGAGTGGTATCATCTCATATCGGAGGTTGTTGATATTTCTTCCAGTAATCTTGATTCCAGCTTGCAATTCCTCCAGTCCAGACTTTCGCATGATGTATTCTGCATATAAGTTAAATAAGCTGGGAGACAATATACAGCCTTGTCGTACTCCTTTCCCAATTTTGAACCAATCAGTTGTTCCATATCCAGTTCTAACTGTTGCTTCGTGTCCCACATATAAATTTCTCAGGAGATAGATAAGGTGGTCAGGCACTCCCATTTCTTTAAGGACTTGCCATAGTTTGCTGTGCTCCACAGTCAAAGGCTTTTGCGTAGTCAATGAAGCAGAAGTAGATGTTTTTCTGGAATTCTCTGTCTTTCTCCATACTCCAGTGCATGTTGGCAATTTGGTCTCTAGTTCCTCTGCCCCTTCAAAATCTAGCTTGTACTTCTGGGAGTTCTCGGTCCACAAACTGTTGAAGCCTAGCTTGTAGGATTTTGAGCATAACCTTGCTAGCATTCTTTGGCACTGCCCTTCTTTGGGATTGGGATGTAGACTGATCTTTTCCTCTGGCCACAGTTGAGTTTTTCAAACTTGCTGGCATGTTGAATGTAGCACCTTAACAGCATGATCTTTTTAAAACCTTAAAAAGTTCCACTGGAATGCCATCACCTCCACTGGCCTTGTTGTTAGCCAGGCCTTCTAAGGCCCACTTGACTTCACTCTCCAGGATGTCTGGCTCAAGGTCTGCAACCACATTATCTGGGTTGTCCGGGATGTCCAAATCTTTCTGATATAATTCCTCTGTGTATTCTTGCCACCTCTTCTTGATGTCTTCTGCTTCTGTTAGGTCCCTCCCATTTTTGTCTTTTATCATGTCCATCTTTGCACAAAACGTTCCTCTAATATCTCCAATTTTCCTGAACAGATCTCTGGTTTTTCCTTTTCTGTTATTTTCCTCTATTTCTTTGCATTGTTCATTTAAGAAGGCCCTCTTGTCTCCCCTTGCTATTCTTTGGAAGTCTGCATTCAATTTTCTGTAACTTTCCCTATCTCCCTTGCATTTTGTATCCTTTCTCTTCTCTGCTATTTGTAAGGCCTCATTGGACAGCCACTTTGCTTTCTTGCATTTCCTTTTCTTTGGGATGGTTTTTGTTGCTGCCTCCTGTACAATGTTACGAGCCTCTATCCAAAGTTCTTTAGGCACTCTGTCCACCAAACTGAGTTCCTTAAATGTGTTCTTCACTTCCACTGTGTATTCATAAGGGATTAGATTTAGATTATACCTGACTAGCCCAGTGGCTTTTCCTACTCTCTTCAGTTTAAGCTTGAATTTTTCTATGAGAAGCTGATGATCAGAGCCACAATCAGTTCCAGGTCTTGTTTTTGCTGACTGTATAGAGCTTCTCCATCTTTGGCTGCAGAGAATATAATCAATCTGATTTTGGTATTGACCATCTGAGTGTTTGTGATGACCAGCTTGTTCTCTTGACAAAACTCAATTAGCCTTTGCCCTGCTTCGTTCTGAACTCCAAGGCCAAACTTTCCTGTTGTTCCTTTTATCTCTTGACTCCCTACTTTAGCATTCCAATCCTCTAGAATGAGAATAACATATTTCTTTGGCGTCAGTTCTAGAAGTTGTTGTAAGTCTTCATAAAATTGGTCAATTTCAGTCTCCTCAGCATTGGTATTTGGTGCATATTGTGATGTCAAAAAGGTCTGCCTTGGATTTATATTGAAATCATTCTTTCATTTTTGAGATTATATCTCGTAACAGCTTTTCACACTCTTTTGTTGACTATGAGGGCTACTCCATTCCTTTTATGGGACTCTTGCCCACAATAGTAGATATGATAACCGTCTGAATTAAATTCGCCCATTCCTTTCCATTTTAGTTCACTGATGCCCGGGATGTCAATGTTTATTCTTGCCATCTCCTGTTTGACCACATCCAGCTTACCAAAGTTCATAGATCTTACATTCCAGCTTCCTATGCATTATTTTAATTTGCAGCATCAGACTTTCCTTTCACTTCCAGACACTTCCACAGCTGAGCATCCTTTTGGCTTTGACCCAACCACTTCATTAGCTCTGGAGCTACTTTTACTTCTCCTCTGCTCTTCCTCAGTACAGTGGGGTCTCGACTTACGAACGACCCTACTTGCGAACAATTCAACTTACGAACCCGCCCTATAGGGGAAATAAGGACTTGACATACAAACTTCCCTCAAGTTACGTACAGGAAAAAAGTGCCCCCTCCCTCCCCTTAGAGGCTTCTGGAGGGGAAAAAGGGGTCAGAAACTTAAAAATAAATAAAAGAAAGTCATTTACCAGGCCTTGGTAGCCCCCAAACAGCAGGAAAAAGAGCAGGAAACAGCTAAAAGCTGACACCCAGAAGGGAGCCTGGCAGCCATTTTATGATTTTCCCCCCGCTCCTGCACCCTCCTCTCCCCACCTATCAGCTGATGAAGAGGCTTGGGGAGGCTTGCTCAGCACCTAAAAAGCCTGCCTGTGTGTCTTTGTGCTGAAAAAATCAGCACAACATGCTTTAAAACATTATTTAAAATTGGCTTTGTTGAAAAAAAAGATTTCTAAAGTGCTTTGCAAACTGTTCCCTGCCTTCCTCCTCATTTCCTGAACCTAAGGGAAAAAAAGAAAAATTATCCCCCTCTAGTGGCAGAAGGCGGAAGGAGGAAGACAGCAAGAATGGTCTAGGGACTGGAAAGCAAGCCCTATGAGGAGGAATGTTTAGCCTCGAGAAAAGAAGACTGGGGGAAGATATGATAGCACAGGAGAGGCAGAATCTGTTCTTAATTGCCCCAGAGTGCAAGACACATAATATTCTATGACTGTATGGTTCTAAGATAAGCTTGTATCATCCCCAGATGGTGGGCTGAATTTCCAAAAATAACGGTCAACCCAAAGGTTGCTCAGTTTCACAATGAGGCGAACATGACCAGCCTGAGAGATTTTACTGCTTGAGGTGGAACAGTCAAGTGGCTCTCTCCCCAAAGAGTCATACTTAGTTCCTGCATCTTAGAGTGCAGTACACACAACAATGGGCTCAAGTTAAAGGAAGCCAGATTTCAGTTGGATATCAGGATAAACATAACTGTTAGAGCAGTACAACAGTGGAACCAGTTACCTCAGGAGTTGCTCAGTACTCCAACACTGGAGGCATTCAAGAAAGATAATCACCTGACAGATATGGTTTGATTGTATTCTTGCCTTGAGCAGGGGTTTGGACTTGATGGCCTTGTAGGTCCATTCCAACTTCACTTTTCTATCATTCTATGATTCTAAGGCCAACTATGATATTTTGGTAAATATCCCGAAAGCACCTTTCCTCATTCCTCAGGGAATTTAACAACAAAAATAGTAATATCAATTTGTGACTTTTCACTATATTCAAAATATGCCACTTGAAGTAGGTAGGTAAGATTTGAATAAGATATGGACTCTTGCATTGAGCAGGGGCTGTACTCAATGGTCCTTCCAATTCAATTATTCTATGATTCTATGTCTCAGATCACAATTTCTATTTTAAACCACACTATCTCTTGCCTTTTCTTGTGAACTTATAGTCCATTTATCATAGTGCAGCTCTGAGAATTTCTTAGCACTGACTTAGGTTGTTTTAATTAATTTGTTTTTGCTGCAGCTGTAGGCCCTGTGGAATGGTTATACTGGGTTGTAGTGAGGGCTTATTCACGTCTGCTGTTTGTCATTATTTAACAGACATCAAATCTTGCTTTTGAGTGCCATATCTGGAGTAACTTTCCCAATCTTACTTGCTTTGTTATGGAACTGGCAACTTGGAGCAACAAGAGGAGGTTCATAGGTGATACAAAGGATGCACAGAAAACATAAATGGTGCTGGAAGCTTAGTCAGGTCATAGAAAATTTGACTCTGAAAAGTTTTATAGACATTGCCTAAATACATTCAAACACTACATGTTGACAACTTGTGGGCAGCCGATGGTTTGAGAAAGTGTGTGCTACTTAAACTGGCAAAGTGAAGTACACCCACCAGTACCACAACTATGATGACTAGGGCCAAGTCCACCAAGGAGATAATGGTAGAATGGGCCACTCATGTCATCAATGCATCTTTTGCATAGCCTTCCTGTGTAAAAGGTGTGACAAACACGGTTCCCTAGAGAACGCATGAATGCTTGGACAGAGAGTAATTAGGAGATTGGACACCCTAAAATGTGCTGAGAGAGTCCCAGAGCTCAGCTAGGCGTGTCAAAGCTCCCTTTCACAAGTCTGCCCTAATAAGAACAACCTTGTACCTTTGAATATTACTGATAGAAAACCATATGGGTTCTGTAGTCCTTAGACTTCTTATGCACCACAGGCAGGACTCATTAAGTATGCAAGGCTGAGGCAAGCACCATCAGATGACCTATGACAAGTTTACTGTTCAGGAAACCAATTGATTTTTATAATCATTATTTTATTAAAGAAAAAGTAAGTTCCTTAAAGAAAAAATCAAATTACACAAAAGCAAGCAAATAAGCATTATGCTGGTTAATTACAAACTTGTAGTGAGGCAAAGAAAACATGAAAAATATCTAAGTAACCAAAAACATTAAAATAATTCCAAAAAGTCAAGAAAATGAATAAAAACAGTTCCAGTAAGGTAATCCATCAGGAAAACAAAATAGTCCAATTATGTAAGAAAAAGTCCATAGTCCTTGATAATCCTGTAAATGAAAAATACTGTACAAAAGGAAAAGTCCTGTAAAAGAAAACATCCCATTGTTCTGAGAATAATCCACAAGAATAGTCCATGGGGTAGTCCATAAGAATAGTCCATGAAAAGAGTCAAGCATATTCCCTGAGTGCGTGTATGAGTAATCCATATGTGTAGGTCACGAGAGAGTCCTTATCTGCTCCTTCCCACAATGTCATCCAATCACAGTCTGTCATTAGACAAGCAGTCCTGTTGTACCACCTGACCTTCTCTCTCATGGGTAACAGATGTTATTTGGGTTTCTGTGGTTTTGCGAAGAGTCACAACAATACCCATCTATCTTATCACAAAGTTCCTTCTCATGCTCTCAGAAAAGCATTCTCCCAGCTCTCACTAGCAAACAACCTGTTAGCATTGCAAGGATCCTCTATACCAGTGGTTCTTAACCTTTGTTACTCGGATGCTTTTGAACTGCAACTCCCAGAAACCCTAGTCAGGACAGCTGGTGGTGAAGGCTTCTGGGAGTTGCAGTCCAAAACTCCTGAGTAACCCATGGTTAAGAACCAGTGCTCTATACAGAGAAACAAGATGGAACCTCTCTTGCACATTTCTTAATTACTAAACCCATGTTCAATACAAGATTTTAATCACATATCCCATCTCATCACAAAAGGAACTACAATAAGACTTGTTCCTAAGAAAACCAACATGGTGACCAATGAATTAAGCAACTGTAGACCCATTATGAACATCTCATTTCTATGCAAACTAATAAAGAGGATGATCAGCTGCAGTTATTCTTGGATGAGATGGATAGTCTAGATCTATTTCAACCAGGGTTCAGGCCATGTCATCAGAATGGGACTACATTGATTATTCTGCAAGATCTCCTAAGGGAAGCAGACAGGGGGAGTGTCCTAGTATTGAGAACTGCCGAAATATCAAGAACTGCCAAAATATCTAGGTACTTGTGCTCTTAGATCTTTCAGCAGTTCTTGATCCTATCAACCATGGTATCCTTCCATGCTTTCCATAGACACCCAGTATTAAAGAAGAAGTGTGCAAGTCTGTATTTTTCTAATAGATAATCAGCCCCTGACCCTCAGACCTTGCACTTCCCTGAGGAAGAATCTTGCCACCTGTTCTGCCTTAGAATTTTGATAGTGTTGTTCTGGGAGTGCAAAGCTATGAAGATGACAGTCTTGAGACAAAATGCTGCCCAGGCATTAACTCCCTAGTTAAGTCATTATTTCTCAATCTTGCTGTGCACATATTAATATGGGAATGATAACATTGTTGTAATAATTACTGAGTTAATGTAGGTGGAACAGCTGAAAATTTTAACATATACTGTATATTTTATTCTATTTTTGCTATATTAATATATTAAATACGTGAGACACATTTTTCTGTGCTAACCACATATCTTTCCTCCTACTTTAGTATTACTGTTGTAAGAAAGATGAATCTGAGGAAGAGGAAGAGGAGGAGGAGGAGGAGGAGGAAGAGGAGGAGGAGCCTGACCTTCCTCCACATTCACACTATGTCATGTGCAACGCGTGCAACTCTCGTATCATGGACGGACAGGGCAACACCTCCTTTCCATCCCATGAGCTTAAGAAGCAGGGCCATCGGAACTATTGCCCAACCTGCTCCCCCTATAGCTCCCCTTTTTACATACAGACTGCTGACCTGGTGCGGAATGGGGGTGAAAGGATCACTTATACACCAACGTGCTGCAAGGAAATGGGGCTGCCCATCAAAATGGCAGCGCTCCAGAGTTATCCGGTGACCCACCATTGCATAATACATGAGACTTTTCCAAATTCGAGGGCTTTTAGTACAGAAGTATGAGAACTATCACAGAGTGTGTTGGTGTGATTCTCTTTGGGTGGTGGGGACTTCAATTTTGCCAGTTTACTTTTGGCAAAAAAGGAACATGTATCCAAGCCTCACCATTGTTCATGATCACTGCAGTAAGGCTTTTTAAAAAAAGAGGAAGAGAAGTCACATGATAACTAAGGAGCTGAACCTGGCCATATTTGAACTTGCAACTAATGTTGTATCCAGTGATGGATCCTGTCTCAGGAGGGCTATGTACAGTAAAAACTAACCTGCAAAACTCCTGCAATTGCACTGGACTATTTCACTCCCACAAACGTATTTTGTGTCTACACTTAGCAAGTCCTATTTATATCTCTCTCCAAGCAATATCCACTGATCTCCTTGTACAAGTAGTGTGAGCACATACACTAATTTACTCAATACACCATTTCTTAGGAACTGTCATCCACAGCAGTGCTTGCTGGCATTAGTGAGAAAAATGTAGAATCACTTCTAGTGCTTCTGTTCAATGGAAGTTGAGAACAGGGAAATGAAGGACTGGAATGGGCTGGTATCATTATATAATTATTGCAAGCAGAATATTATTTGTACTAGAATGTGAAATAGGGTGAACATTTTCTGCTTACTACACATGCACCCAGAAGCACATGTATATATAAAAGATAAAGGAAAGGAAAAAGAAAATGGGAGGTGAGGAATTCATGAGATTGCCAACTTTTTTCAAGAGTTGGTGCCTCTTCTATTACAAAAAGATCCTGGTCTCTCAAATTCCTTAATATTCACAAGCTTTTCTAAGAGTTACATTCTAATGGTTTAAAAACTGCACCTCTAAAGAGCTAGAATTTTGCTAGGTCTCTCACCTGCTTTCCAAGTATTTGAAGCTCATATATGGAACTGCCTACTGACAAATGTTATGGTAAAACTGCATAAGGCATTATTTCTATAACTACACTTTGATATGAAAGCTGTAGGCCAACAAGAGGAGGAAAGGCCAGAGCTGAAGTGTTCAGAGTCAATGAGAAGTTTGGTGGTTTTATTGCAGGGTAAGAAGGTTTCAGAACTGGAGAGAAAAATGTACTGTGCTGCTTTGTGAAATTGTCTTGTAATTTCTGCAATATTACCCTTTGTTGTATGTCTACTGATATTCATGTGTCTGAATTACTCAAAGTTTGATCCTCCAAGGAGATTGGTCAGTAGTCATTGGCACCAGCATTGCACAGAGTGTCTTGTTTTGTCAAATTCTCAAGTATTTTGGCCAATACAGTTGAATAAGCACAATGGGCCACTCCTTCACATAGCTCTTAAATATGGATTGAGACTCACACAGTCCTAAATATATAATTTTCTGCCAATGGGACATTTATGAAAACATAACACCTAAAATGGTCACAATCCCAAGAAAACCAAGTATGCCTGTGACTGATGGAAATCAGTGTATAAAGCTTGAGTTTATGAAGCTTGTCTTTACCTGGATCACATCCTTTCTGTGTAATACTAGCTCTTCTCAAGCTGCAGTTGTATGAAAAGTGGCCTCAAGAGCAACCTGGGTATTAAAACTGTTTCTGAACATATTATAGGCTAGGGGATTTTGTGAGTGAATATTTACATCTAGCTAGTGACCTGATGTGCTTTCTACATTCCCAATTCAATTAGGGCGAATATACTACCTTGTCATGTTTTTTATAAACCTCTCTGCCCTGCATTCATCTATTTTTGTTTTTAAAGACTGAAGTTGTAATACTTTTACCATTGACAAACTATTTACAGGCATGTAAGAGTTCTGATGAGGGACGTGATGGCGCTGCGGGCTAAACCGCAGAAGCCTGTGCTGCAGGGTCAGAAGACCAGCAGTCGTAAGATCGAATCCACGTGACGGAGTGAGCGCCCGTCGCTTGTCCCAGCTCCCACCAACCTAGCGGTTCGAAAGTATGCAAATGCAAGTAGATAAATAAGGACCACCTCAGCGGAAAGGTAACAGCGTTCCATGTGTAAGTCACACTGGCCATGTGATCACGGAAGATTGTCTTCGGACAAACGCTGGCTCTATGGCTTGTAAACGGGGATGAGCACCGCCCCCTAGAGTCGAACACGACTGGACAAAAATTGTCAAGGGGAACCTTTACAGTATTTATTTATTTATTTATTTATTTATTTATTTATTTATTTATTTATTTAATATCCCGCCTATCTAGTCACTTAAGACCACTCTAGGCGGCTTACAACAAGCGTAATACAATATAATTAAAACAATTTTAAATAAGGGGAGAAACTTTGGACAAGATGAGACAAACACTAGGAGAGAGGACAAAAGAGGGAAGATCAGAAATTGGCTGAGGGGATGGCCTGCCGAAACATCAGTGTTTTTAACTGATTTTTAAAATACCCAGCGAGGGAGCTGCGCGAATGTCAGGGGGAAGGTTATTCCAGAGGCAAGGAGTCACCACTGAGAAGGCCCGATTTCTTGTCTTTTCTTTCCAGGCCTCCCTCGGCGTTAGGCTCCTCAGCCTCACCTCCTGACTCACGCGAGTGACACGGGTAGAACTTGGTGAAAGTAGGTGTTCCGCCAAGTATTAAGGCCCTAAGCCATTAAGGGCTTTATATGTAAGCATCAACACTTTGAAGTCGACGTGGAATCGGATGGGCAGCCAATGCAGTGCAGCCAGAGTGGGTGAGATATGTTGGTATTTTTTCACACCACTGAGGAGTCTGGCCGCAGCATTCTGCACCACCTGTAGTTTCCGCAGCAGCCTCAAAGGCAGCCCCACGTAGAGCGCATTGCAGTGGTCTAATCTTGAGATTACGAGCGCACCTTTACCTTTACCTAAGAGTTCTGATACTGGTACAAAACTGAGAGATCAGCAATAAGATATACAGTATATTACAGAAATGGGTACACTCTCTCAAATTTCATAAATACCTTAGTATACCTTCTCAAGTGACAACACTGAAGAAATGACACTTGGCTATAATATAAAGCAGTGAGTATACAGCTTGCATAACAGTGTAAATGTGCTATCCCTTCAAAATAATGCAACACACAGCCATTAATGTCTAAACCGCTGGCAACTAACGTGAGTACACCCCTAAGTGACAATGTCCAAATTGGGCACAAAGTGTCAATATTTTGTGTGGCCACCATTATTTTCCAGCACTGCCCTAACTCTCTTGGGCATAGAGTTCACAGAGTTTCACAGGTTGCCACTGGAGTCCTCTTCCACTCCTCCATGACGACATCACAGAGCTGGTGGATGTTAGAGACCTTGCACATCTCCACCTTCCGTTTCAGAATGCCCCACAGATGCTCAATAGGGTTTAGGTCTGGAGACGTGCTTGGCCAGTCCATCACCTTTACCCTCAGCTTCTTTAGCAAGACAGTGATAATTCTGGAGGTGTTTTTGGGTCGTTATCATTTTGGAATACTGCCCTGCAGCCCAGTCTCCAGAGGGAGGGGATCATGCTCTGCTTCAGTATGTCACAGTACATGTTGGCATTCATGGTTCCCTCGATGAATTGTAGCTCCCCAGGGCTGGCAGCACTCATGCAGCCCCAGACCATGACATTCCCACCACCATGCTTGACTGTAGGCATATTTGTCTTTGTACTCCTCACCTGGTTGCCACCACACACACTTGACACCATCTGAACCAAATATCATTTCTTCAGTGTTGTCACATGAAAAGATATACTGTACTAAATTATTTATGAAATGTGAGGGGTGTGTACTCACTTCTGTGATATACTGTATGACATCTTGTACCTTTGTCGGCAAATTTGCAAGACTTCTTATCAGGCTTGTTTTGTGTAAAATAAATAATTTTAGCATGCCCTGAGTCTCAAACAAGAACCAAACTAGAAAAAAGGTTTTGTTTTGGACTACTTTCAGAATCATTTTCCTGCAATGGCCATGTTGAGTAGATGATTTGAGGAGCTATAATTCAAAAAGTAACTTTGTAAATTTCTGATCAATGTAACTGGCAGACTCTGCTGGAAGGAAATGGAGTTGGCATGTTTTCTGTGCTTAACCACTCACTGTTGTTCCAGTCCTCCTGGATTTCCAGTGCTAATACACATCTCTCTTTGCCTCCTTTCTCTTTCACCAGCACCTTGAGTGCTAAGGAGGGAGCTTTCTTGCCTTTTTTTCTCAGCTTCTCTGGGTAATTATGGGCTGCTTTCTTCTTTTTGGGGAAGAGGTGGTGGTCCTGCAGGTAGCGGAGTGCAAAAGCCTTTAAACTTTCTTTGAAGGGACAAATAATGAGAAAATGAAAGGATATGAGTGAGTGTATATTTACTATGATTGCTAGGGACATGTGTTTTTATACATAATAGCAAACTAGTTCTCAATGAGCTTGGTCTCACTGCCAAAATAAACTAGAATGGGAATTGTTTTTGTTTGTTGGTTTTTTTATTTGAGTTAAAGTCACATGGTTAGTGTATGTGTGCTCTTCACTGCTGCCACCTCAGCCTCCCTAGGCAGTGTGGTGGATGCTCGGCCCCTGCAACCCAGCTTCCCTGCTGCTGAGAAGCCAGCTGAGACAAGCGGAGGCAGCAAAGCTGGATTGCTGCCTCTGTGCAGGCACTGCACTATCCACTTGATCCAAGCAAAAAACCCCGGCACTTCTCCTCCTTCCTCTGCAGCTGCTGGTCCTCCTCCTCTCCACTCCTGTTTCTCCCCTCTTATCAGTAAGATGCAATTTACTCCAACAGAGGGGTTTACGTATGCCAAACTGATTGAAATAAATTGGTTTTGCAAATAATTACAGTGGTGTCTCACAAGACGGGTGCTTCATTTTACGACGAAGTCGCATTACGAAGAAGTTTTTGCAATCACAAAAGCGATCGCAAAATGATGTTTCCTATAGGGGAATTTCGCTTTGCGATGATCCGTTCCCTGCTTTGGGAACCGATTCTCGCAAAATGACGATTTTCCTACAGCTGATCGGCAGTTTCAAAATGGCCACCGGGTTAAAAAAAAATGGCTCCCTGCTCTTTTCTGGGATGGATTCCTCACTGCACGGGCAGCGAAAATGGACACGCTATGGAGGATCTTCGCTGGACGGTGAGTTTCAAGTCCATAGGAACGCATTAATTGGGTTTTAATGCGTTTCTATGGGCTTTTTACTTTCGCTTTACGATGTTTTCATTCTACAGCAATTTCGCTGGAATGAATTAACATCGTAATGCGAGGCACCACTGTACAAATAAATGACCCTCTGGCAGAAGAGTACTTAAGGTTACTTTCAAACAAAAAGACATGTTTCCCTAGCAAAATAAACTGGGCTTGCATTCATGTCATGGAAACAACTTATTTTAAATCTTTTTTTAAAAGCAGAACCCAATTCAACAGGGGTTATTAATGTCAGTAGGATCAGGTTCAATCTGGAAGTTGAGTCATGGCAACTGGAATTCTTTCTTATTAGGTTGAAATATTTTGTTACTCATTCAAGTAGCTTCTTCAGACTGGGGAGAGTTGGTAGGAGGCCCCTGATGAAACCAACATGGCGGATATATCAGGGGTCTCCTACCAACTCTTCTCAGACAGACAAAGCTATTTGGATGAGTAGCGAAACGTTTCAGCCTAATAAGAAAGAAGTCCAGTTGCCATTACTTAACTTCCAGATAAGCTTACCCGGATGACTGAGAATCTTCAGATAGATCAGGCTCAATGTTCAGATTGAGAGACTTGGGAATTTAGCTCAGATGTGCATATTGCACCCCAGCTCTGTTGTGCCAGAGGACAGGCTTCTATCTTTATTTACTTATTTTTTTAACTTATATGCCGCCCACATTACCCAAAGGTCTCTATCTTCCCAGTAGAGCTGGCCCAGAAACCAGCACATTTTCCAAATACGCAGAAGCTCAGCATTTACAACTCCATGGTATTTAGTTGATGAAGAGACATGCCCTTGTAAGGGTCTTGGAACAACAGAGATTAAGTCATAATTGTTTCAGGAACTAAGTTTTTGTATTCGTGAAGGCTTTCACGGCCGGGATCTAATGGCTGTTGTGGGTTTTTTGGGCTTCTTGGCCGTGTTCTGAAAGTGGTTCTTCCTAACGTTTCACCAGTCTCTGTGGCCGGCATCTTCAGAGGACAGTTTGCTGTCCTCTGAAGATGCCGGCCACAGAGACTGGCGAAACGTTAGGAAGAACCACTTTCAGAACATGGCCAAGAAGCCCGAAAAACCCACAACAACTAAGTTTTTATTAAAAATATAGGAAAGAGATTGTAAACTGCAGCCCAGAAGGGGAAAGATACATGAAAGAACGTATTTTTTAGAGATGCCAGAAATCATTTCGCCATACATCACCAGGAAATAGATTGCACCAGACAACTCCATAAGCAGTCCAAAATGCAATTGGTTTCCCCACGTGATCACGTCCTTTGTATATGAGAAAGATGACAAATTCACTATCTGGCTACGTGAGGGTTCTTTACCTAGAAAACCCAGTACAATGTTCTTCTAAGCACCTCAGTTCAGAAGTACATTTATTTACATTAAATGGTACTGATTCTCAGAGATATGAATAAAGTTGTCACCTTGGTGTGTAACAGTAAGGTGATAACATATTTTGGCACCTGGAAGACACAAGCATTTATTGGTGCCTGCATATCAATCATGTTGGATCATTGTAAAAGTATTTATTCTTCTCTTCATATAAACTGAGAAATATTCTGGAACAGTCATAACAGCCTTTAGCAATAAAACTAAGATACAACAGTTCTTAATCTATAGACATTTGATACTCTTCAAAATTCCACTGGGCTTGAAATCCTGCAGAAACATTTCTCAAACCCCGCAGCAAACAATGCTATGTATTATATGACAATACAAGGAATTGACTTTTTTGGAATTTAAAAATCTTTCATGTAGTATTTGAAGTGTGTATTGCAGTGCACACTTACTTGGAAAGCTTTAGTGAGTATATGATGCTTCTGCATCTACAAATGTTTCTCACTGTCAAGGGCAGCAGCTCCATGCATGCAAATGCACAAGCTGTTCTCTGACAATGAAATTAGTACAGAAGTCCTTGCTTACTCAGAAGCTTCGTGGGTATATCAAATACTCCCTGAAATGATTATGCCACACCTATGGGGCAGCTATATCCAAACAGTTGGTGTGATCCTCTTTGAGAACAGCAGCCATTTCACAGTTATTATTTGAAGGCTATGACAAATTGAGGATGCAATCAAAGCATGTTTCCAAGAGAGTAAGCCCCATTAAAATAAATAACCCATTTTCTGACAATTTGTTGTTGTTTAGTCATTTAGTCATGTCTGACTCTTTGTGACCCCATGGACCAGAGCATGCCAGGCCCTCCTGTCTTCCACTGCCTCCTGGAGTGGTATCATCTCATATCGGAGGTTGTTGATTTCTTCCAGTAATCTTCATTTCAGCTTGTCATTCCTCCAGTCCAGACTTTCGCATGATGTATTCTGCATGTAAGTTAAATAAGCTGGGAGACAATATACAGCCTTGTCGTACTCCTTTCCCAATTTTGAACCAATCAGTTGTTCCATATCCAGTTCTAACTGTTGTTTCCTGTCCCACGTATAGGTTTCTCAGGAGACAGATAAGGTGGTCAGGCACTCCCATTTCTTTAAGGACTTGCAATAGTTTGCTGTGGTCCACACAGTCAAAGGCTTTTGTGTAGTCAATGAAGCAGAAGTAGATGTTTTTCTGGAATTCTCTGTCTTTCTCCATACTCCAGCGCATGTTGGCAATTTGGTCTCTAGTTCCTCTGCCCCTTCAAAATCCAGCTTGTACTTCTGGGAGTTCTTGGGCCACATACTGCTGAAGCCTAGCTTGTAGGATTTTGAGCATAACCTTGCTAGCATTCTTTGGCACTGCCCTTCTTTGGGATTGGGATGTAGACCGATCTTTTCCAATCCTCTGGCCACTGTTGCGTTTTCCAAACTTCCTGGCATGTTGAGTGTAGCACCTTAAGAGCATCAACTTTTAAGATTTTAAATACCATATTTTTGTACCATAAGACGCACTTTTTCACCAAAAAATGTGTGGGGAAAGTGTGTGCATCTTATGAGGTGAATACTGTCCCCCCAGGCCACCATTGCTGGCTTCTGAGGCCTCCGGAGGCTTCAGGAGGCCCCGTGGCGGTCCCCCCAGGCCACCATCGCTGGCTTCTGAGGACTCTGGAGGCCTCAAAAGGCCCCATGGGGGTCCCCCCCGCCACCATTGCTGGCTTCTGAGGACCTCCGGGAGGCTTTGGACCGGTAAGGTGCTGCTTTTTACTTTTTAAAAAGTGTTCTGGGTGGATTTTGGAAGGTAGGTTTGGGCTGAGGGGTATGTTTCTATGTTGCTTTGTTTTTTGGTGATTTTTTTCAGTCCCAGCGTGGGACTTGATCTGTTTATTGTAGGTTTGGGCTGGGGGGTATGTTTCTATGTTGCTTTGTTTTTTGGTGATTTTTTTTTTTGCAGTCCCAAAGTGGGACTTGCTCTGTTTATTTATTTTTATTTTATTTTAATTTTTGGTATTTAAAAATTAGGTGCGTCTTATGGAGCGAAAAATACGGGTAGTTTGACTGGAATGCCATCACCTCCACTGGCCTTGTTGTTAGCCATGCTTTCTAAGACCCACTTGACTTCACTCTCCAGGATGTCTGGCTCAAGTTCAGAGGTATTGACTCACCAAATCCCCATAGATGGCTGGGTCTCAGCCATTGAATGCCAGATAATTGAATATGTATGTGAAGTTAATTTTTCTTTGCAAAACTGGGAAGAGAACCCAGTTTAGCAATATGTCATCATTTTTAAGATTGAGAATTTAATTCCAATTTATTTATTTATTTATTTATTTGATTTATATCCCGCCCATCTGGTATATCAGAATTTCATTCACTCCAATGGACCCTGGAGCTTTTTTCCTTCTTTTTATACTTTAAGAAACAGCGCTCTTCTAAAGTGGTTGAAACAAATATTTTAATATTTATAAAGCCATTTGGAAGAAATGCATTGTTTACTAAAAAGAGAGTAGAAAAATATAGCAAAAATCAGTAAGACACTTTTTGCCTCCTTCGTAGTAAAAGTGTAGTACACCTCCACAGGTATACTGAAAATTATTACATCAGAAACATCTTTAAGAGAGAGAGTTTATGTTCTCACTGGATCTGTGCTATTGTACATTCAAGGCTATGCATCTCTGAGAGGGATTCCTGTACCAACAGATCTATAGATATACACATGCCACTGCCCTTTCTGTACATGGGGAAATGTTGGATTGTCCCCTATCCTGGTAACAGGACTACCAATACTTTGTGTTCACTGAAATCCCATGGTGCAAAGTACAAAAGAGATACCTTTTCGCCTAGTGGTAAATATTCAAGGAAGAATCTTTCTATACTCAGACATTGCTGTATTTCCAATATATTGGTCACTAATGCACCTCTCTGTGTGTATGTTTATATATAAGTTCACACCCTTATGGTGTCATGAATCATCATAATGGTGGGCATTCTGTTAGTACAAAATGAGGACCTCTGTGGGCATTTATTTGGCTGTGTGTGTTTAGTCGTTTAGTCGTATCCGACTCTTCGTGACCCCATGGACCAGAGCACGCCAGGCCCTCCTGTCTTCTACTGCCTCCCGGAGTTGTGTCAGGTTCATGTTGGTTGCTTCGCAGACACTGTCCAGCCATCTCATCCTTGGTCGTCCCCTTCTCCTCTTGCCATCACACTTTCCTAACATCAAGGTTTTTTCCAAGGACTCTTTTCTTCTCATGAGATGGCCAAAGTACTGGAGCCTCAGCTTCAGGATCTGTCCTTCAAGTGAGCATTCAGGGTTGATTTCCTTTAGAACTGATAGGTTTGTTCTCCTTGCAGTCCAGGGGATTCTCAAGAGCCTCCTCCAGCACCACAATTCAAAGGCATCAATTCTTCGGCGGTCTGCTTTCTTTATGGTCCAGCTCTCACTTCCATACATCACGACAGGAAAAACCATAGCTTTGACTATTCGGACTTTTGTTGGCAAGGTGATGTCTCTGCTTTTTAAGATGCTGTCCAGATTTGTCATCGCTTTCCTCCCAAGCAGAAGGCGCCTTTTAATTTCAGGGCTGCTGTCTCCATCTGCAGTGATCATGGAGCCCAGGAAGATAAAATTTGACACTGCCTCCATATCTTCCCCTTCTATTTCCCAGGAGGTGATGGGACCAGTGGCCATGATCTTAGTTTTTTTGATGTTGAGTTTCAGACCGTTTTTTGCACTCTCCTCTTTCACTCTCATTACAAGGTTCTTTAATTCCTCCTCACTTTCTGCCATCAGAGTGGTATCATCTGCATATCGGAGGTTGATATTTCTTCCGGCAATCTTAATTCCGGCTTGGGTTTCTTCCAGTCCAGCCTTCCGCATGATGTATTCTGCATATAAGTTAAATAAGCTGGGGGACAATATACAGCCTTGCCGTACTCCTTTCCCAATTTTGAACCACTCAGTTGTTCCATGACCAGTTCTAACTGTTGCTTCCTGTCCCACATATAGGTTTCTCAGGAGACAGATAAAGTGGTCAGGCACTCCCATTTCTTTAAGAACTTGCCATAGTTTGCTGTGGTCCACACAGACAAAGGCTTTCGCATGGTCAATGAAGCAGAAGTAGATATTTTTCTGGAACTCTCTGGCTTTCTCCATAATCCAGCGCAAGTTAGCAATTTGGTCTCGAGTTCCTCTGCCTCTTCGGAATCCAGCTTGTACTTCTGGGAGTTCTCGGTCCACATACTGCTGAAGCCTACCTTGGAGGATTTTGAGCATAACCTTGCTAGCGTGCGAAATGAGTGCAATTGTACGGTAGTTGGAGCATTCTTTGGCACTGCCTTTCTTTGGGATTGGGATGTAGACTGATCTTTTCCAATCCTCTGGCCACTGTTGAGTTTTCCAAACTTGCTGGCATATTGAATGTAGCACCTTAACAGCATCATCTTTCAAGATTTTAAATAGTTCAACTGGAATGCCATCACCTCCACTGGCCTTGTTGTTAGCCAGGCTTTCTAAGGCCCACTTGACTTCGCTCTCCAGGATGTCTGGCTCAAGGTCAGCAACTACATTGTCTGGGTTGTCCAGGATATCCAAATCTTTCTGATATAATTCCTCTGTGTATTCTTGCCACCTCTTCTTGACGTCTTCTGCTTCTGTTAGGTCCCTCCCATTTTTGTCTTTTATCATGTTCATCTTTGCGCAAAATGTTCCTCTAATATGTCCAATTTTCCTGA
Source organism: Pogona vitticeps (assembly GCF_051106095.1). NCBI lineage: Eukaryota > Metazoa > Chordata > Lepidosauria > Squamata > Agamidae > Pogona > Pogona vitticeps. The sequence continues at coordinate 117,277,850 of NC_135786.1, forward strand.
ACAGATCTCTGGTCTTTCCTTTTCTGTTATCTTCCTCTATTTCTTTGCATTGTTCATTTAAGAAGACCCTCTTGTCTCTCCTTGCTATTCTTTGGAAGTCTGAATTCAAGTTTCTGTAACTTTCCCTATCTCCCTTGCATTTTGCTTCCCTTCTCCTCTCTGCTATTTCTAAGGCCTCGTTGGACAGCCACTTTGCTTTCTTTCATTTCCTTTTCTTTGGGATGGTTTTCGTTGCTGCCTCCTGGTAAAATGTTACGAGCCTCTATCCAAAGTTCTTCAGGCACTCTGTCCACCAAATCTAGTTCCTTAAATCTGTTCTTTACTTCCACTGTGTATTCACAAGGGATTTGGTTTAGATTATACCTGAGTGGCCCAGTGGTTTTTCCTAATCTCTTCAGTCTAAGCTTGAATTTTGCTATGAGAAGCTGATGATCAGAACCGCAGTCAGCTCCAGGTCTTGTTTTTGCTGACTGTATAGAGCTTCTCCATCTTTGGCTGCAGAGAATATAATCAATCTGATTTCGATATTGCCCATCTGGTGATTTCCATGTATAGAGTCGCCTCTTGTGTTGTTGGAAAAGAGTGTTTGTGATGACCAGCTTATTCTCTTGACAAAACTCTATTAGCCTTTGTCCTGCTTCGTTCTGAACTCCAAGGCCAAACTTCCCTGTTGTTCCTTTTATCTCTTGGCTCCCTACTTTAGCATTCCAGTCCCCTAGAATGAGAAGAACATCTTTCTTTGGTGTCAGTTCTAGAAGGTGTTGTAAATCTTCATAGAATTGTTCAATTTCAGTCTCCTCAGCAATGCTGGTTGGTGCATAAACTTGGATTATTGTGATGTTGAATGGTCTGCCTTGGATTCGTATTGACATCATTCCATCATTTTTGAGATTGTATCCCATTACAGCTTTTCCCACTCTTTTGTTGACTATGAGGGCTACTCCATTCCTTCTATGGGATTCTTGCCCACAATAGTAGATATTATAATCATCTGAGCTGAATTCGCCCATTCCTGTCCATTTTAGTTCACTGATGCCCAGGATGTCGATGTTTATTCTTGCCATCTCCTGTTTGACCACCTCCAGCTTCCCAAGGTTCATAGATCTTACATTCCAGGTTCCTATGCAGTAGTTTTCTTTGCAGCATTGGATTTTCCTTTCACTTCCAGGCATGTCCACAGCTGAGCGTCCTTTCGGCTTTGGCCCAACCACTTCATTAGCTCTGGAGCTACTTGTACTTGTCCTCCACTCTTCCTCAGTAGCATGTTGGACGCCTTCCGACCTGAGGGGCCCATCTTCCAGCGTCATATCTTTTAGCCTTTTGTTTCTGATCATGGGGCGTTCTTGGCAAAGATACTGGAGTGGCTTGCCATTTCCTACTCCAGGTGGATTGCGTTTAGTCGGAACTCTCCACTATGTCCTGTCCGTCTTGGGTGTCCCTCTCCCCGCCCGGCTCCGGGCACTCGGGCCCAGCATTCGCACCAAGGGGGTGGCCAGCCGGCACCGGAACATGATGGCGGCCATCGCGGCGAGCACTGGACCCGCTACACCCTAGTATTTGTTTAATCCAAGTGTTAAAACTCCATAGAGTTTAGTGTGCAGCAAGCGTCCCTTGGACCCTAAAGTGAAGGTCTGGGTGACTCAACCCCCCCCGAGTATTAACCTGCCCCATAATCAAGCAGAATTGTATCCAGACTCTTATGCAATTCAACACCATAAAGAATAATAATCCAAAAGTGCACCAAAAAGTACAACATAGATTAACACTGTTTTTGCAGTTGCAGTTCCTTCAGTAAGGTTAAAAAATATTTAAAGAAAAAACAAGCCTGCAATCAGTTCTGTGTACACTTACTTGGAGTAAGGGCCTGAGCACACCAGCCAAATGTACCCCAGTTTTAACTTTGTACCTCTGTTTTACTGAATCATGGCCACAGAGTATATATATCGGGGCAAACATTCCCCTTTGTTTTAATATTTCATTTCTTCCTATTTGCAATGTTATGGTGGCTACACTGTGGAACTGATTTATTTCCTCTCTTGTTTCCTGGGCCTGTCAGGAAGGGGTTCCTATTTGGTAACATTTTATCTGTGGCGGCGGCAGGTCTTGAAGAAATGCATTGCACACAATGGGCCTGGTCTTTTCATGCCAGTCAGTAGGTGGAGTGATGCAACATCTACCAATGGTCTGGCATACTTGGCACAGTTAGGGAACTTCCCCAGCTGTAAAGCTGTTGACGTAAGTTTACCTATGTATTGATATACTGTCCACAATTTTTAATGACTTTATTGCAGGACAGCTGTATGGCAATAATGGCAGCCGCCTTTGCTAGGGACTTGTCTTTGGAAAAGAACCAATTGGGACATTCACACATGCAATAATGGTAAGGAATGATCTGATACATCATTGGAACAAAATTACACAACTATTCTGATGAGGGGAAAATAAACCTCAGATACACTGCTGGCTGGGAAAAATTATGCAATCATAGTTGTGCATCATGTGACCAGAAATGTAAGGCAGTGATATAACTGGGGTATAACTATTTATTTATTATTTATTTATTTAATTTATATGCCGCCCACACTACCCAAAGGTCTCTGGGCAGCTTACAACAATTAAAATACAATACAATTTAGAACAATTAAAATACAATTCAAATATATATAAAAATTGCCATCGGACCCACAGCTAATATTATTTCAATTAAAAGCCTTCTGGAATTAGGCTACATTTGGCTGCTTTTATCAAGCTGTCTCACTGAACAGAATGGAAGGGGGCCTACATCTGACTAGACATTCTGTGTATGTGTAGGAGTGTTCACAATCAGAGGCTGTTGTGCAACTATGAAACCATCACTCCACTCATTGTATGTATATTTTAAACATTTCAGAACTTTGTGGCAGTTTGCTTCTGTTCTGGGCCATGAATCTTAGATTTAGTATTGCCACATTGTGTACTGAAACAAAACATGTGGAATTGTAACTGAAAGAAAACACCTCAACTATCTAAAATCTCCTCTAAATTATGCCAAAAATTCATATAAATTATGTGCTGTTCTTTTTGTCTTCTTGCTCCTCTCCTACCAGGGATTGGACATCACAATAGCTAGAGTGACTGCAACATGGCACCTCTAAATAATGTTGCTATGCTGCATCCGAACCAGTTCTGCATGCAACATAGTAAACCAAACCAAACCTACCATTGTTTAGACAGTATGTTTTCCTTCTTCCTGTACTCCTTTTGCCCATATATTTTATCTTGAATAATGAGTGTTCAATTACAAGCCATAGGATCATAGAAAAGTGAAGATGGAAAGGGCATACAAGGCCGTCAAGTCCAATCCACTGCTCAAGGCAGGAATATAATGAAAGCATATCTTCTTCTTAGGCATCCTTCAGTCTTGAGAGACTATGGTTAACGTGCTTGTGACGGCTGCGATGATGTCACCTGCCTATCATGGTTATGCTGGAACCCATCTGCCTATCGCAGAGCAGGAGGTGGGACTCCAGGAGGTGGAGCTGTGTATATAAGGGGGGGGGAGTGAATGATGTGAGTGAGTTTTTAGTTAGTTGAGAGTTATGAAGAGTTAAGGTCTGAGTGATAGTGTGTATGAGGGGATACTTTATTATTACTGATTGCCTTTTTATTTTAGTTGATAAAGTGATTTACCATTCCTTCTGTTGTTATCAATAAAATACAAGTTTTTATTTTTAAAATCATACATTTGTCTGAAGAGTCTTATGAAGGAGTGGTTGGTGGCAGCGTAAATAAAGTGTGAATGAGAGAGTGTCCTGACCATTGTGACGTGAAAGAGGGACGTCACATGCTCTGTATGGAAGACTTGGAACAACGTCAAAACACTAGACGCTGTTCCAAGTCTAGTGTTTTGAACCTATATGTGCAGCTGGAGTGTCCTCTCGAGACCACGAAACCTGGGTAAAATAATGTAGAGGATAGGCTGTTACCCAAGCAGCAAATCCCCCCTTTCCACATTGCTGAAATAGTCCAATGGAAAGGCAAGAGCCAATACAACTAGTACCAGCGATGTTGCAGGAGTTGCCAGAACTACACAAACTGCCTCCAGGACTCCGGCTCCGGATTTTGCCTCGAGGTTAACTCCTGAAGCCTTTTCCATCAGTGGAAAGGCAGTGGAGGTTTGAAATCAGAGTTTTCCTTCTCCTAGATGGGCTGCCTTCCAAGGCTGATGATCCCCACCTACCTGGCCTGCTTCCCCATGAGGAGGGAAATGGAGGACGTGGAGGAGGCCACCTCCAAGAAGGGAAGAGCCGGGTGGTCGTCGTGGTCGTCTGAAGGGAATGACAAGGAGGAGGAGGCACCACCATCATACAAAGCATATCTGCCAGGTGATTATCTAAGGTTTTCTTGAATGCCTCTAGAGTTGCAGCACTCACCAACTCCAAAGGTAACTGGTTCCATTCTTATCCACTGTTATACTGCTCTAACAGTTAGGTTGTTTTTCCTGATATTCAACCAAAATCTGGCTTCCTTTAACTTGAGCCCATTGTTGCATGTCCTGAACTCTGAGAAGATTGAGAACAGATCATGCCCCTCTTCTATATGACAGCCTTTCAAATATTTGAACAGTGCTATCATCTCACCCTTCAGTCTTCTTTTCTCATGGCTAAAAATGCCCATTTCTTTCAGCCTTTCCTCATAAGGCTTGGTTTCCAACCCCCTGATCATCCTTGTCACCCTCCTCTGAACTTGTTCCAATTTGTTAGCATCCTTCTTGAAGTGTGGTGTCCAGAACTGGACACAAGACTCAATATGAGGCCTAAATAATATTGAATAGAAGGGGACCGGCACCTTGTGGAATTTGGAAACTATACTTCTATTATTGCAGCCTAAAATAGCATTTTCCTTTTTTGTAGCCACATCACACTGTTGACTCATATTTAGCTCAACTACAATTCCAAGACCCTTCCGCCTCATAGTTTTGCTGAGCCAGGTATCCCCCATCGTAGAACTGTGCAATTGGTTTCTTTTTTTGAGGTGCAGTACTTTGCACTTATCTCTCTTAAATTTCATTCTGTTGCTTTTGCCCCAATGCTCCAGCCTATCAAGGTCATTTTGAATTTTCTTTCTGTCTTACAGGGTATTTGCTTATCCACCCAATTTTCTGTGTTCTGCAAATTTGATTAACATTCCCTGCACTCCCTCATTCAACTAATTAATAAAAAATATTGAAGAGCATTTGGCCCAGGACTCAGCCTTGGGTTACCCCACTTGTTATCTCTTCCCAGTTGGAGAAGGACCCATTAATCATCACCCTCTGAGTACGATTCTGTAGCCAATTGTGTATCCACCTGACACTTGATCTATCCAGCCCACACCTAATTAGCTTGCTAATCAGGATCTCATGGGGCACTTTGTCAAAAGATTTGCTGAAGTCAAGATATACTACATTTACAGCAATCCCTTTGTCTATCAGGGAGGTAACCTGCTGAAAAAATGAGAACAAATTAGTTTGGCAAGATTTGTTCTTGGCTAATCTGTGTTGGCTTCTAGTTATTGCTGCATTGTTTTCTAGTTACTTGTACAATGACCACTTTATGATCTGTTGTAGAATTTTGCCTTGGATTGAGGTCAAGCTGACTGGCCTGTAGTTCCCAGGTTCCTCCTTTTTTTGCCCTTTTTGAACATAGGGACCACATTGGCCCTCCTCCAATCCTCTGGCACCTCTGCCTTTTCTCATGATTTCAAGAAAATAATGGATAGCGGTTCTGAGAGTTCTTCAGCCAGTTACTTCAATACTCTTGGATACAGGTCATCTGGTCCTGGAGCTTTGAAATCATTCAAGGTGGTATGATATTCCTTGACTATTTGTTCATCAATCTCCAGCTGCAATCCTGCCCCCCTTGCACTTCCAATTTGTTTCGAAGTTCATAGTCTGTCTTACAGGAAAAGACTGAATTAAAATAGCACCTCTGTCTTTTCTTTGTCCTCTGTTATCATTTTTCCATCTACATTGCGGAGCTGTGCCACTATGTCTTTCATTTGTCTATTGCTTCACACATACCTGAAGAATGTTTTTTATTGCTTTTTGTGTCTCTACCTAACCTCAGCTCATTCTCAGCTTTTGCCCTCCTAATGCCATCCCTGCATTTCCTTACTACTTGTCTGTATTTATCCTTGACGGCCTGGTCTTCTTTCCCATTAATCCATCCCTTCCTTCCCCTTTTTTTGTTTTGTTTTTGTTTTTAGGTCCTCCCTGAGCTTTTTGTGAAGCCACACTGGCCCTTTTTTTGCCTCCTCCCACCTTTTTTCTTGTCATTTTTTGTAGTTGTGCATTTAGAATTTCTTTCTTTCTTTCTTTTCTTTTCTTTTCTTTTTGAAGCTCCCACCCTTCCTGGACTCCTTTTCTTGTTAGGATCTCCTGCCATGGGACCTTACTTATCCTTGTTCTGAGATTATTAAAATTGGCTTTTTAAAAATCTAGCATATATGTGTGGCTACGCTCTACTTTTGTTTCCTTTGAAATCAAAAATTCAAGAAGGACATGGTCACTCTTGCCTAGTGTTCCCCTTACTGTCACTTCCCCCACCAAGTCACCTCTATTGGTCAGAATCAAGTGAAGAACAGCAAATCCTCTAGTTCTTTTTCATGGCCTCTGTGAATGCATACATATGGGTATTGTCTGCGCCTGCGCTGACTCTCTCGGAAGATTCTAGAGCTAAAAGTAACAATTTTATGGTGTGATCCTCCACGAGGTATATGCTCCTCCCACCCACCATCTTTCCCAGTTCCTTTTTTCCGCCGAGCTGAACGGTTCTCAGGAAAGATTGATCACTTTGCTATTTGCCTTTTGGCTATTTTTCTAGGTTCCTTTGAGCCTTTGTTTATTTATCTTTACTTTAAATTGCCTACTTAGTGATCCTCCGCATTTTTTGTTTGCCTAATTGGCTTACCACGGTCTTTTTGTTCCCCCTTTCCCCTTTTTTCCCCTCCCCCCTTACCTAGCCTTTTGCTTATGACCTCACCATCTCCTTTTAAAAGGTGCACGAACTGTGCGAATAAAATCACACTTTCCGACGGGCATAGCCAGTGCCTTTTTTGTTTGGGTGAGGAACATCCTACCCATTTGTGTCCTGCTTGAAAAAGTTTAACCAAGCTGGCCTTAAACAGAGGCTCCAAAGACTTCAGTCTTATCTCTGGCAAACAGCCATGAATCCTTCTACTTTGTCTTCAGAAGCGGCTAGTGTCATGAATTTGATTATGAAAATTGTAAAAGTAGAATAGAGATAGATTTCCTGCCCTTTCAGCCGATAGGCTTCCAGCGGGCCAGTCTACCTCTGATTCTACCTCCGTGCTACCAGTTAAAGACACTGCTGAAAAAGCAAAATCGTCTGGTAAGCACAAGCTGCCCTCTTCTCAGAAATCTTGAGCTCACGGACTTCTGGCTTGACGTCGTGACGAGACAGCAGCAGGAGGACAGAGCTCCTGTCCTCCCAGGACACCCTGGGCTGAATTCTGACCTATTTGGGACACCTCAGGGTGTCGGAACCACCCTGGAGGGGTGGTGAACTGGGGGGAAGCCTGTTGATCACGGGGGCAGCGGCAGCCACCTCCGTTTGATCCAGGAAACTGCCTAATCAGCCAACAGGCAGAAACAAGCAGCTTGGGCTTGCTTGCAAGTCGTTGGCAGCTGGCTAAAAGAAGCAAGAATATCAGCGCAAGCAACAGGGAACAACGAAGAAGGAAATGAGTGTATTCCAGATGATGTATACCAATCAAAACAGGAGCTGGAGGAAATTAATCTAAGAGAAATGTCAGATCAGAGGAGAGTACTAAGGGAAGATAAAGGGATTAAAAACAGCAAAATTAACAAAAACAGCCTGGAAGATCCACTGAAGATAGACTATGTACATAAAGAGTTAGTGGACATAAATCAGATGTACAAAATGGTTTCAGAGGACATGAAAGATGGCAGAATGCTTAGAGACACAGAAATACTACATGAGAAAAGAGAAATCAGAGAGGGAATTACCTAGAAAGATGAAAAAAGGGAAAACAAGGAAGGGCCCCTTAATATTGAAAATATGTATATATTTAACATCGGGAACTGTAAAAGGGTATATTCTGTATATTAAAAAGGAGAATTAAATTGAAATAAGGGAGCCCTAATCAGGGTAAAGATGTAATATGGTGGTTTTTTATTTTAGGTAAACTAAACTAGATATAAAGCTGGGTCATGGATCTGGAACCACTTTCAATAAGAATGTTATTAGAAGACGTTGAGAATATTATACAATATGAGAGTAATATTATGATAGTAGTCATATTATATACTAAAATTTGTACATGAATGGTTTGAATGTTTGACAGATGTTTGGAATTTGGGGGGACAATCGGGAAGACACTGAGATGTAAAAAACAAATAATTGTAAGCAAAGCATGTAACACGATGTTTGACAAGCACAAAACAATGTAGATAGATTGAAAAACTAATAAAATGTTTACAAAAAAAGAAGTCTCAAGCTCACGATCCTAGCTCGAAGAAAAAAACTAAACCTGCCCCTAAGAGACCCAGAAAAGACAAACTTCGCAGAATGGAGCCCCTTCAGTCTTCTCTGCCTTCCCCTATCCTTGAGGAATTGTCCAGAGAAGCCCCTGATTTAGCCTCAGACGGAGACAATGGCCATGATGTTCCACCACCCCCCACGATGCCGTCCCAAACCCCGAGCATTGGCCACAACGCGGCTGCGCCACAGTCCAGCCCGGCCTTGGCCCATTCCAACCCTGACTCAGGGCGGGCAGCGGAAAGCTCGGCATCTGACCCTCGCCTCCACGGAAGAGAACAGAGAAACGAAAGCACCATTCTCTACCGAGGTTGATCCCATTGCAAAGCGACTTATGCCCTTTTCCAATGGTACCATACCATTTTGACCCCTTCATGTGGCAATCTTGGTACCAGAATTTTCAGCCTGAGCAGGCTAAACGGCCAAAAATGACACCGGAACTCCCCCATGCAGTTCCCTTTGTGGACTCAAGCCGCCTCCGTGCGACTGCCTCGGCCCCGGCAGCTTCGGCTCCACCCGTTCGCCCCCTCATCCCATCAAAACGGATGCGAGACAAGGTTCGCGAGGCCCTACCAGTGCGTCCTGCACCCCCGATGCAGGACCTGGTAACATCTCAGGGTCCCTTCGAAGATTTGCCACCCCGAGGGCATCAAGCTCCCCCGATGGAAGGCTTTGGCTCATTGGACTACCCTTTGTCTCCAAGCTCCCCCACATCTTCGGAGGCACAACAATCTCAGTCCTCCCATGAGCCCGACCTCCCCCCTCCTATCCCGGATACGAGGGGCAGCCATGCTTCATCCTCCTTGGATGACTTCTCCTCTTACTCGACCCTCATGTTTCAGATGGCACAAGCCCTGAATCTCCACATTGAACAACCCCCGTCCGCTGATGCCGACCCGGTGTTCGATGACATTAATCAAGAGCATCCCATTCCTTTGAGTCTCCCTTTCAATAAGTCTATTCTTCAACTTATCAAGGACACTTGGGGAAAACCCCCTTCGATCATGCAGATCTCTCGCCGCACCGATGGCCTCTATAGAACCCATGGTGCCGATGCCAAATTCCTCAATAAACATCCAGTGCCTAATTCTATCATCGTCTAGTCAAGCTAGAACTCAGACTAAGTCCAAACCTACTCTCACCAATAAGGACGGCAGGAAGGTCGACATGATGGCCAAACGAATTTACTCTCTGCAAGCCTTCTTACTCAGAAGCATCAGTTATCAAGCAACTATGGGCGCCTTTCAGTGTCAATTTTGGAATCAAATCCTTCCTTTTATTGAGTCATCTCCTGAGCCCATGAGATCTGACCTCATCAATATTCATTCACAGGCCATTTCTCTCACCAAGTATCAAAGAATTGCGGCACAACACTCTGCTGAGGCCGCGTCTAAAACTCTGGTCACCTCTATTTCGATTCGACGCCATGCTTGGCTTAAATCCTCCACAATCTCCACAAGTCGAGAATTGAGGATTTGCCCTTTGATGGTGCCAGCCTGTTCAACTCCACAACCGATGACACCATGGAGGACTTCCATAAGAAGCGCAAGACTGCACACTCTTATTCTGCCCAACCGTCTTCCTCCTATCAACGGCCCTTCTACCATTTGGGCCAGTATCATCCTAAACAATATCAAAATCAAAGGTTCCAACCTTACAGGTAATATCGCCCCCAGCAAGTTGACAGGTCTCTACCTGCCCCTCAACCCCTGATGGCATCGTACCTAGTCAACGCCAACCCTTTCGAAAAACACAGTGAAAGGGTAAGCAATATTGACAATTACCTATGTCTCAATTGTCTAATATCCCTCTTTGCCCAGTGAACTGTACCAGACTGGCCCCATTTTTCCATCGTTGGCGATCCATTACCTGATAAATGGGTCCTATCCATTATAGCTTCGGGCTATCTCATAGAGTTCTCTGAACTACCTCCGTTGGGGTTCATTCGATATACCCCTTACTCTTCTGCTTTGCAGGATGAGGTCACCAAACTCCTCCAGAAACAGGCCATTTTTTCCAGTCCCTACCTCGGACTCCCTCAACGGTTTCTACTCAAAATACTTGACTGTTCCTAAGAAAGATGGTGGCCTCCGCCCCATCCTTGACCTTACCCATCTCAACCATTTCATATCTACCCACAAATTCTGCATGCTTACACTGGACTCTATTATCCCTTTGCTTTCCCAGGGAGACTGGTTCATAATTATCGACCTGCAGGATGCCTATTTCCGCATATCCATTCACCCGGACCACCAAAAATTCCTCTGGTTTTATTTCAACGGCACTGCCTTCCAATTTTGTGCCCTCCCATTCGGGCTCTCCACCGCCCCCCGGACTTTCACCAAGTGTATGGCGCCGGTAGCCGCCTTCCTCAGGCTACAGGGAGTAAACATTTATCCCTACATCGATGACTGGTTGATAGTGGCAACATCGTACCACAATGCCATAAGAGCGCGGGACTTAACCCTACATACATTCCACAGTTTCAGTCTCAAGATCAACCTCGAAAAGTCACACTTGACCCCAAACCAAACTGCCAAGTTCATAGGCATGGAGGTAGACTCCCTCCGTGCAAGAGCCTTCCTGCCTCTAGACAGGATCAAAAAACTTCAAAAGGCCGTTCGCCTTTTTCAAACACATCACTCCGTTTCGGCACATCACGCCCAGCACCTCCTGGGACTCATGGCATTGACGACCACTGTCGTCCAACACGCCAGATTCAAAATGCGATCCCTGCAGGCATGGTTTCTTTCCCTGTTCAATCCACTCACAGACCCTCCATCGGCCTTGTTACCGGTGACACCAGAGCTAGCCTCCCAGCTTGACTGGTGGACTCGTCCAGACAACCTTCTCATCGGCAGGCTCTTCTCACCTTTACGACCTTCCAAACAGGTCACAACTGACGCCAGCCCCACGGGGTGGGGTGCTCATTGCCTCCAGCACACAGTTCACGGACTCTGGTCCAAACAAGAGCTGCCACTTCACATAAACCATCTAGAACTGCTCGCAATCATCAAAGTGTTCCACGCCTTCCTTCCCCTCATTCGAGGACAAGTAATGCAGTTGGCAACAGACAACACCACCGCACTCTTTTATGTCAACAAGCAAGGGGGTACCCATTCCCCTTCCCTGCTCTACCTAGTGATCGACCTCTGGGAGTGGTGCTATTCCCACCATGTTTTCCCTATTGCCATCCACATTTCCACCGACGACAACACCTTGGCAGACCGCCTCAGTCGGCTACCGACGAGAACACACGAATGGACTCTGAACTATGTCATATTTCAATGGCTGTGCCGACGATGGGGCACTCCCTCGATAGACCTCTTTGCAGCTGATGCCAACAAGAAATGTCCCCGGTTCTGCTCCAGAGGGGGATGGGACAGCAATTCTCTGGGAGATGCGTTCCTGATGGACTGGTCTCGGGACCTCCTATACGTTTTTCCTCCTTTGCCTCTCATCCAACGGGTGATTGTCCGTCTCCAACAGGACGGAGTCAACGCCATCCTGATAGCCCCATACTGGCCCCGCCAGCCATGGTTCACTCACCTGGTCTCGATGTCGTCAGACATGCTCCGCCTTCCTCTCCACCCAGATCTCCTCTCGCTCGACCATGGCCTCATTCTTCACCCAGATGTCGCCTCTATCAGTCTTGCAGCATGGAGGATACTCCCGATGTGATGCAGGTTCTTCTTCGAGCCAGAAAACCTTCCACTACCCTCCTATATGAGAACAAATGGAAGTCTTTCCTAAAATATACTCAGGACAATAATTTACCTCCTGTACCTGTCTCTTTGAAGACCCTGATCGCTTATCTCCTGCATCTCTTCAGTTTCAGCCTTTCTCAGTCCACATTAAAGGTCTACCTTTCAGCCATCATGGCTCACCAGCTGGATGATTCTCCCTCCTCCAAATTGTTTTCTCACCCAAAGGTTTGTCCCTGATTTTAGGTGAGCAGATGAGGTATGCAGGGAAGATGGATGAAGCCCGTGGAGATTGAATGGAGCATGTTGAACCATGGTTGCCTCGGCCACTATGGGGCAATGAGGATAGCATTAGACTGCTCCTGACATGGCTTGACAATAGTTCTCAGAAGGAGGGGGATGGGAGGGAAGAGGTAGACTAGACTCGATGTTCATGATGTCATGAAAGCGTCTCCCAGGGAGCCAGGACCAATTACCACTATGGAACAATTACCGCTTTTGCTGTTTCAAAAATGTCCATGTGTGGGTGTCCCTCAGATTGCAAAGTTGGCGGAAGATGGTGTTGTCGAGGGACCATTCGTGCATCTGGTAGTTGAGCCTGCTCAGAGAGTCTGTCAGAGAATTGTGATGACTGGAGATATGAATTGTTATTGGGAATATATGGCAGTCGAGACACTATTCCCAAAGTTGCATGCTGAGATAGAGCAGGGGAAGAGAGTGGGTTCTGCCCTGTTTGTTGACATAAAAAAGAGCCATGGTGTTGTCTCTAATCTAGACGGCAGTACCGTTGACAAGTGACAAGAGAGCTTTGAAGATGGCCAGAAGTTCCAGGTTATGTGAAGATATGAATTGCTATGGTCTCCCTCCCTCTTGGAGGGAGACCATTGAGTGTGAATATGCAGTCTATTGAAGTGAGCTCCCCAGCCTGTTGAACTTGTCTGTGGTTATCTATATGGAGAGTTGGAAGGGTGCAAAGGGTCTGCCTATGAATAGGTTGGTTTGTGTTTTCTACCATTGCAACTGAGCTGCAAGTTCGGTTGTGACACTCAGTAGCATTGAAGGTGGATCTCACATGGGACTGAAGAGGGACAGGTACCACACCTGTAGGTAGTGCATTTTCAGGTGGGCATGTTGGATGACTGAAGTTGTAGTTGCTATCAGTCTGAGAAGTCACTGTGCTTGGTGTGCAGTCTGAAACGCTGAAGGGCAGCATGGATCTTCACAGTCCGTTCTCGGGGAAGAAAGGCTCATGCTCTGCAGGAATCTAGAACTGCACCTATAAAGTGCACCCGTTGTGAAGGAGTAAGGGTGGATTTGTTTTGCTCACCTTCAAGCCCAGGTTCTTCAGGAGGGAGAGGGTGAAATTCACATCTCGTAGTGCTTGAAGATGGGAGGGGGCTACCAGCAGCCAGTCGCTGATGTAGGGAAAGATGGAAATTCCCTTTGTATGAAGATAGGCTGCTACTGGGGCCATGCACTTTATGAAGATGCAAGGAGCAGCAGAAAGCCCAAAGGGGAGGGCTTTGAACTCGAAGACAGTATTTCTGAGGGAGAATTTGAGAAATTTTTTGTAATTGTGGTGGATGTTGATATGAAAATAGGCATTGGTTAAATTGATAAAAGCAAACCAATCATACTTTGGGAGGAGAGGTAAGATGCGTTCTAGAGTTACCATGCAGAAGCGTTGCTAAAAAATGTAGTAATTGAGGTCCCATAGGTTGAGGATGGGGCAAAGACCACCATCTCTTTTGGGCACCATGAAGTATCAAGTGCAGACACATGGGCCTTGTAGTTCTTTAGAACTCACAACAGCTCATTTAATTAGGACATCTCTGGTAGCTAGTTAATGGTTGTTACCACTCGTCTGGATTTAGCCAAACAGACATTCCTTGTTGAAGATTTTTATGATTAATTTTTTATTAAGAAAATATATAGTTTCACAGAAACAGTTTGTTTTTGCTCAAGCATAGCATTAAAAACATGTTCAAAAGAATACACACTAATTCCTCTTAAAAATAACAAACACTAAACTGGACTAAGGTGGGTTATCCCCATCTCCTTTCCCTTACTGAGATTCTGTTTCTCCTCCAAACCACATACTCAAACCATCAATCCATCATCATGGATCTTGAATCGAACAAGAAGAATCTCTCCCACATAAGCCGTTGTCCATTTTCTACATTATTTTATTTATTTGCTCGATTTATATCCCGCCCATCTGGTATATTCTACCACTCTATTACTCGGACCTCCTTCTTCTTGACCATAAGCCAACCAACTCAAAGAGGCATAACTGTCCGTTCCACCCACAATTCTCATGAAGATGCAGGTGGTTTATCTCCATTCCAATTAGAAAGGAATTCGTTGAGTCTTCGATCCCTCTGCGCCTCCCTGTACATTTATCAGGATTCACGCTGTACCAGGCTGGCTGTAAATTAAGAAAAGCAACCTCTCTACCTTTTTCAAATCCCCATGTCTTCCTTTCACTTTTAAAACCTTTTTTTAATTTTTAATTTGTATAACATAAACATAAACATAAAATACAGAAACCAAAATACAGTGGTGCCTCACTTAGCAATGTTAATTGGTGCAGCAAAAATCGCTAAGTGATTTTAAAAAGCCCATAGAAACGCATTAAAACACGTTTAATGCTTTCCTATGGGCTTAAAAACTAACCTTATGCAAAAATCATCCATTGCGGTGGCCATTTTCAGTGCCTCTAAAGCGAGGCAAAACAGCAGGTGGCCATTTTGTTTACCTGGTGGCCATTTTGGGACCGCCCATCAGCTGGCCGAAAATGGGGGCTTTGTGATTATCGCTTCCCTGCAAAAAGTCCACTGCAAAGCGATTTCATCGCTATACGGAGCGATCGCTATGCGAGGCACCACTGTACAATTTAATCGTGCTCCCCACCACCATAGACAGGACCTCTTGCTGTAATCTTCTTCCTCCATCTCTATTCTTCTTCTTTTATTGTCCTCTTCTCCAGAATTGCATTGACTCTTGATTTGGAGCTTTTCCTCTTGTTAACACACATTCCAAAAATCTGCCCCATATTTCATAAAAATTATTCTTTTTCAACTCTCCTTTTTTAACCTTTAAATTACAAGTTAGTTTATCATTTACAGTGGTGCCTCGCTTAGCGATGTTAATCCGTGCAGAAAAAATAGCTGCTAAGTGATAACATCGCTAAGCGAAAATAAAAAGCCCATAGAAACACATTAAAACATATAGCCATATTCCATATTTCATTATACCATTCATCAATTTGAAATTTAAATTTTGATTTCCATTGCCTAGCTATTATCAGTCGAGCTGCTGTTAATAAATTGGTTATCAATTCTTTAATCATCTTATATTCCACATTCTCAAATATTGATAACAAAGCAATCTCAGAATTAAATTCTATATCTTTTTCACATGTCATTAATTCTTTAAAATTTTTTTTCCAAAATCTTTGTACTTTTTCATATTCCCACCACATATGAAAGTATGTACCAATTTCTTTCTCACATTTAATTTTATCAGTGTGAAATACCATCTTAGACCCAGTTTAAAAAGTTTTCCCTTATTCTCACTGACATAAATCTTAAAGCCCTCATTTTCCATCTCTTCCTCCATTCTTCCTCAT
Source organism: Pogona vitticeps (assembly GCF_051106095.1). Taxonomy (NCBI): domain Eukaryota; kingdom Metazoa; phylum Chordata; class Lepidosauria; order Squamata; family Agamidae; genus Pogona; species Pogona vitticeps. Next base: position 117,293,725 of record NC_135786.1, read on the forward strand.
TTATTCTTTTTTAAATGTCTTGTTCCCACACTATCTTCAATCCTTCTTTCTCACTTTCTTCTTCCTCTAAGTCAAGAAGTCCATAAATTTTACTCACTGTACCCTTTACTGAATCAGTCACTTTTAAAACCTAACAGACTCCATTTTCTCTCTTTCTCATTGACTACAATTCCTATTTTCCTTTAATCTCTGACTACAAGTTCCAGTCTCCTTCAATCTCATGACAAGACCAACACCATCAGATGGTAGATCCTCAATACACATGCGGGAATCATCAGAAATATGGGCTGAATGGAGCCAGGCATGCCTCTGGAGGGCTGTAGCCATGTGCCTCGAAGCAGCCTCCACTACATGCGTTGCAGTGATGTGCTCCTGGCACGCCAAAGCCATGGCCTCCTGATGAAAGGCAAGGCCTCTAGATGTATATTCACCCTGTGCTGACTGAAGGTAGGAAAGCACCTTGTTCCATAAGAATCAGTGGTATGCTCCTATAGCTGCGAGGTAGTTTGCAGCACACAATGTGAAGGACGCTAGGGAATATACTCTACGACCAATAATGTCAAGTTTTCTGCCTTCCTTGTTATTTGGCATGGTGTTAGACTGATTCTTCGCCCTATTTTGAGTTGCATTGACTATGACCAAGTTTGGTGGTAGATGCTTGGAGAGAAAGGCTGTACTGTCACCATGAGTCTTATATAAATTTTTGACTCTTCTTTAGATTTGTGTCATAGAAGATGATTTGGCCAATGATTGTTTGATCAATTTAAGTAAAGATGGCATAAACACTATACGGAGTGGGGGGTTTGGTCCTCATTAATGTCTTCATAAACTTTGTCAGATTTGGACTGTACTGGCTGTTGTATGTCTAGATCCATCACTTTAGTAATACACAGTACTAGTTGAGAGTAAGATGCAAAGACCTCTGATGGAGAAGGAGGGTTTGCATCTGCCACATCCCCAGGAGATCTGAGAGGGTCAACAAAGGGATTCCACCTACAAGGTTTGGTGTAGGGGTAATAAGGGTATGCCATGTGTATCAGGAGCCCAAAAGTTATGAGGAAGTAATGTCACTTCCAGATGTAGAAAAGAAGAAATGGCAAGAGGCCACGAAAGAGGAAATGAAGTCTATGGATGACCACAAGGTCTTCACAGAGACTAGGTTGCCACCGGAGCATGTTGATTGGCAGCAAGTGGGTTTTCAAAAGAAAACTACAAAACAATGGGGATTTTAGATACAAAGCGAGGTTGGTGGCTCAGGGCTTTACACAAAAGAAAAATCTGCATTATGATTAGGTGTTTTCACCTACTGTGAAAGCAGAAACCATGAGGGTGGCTTTGGCTTTAGCAGCATCCAGGAATTATTTCATAAACCATTACAATATCACGACTGCATACTTAAATGCTGACTTGAAGGAAGAGCTGTATATGGCAAAAGCACCTGGCTTTGAAGGGTCAAAACCAGGGATGGTTTATAAATTGAATAAGGCAATTTATGGTTTAAGACAATTGGCTAGAAATTGGAACCAATGTCTACATGCAGTGCTATTAAGAATGAATTATAGGAACAGTCTGGCTGATCCATGTCTCTATATAAAAGAATATGGGAATGAGCTGAATATATTGTTGGCATATGTGGATAACCTATGTTTCATGACAAAGGATTGGAGCCAGATAAGCTTATTTGAAAACCAGCTGAAAAAAGAATTTAAATTGAAAAATTTGGGTCAAATACAACATTATTTAGGGGTGCAAAGAAACAAAACAAAGGTTTTGTGTTAAGCCAAAAGATGTAAATTGAGCAGATGTCGGAACGATAAACTTTACAAGATTGTAAAAATGGTTATAGATTTTCAAAAGTATGATGAAATTAGCTAAGAGTTCAAAAATCAAGAAATGTATCAATCTGCAATCGGCATCTTAATGCATTTAGCGAATTGGACTAGGCCAGAGGTTGCAGCAGCAGTGAACATACTGAGCAGACATGTGTCTAAGCCAACTGTGAAACACTGGCAAGGTGTAAAAAGAGTATTTAGATATTTAAAAGGAACAAGTGACAAATGCTTATTCATAAAGCCTTCAAAAGAATTGACTTTAATGGTTTATGTTGATAGTGATTGGGTGAATGATGAAAGTGACAGGAAGTCAATGTCTGGATTTGTAGTGATGTTTGCAAATACACTAAGGGACGTGGTGGCGCTGTGGGCTAAACCCCAGAAGCCTGCGCTGCAGGGTCAGAAGATCAGCAGTTGTAAGATCGAATCCACGCAACGGAGTGAGCTCCCATCGCTTTGTCCCAGCTCCTTGCCAACCTAGCAGTTTGAAAGCATGTAAATGCAAGTAGATAAATAGGTACCACCTCGTGGGAAGGTAAAACGGGTCTCCCTAGTCACGCTGGCCATGTAACAACGGAAACTGTCTTCAGACAAGCGCTGGCTCTACGGCTTGAAAAACGGGATGAGCACCGCCTAGAGTCGGACACAAATGGACTAAAAATGTCAAGGGGAACCTTTACCTTTACCTTACAAATACACTAGTAGGGTGGAATTCTAGGAAACAAAGTTCAGTTGCTACTTCAACAGCAGAACCTGAATTTGCTGTTTTATCAGAGCTATGCTCTGAAATAATATGGTATAAGCAAATGATTAAAGATTTAAAGATTGAAACATGTAATGCAATAAAGGTATTGGAAGACAACACAACTTGCATACAAATGGCTGTAACAGAAAAAATGAGAAATAGGAGCAAACATGTAGATATTAAGTATCATAATATGAGAGAAGCCATAAAAGAAAAGCTGATAGAATTACAGTACTGTACTGGAAAACAGAGAAAAATGTTGCTGACATTATGACAAAACCTTTGAATGCACAGAGACATGATGAAATAACCAAAGAATTGGGTATGATTTCTGTTCAGGCGTAAATTAGGAGGGTTGTCAGAGTATTGAAAATTTACAGGCCTGAACAGAACAGAACAGAAGCATTGATGAGCTGCCATGATATCCAGGTGTGTAAAATGCTGAGTCACAGTGACTCTGGAGAGGTGGTGCCTGGATGATGCAACACCTGCTCTGATTGGACAAGGGCAGATACTCAAGTGTATATATAGGAAATGAACAGAACACATACCACTTCACTTTGATGATTCCATGCTGTCGTGCTGCCGCTTTGTATATTTGTATATGCTGTAAATACACATGTCGGGCTGGAGGAAGCTGAACGTGTCTGCGTGAGTTATTTTGCTATCAGGACCTGAAAACATTAACTTTGCTGGATTTTTGTGGGTTCGCGGTAACACTCCATTTTCTTTTCTTTTTTGGTATTTTTTTTCTTCAGCAGGAACGGATTAATCGGTTTTCAATGCATTCCTATGGGAAATGGTGCTTCGACTTACGAAACTTTCGAGTTACAGTCACCCTTCCAATATGGATTAATTCCGTAAGTTGAGGCACCACTTTACTGTTTTGGATAGAGTATGGAGAAAGAAAATGTTTCCCATAAGCAAAATTGCCAAGTGTGTATTTTGTTTCCCTGTCTAAGCAGAACATATCATGCAGAAAACTAGACTACACTGAGAGGAAAGGGAAGTGAACACTGGTGAAAGAAATTTCAATGCTTCAGCATACAGAGATGATTCCATATTACTGGCAGATAATATCAATGCTTGAAACTATTACAAATGCAGAATTATAGTTCACCATTAACAAGACAACAATAATGATAATAAAGAATTATATGCTTTTAATTTTGAGAAGAAACCAAATTATTAAAAAATATATACCTCATGTCAATCCTATGCTTAATTGTTTTAAAAACTTGGTTATTCAAGAAGGCCTTCCCTCCAGTCAATTAAGTCTTTCTCTCTCTCTCTCTCTCTCTCTCTCTCTCTCTCTCTCTCTTTTTTTTTTTTGGCTCTTCCATCTTGGTAATCCTCTCTTTAAATTAATTGTTTTAAATTGAAATTTGTAATTTTATGATTTTATATATTTTTATACTGTTTTGTTTTATTTTGTAAGCCGCCCCGAGTAGACATGGTCTAGAGGGGCGGGGTAAAAATCAAATAAATAAATAAATAAATAAATAAATAAATAAATAAATAAATAAATAAATAAATAAATAAATAAATAATGTGTGTTGTAAGCCACCTAGAGTGGTCACATTGACTAGATAGGCGGGGTATAAATGAATGAATGAATGAATGAATGAATGAATGAATGAATGAATGAATACATGAATAAATAAATAAATAAATAAATAGTTAAAATGGAGACAGCAGCCTGGGAATCAGAAGACTGATATTTGGAAGAGCAGCTATGAAGGAAGTAAGTGTAAGAATGGGAATCTGGAGACCAAAGTCAAGATAATCCACACAACACTATTGCCAGCTATGATGTACAGATATGAAAGTCAAACTGTTAAGAAAGCTAATGGGGGGGGGGAAGTCATTCAAAATATGGTACTGGAGAACTTTACAGTTACAGTTGTTTTTTAAAAATCTTTTTTTAATAAACTACAACATAAAATACATAAACCAAAATACAAATCAATTGTGCTCCCCACCACCCTATCGGGACCTCTTGCAGTAGTCGTCTTCTTCCATTGTCTTTCTTCTTCTTCTTCCTTTATTGTCCTTGTAGCAATCATCTTGTTCTGTCTCATATTCTTATTTTGAAGGATTTGTTTCTCTTTCGATCTCGTTTTATCCAACCAATCTTTTAATCTAATCACTTTTTTCCCTTAAATAATTCTAAATAGACTTTCATATTGGCAGGGAAATTCTCTATTTCAGTCACTAATCCTAATGGAGAGTTAGATGAACATAGTTTTTTTTATACTTATACCACACATTTAACATAGTTTTAAAAAGGGGGTTATTGATTTCACTTATTTTGTTTTTTAATTATACTGAACGGATGTTTTTCAAGATCTATGTGTAGTTCTGATGATTCCATTTTCCACCAAATTAACCTTGCTGGGATATATATAATTTCCCCAATAAACCTCAGCTGATTAGCCACATAGTAATTTTTAATATTTGGTATATCTATACCTCCTTTTTACATTGTCTTATACGATACGTTTTATTTATTCTGGTTTTCTTCCCTTCAATACCATATCTATTAACCAGTCCTTGCCAAAATTTAAAATAATCTTCTGTTAATTGTACTGGTAACATCCTAAATAAAAAATTGATCTTTGGTAAAATTTTCATTTTCATCAGTGCAATCCTTCCAAACCAAGAGAGTTTCAAACTGGAATATTCCTGTAATTTCTTTTTGATATCCCTTTTTGGTTTATTATAATTATGTTCCTTTATTTACTGAGTATCCATTACTAAATCTATACCTAAATATTTAACAGTTTTACATATCCTAAAATCATATTTATCAGCAAACCTTTCTTGTTCTAATTATGATTAAACATTATTTCAGATTTTTACCAATTTACACATAATCCAGTTATCTTTCCAAATTTTTCTGATTTTTAATTCTATCCATACATTCTAATGGGTTTTTAACTGTCAAAAGGGAATCATCAGCAAATAAGCTAATCTTTATTTTGTTATTCTCAATGTACAGTTCCATGTACAGTTTTGCAGGTGAAATCTAATCACATTGCTGATATGGTCTGTACTGAAATCAGTGGCGATACTGAACCACCATGTGTATTTTCCCCTAAAGTGAGTCCTTGCTTCCGATGAAGTACAAGCAAGAGTTGGACTGAAGGGCCTTTCAATCTTATGTGGATTCTGTACCAGGTTATGCTTGTTTGACAGATTAAAATGATCCACTTTTTCCCTTTTGAAGTAGTATTTGTTATGTGCTGTCAAACTGGAACTGACTTATAGTGACACAAATAGGTTTTTTAAAATAGAGAGGTTACTTACCTGTAACTCTAGTTCTTTGAGTGGACCTCTGTGAATTCACAGAATAGGGCTTCAGTCTGTGCTTGTGCTGGACTCCTCAAAATATTCTAGAGCTTGAAAAAGTAACATTGAATTAATGTTGCCCCATATAGCGCATGCTCCGCCTGCCTCAACTCTCACTTCCGTTTTACCCGCCACTAGCAAAGCTCTGAATAACAAAAGCTAAGAGTGACAGATAGTGGGGAGGTTGGGTGGGATGTGTGAATTCACAGAGGTCCACTCGAAGAACTAGAGTTACAGGTAAGTAACCTCTTTCTTCTTCGTGGCCTCTGTGAATGCACACAATAGGGTGACTAGCAAGCTCATCGGAGGGAGGGGCATCATGACAGCAATGAGGCCAACACAGCTCTCCCGAAACTGGCCTCTTTCTTGGCTCTGAGGTCCAGTCAATAATGCTTTACAAAAGTGGACACAGTAGACTATGTAGCTGCTCTACAAATGTCTGGAACATCTACACCTTGGAGCAGGGCAGTAGATGTTGCCATGGCTCTGGTAGAATGTCCCTTTAGTCCATCCGGAGGAGTCTTGCCAGCCAGTTCATAAGCTAAGGCTACGGTAGATACAAGCCACCTGGAGACTGATTGAGAGGAAGCAGGAGAACCCTTATGTTATCCATGGAAACAAACAAATAACTTGGGTGAGGTGCGGAAGTCTTTGGTCCTCAAAGTGTAATAAGCTAACGCTCGCCTTACATCCAAACAGTGAAGCATCTGCTCAACTTTAGAAGAGGGGTTTGGAAATAAAGTTGGTAGAGTCAAGAGTTGGTTGATATGAAAACTGGAGACAACTTTTGGTAGGAAGGAAACATCAGGGTAAAGAATCACCTTGTCCAAGAAAAATTGTAAGTAAGGGGGATCAGCTCAGAGGGCAGCTAGCTTGCTAGCCCCCCTTGCTGATGTGATAGCTACTAAAAACAACGTTTTGAACAACAGGAGACAGATGTCAGCAGAAGCCATAGGTCCAAAAGGTTGACATGTTAAAGCATGTAGAACAAGTTCTAGGGACTATTGCAGTAACGGAGGTCTAACAGGAGGCTGAATGTTATGAAGGCCCTTTAAGAACATCTTCAATGTAGGGTGGGAGAACAAACGTGATGACTCTGAATTATAAGGTTGGTAGGAAACAATAGCAGATACGTAAACCCTTAACTTGGAAATTGCTAGCTCCATGTCGAATAGGTGTCACAAATACAAGAGAGGAGTGACAAGGGAGACCAGTATAGGTGTCAAACCTTTAGATTGGGTGAATCTAAAAAAAACTGTTCCACTTATAGGAATACAGCAGTTTAGTTGATGGCTTCCTAGCTCTCTGTAAGACTTCTTGGATTAGGGGAGAATCCTCCAAGTGGTTAGATGTTGAGAATGTAAATCCGGATGATGGATGCTGCCTGCATTCTGAGTGAGAAGATGTGGAAGAAGAGGCAGCCTTATAAAGTCCAAAGCTGAGGGTAGTGAACCACGGTTGACGAGGCCACCGTGGTGCTATTATGATCACATTGGCCTCCACCTGTCGGATCTTGACTAAAGTCCTCTGAATGAGTGGTATGGGAGGGGAAAGGTAGAGGAGATCTGCCTCCCAATGAACCATGAATGCGTATCCCATGGATGCAGGACCTCTGCCTGCCCGGGAGCAGAATCTATTGCATTTCTTGTTCAGGTGAGTTGCAAACATGTCCACCACAGGGAAGCCCCACCGATTGCAGATCATGGTGAAAATAGATGCATCGAGCTCCCATTCGTGTGTCTGGATAGTTAAGCAACTCAGGTTGTCCACTAACTTGTTGTGGCTCGTGGAGACGTGAATTGCTATCAGAAACACATGACGAGTGTAACACCACTCCCATAGGTGGACTGCTAGATAAGTGTGTGCCCGCTTGTTTATGTAATACATGGTCATGGTGTTGTCTGTGACTACTTGAACACCACGACCAAGTATCAGAGGAGCGAAGGTGCAGAAAACTTTTATAACCACTCACATTTCCAGATGATTTATGTGTATTTATTTATTATTTATTTATTTATTCCATTTATACCCCGCCTATCTGGTCATATTGACCACTCAATATGTAGTTGTCTCTCCTTGTTGGATCAGAGGGCATGTACCTTGTGCGGTCCGCAATGGTCTCCCCATCCTGTGGGACTGGCATCTGTCGCTACTTGCACGGTGAGCTGTAATGGGCGAAACAGGCACCCCATGAGAAGATGAGGGATGAATGTCCACTAATGTAGCTGCTTTGATAGCTCCGGTGTAACTCGAAGATGTTTGTTTGTACTGTCTTTCATTGGGTCGAATAAGGACAGGAACCAGGCTTGTAGATATCGCATTTTCAGGTGGGCATGTTGAAGAGCTGAGGTGGTCGACACCATTAGGCCCAAGAGATATTGTGTGTGGTGAGCAGAAACTCTTGCGAATGGGTGGTATCTTCGAATCGCGTGATGTAACTTTCTGATGCGTTGGGGAGGCAGAAAGATGTGAGCACTGATGGAGTCTAGTCTTGCCCCTATGTAGTTTACTATCTGAGTGGGAAATAGGTGGGATTTTTTCCAATTTACCTTGAGACCGAGATTTTCTAGTGTTTGAAGAACAAATCTGGTGTCCTGAATGGCTTTTTGGCGGGACGCAGACACAATCAGCCAATCGTCTATGTAGGGGAAGACAGTTATATTGCGTAGTCAGAGACAAATGCGGGAAGACCAGTGTAGGGATAATCAGAGTTCGTAGTCAAGAATTCTGTGGTCAGAATATGATTAAACAAAAGGAGCAAAGGCAGTAGGCAAAAATCGTAGTTGAAAAAGTCCGTAGTCAAAGCCAAAGATAGGGTAAGCGAAAAATATGATAGCTCTAACCGAGAAGTTCCAAGCGCTAAGGCGGTAAAATGGAACTGAGGGTTGAGGCGGGTGGAGCATGCGTTATAGGGGCAACGTTCATTCAATGTTACTTTTTCAAGTTATAGAATATTTCGAGGACTCCAGCGCAAGTGCTGACTGAACCCCTATTGTGTGTATTCACAAAGGCCACTAAGAAAAAACATGAGATATTTAAGGAGTGATTTTACCAGCTCCAAACTCATGCTGAAATGTTCAATTTCCAGACTTCAGTCTTCCGCAGGTCTCTTTTAGATATACTAACAATGGAGATGCTGGAAATGCACAGGTTAAAACATGGGCATACCCAGACTTTGAAGCCACTGTTGAGACATTTTTGCTGCTGGCTCATTTTGCTATTCCATTTTCTGTCCCACCATCTTTTAGTGAATGAAACAAGCAACAGACATGCACTGTATTGATTCTGTAGTGGAATGGAAGAGGTGGGAAAAACACAATAAGGCAGAAATGGAAAGGGAAGGTCCTAATCTATTTGGACAACTTATCAGTTGTTTGTTTTTTACATTATTTCTTTGTTGCTTAGCAAAGGAAATAGGTTTGAAGTTAAAAAGAAAAATAAATACTAACTTTGAAATAATTAAAGTAGAGATTTGATAACTTCATTACATTTATCAGGCCGTCCAGCTCGTGAGCTAAAATTCTATGAACTGACACAGAACAACTTTAATGCATCTGGGCCTGGGGGGACAGGCTGTGTCAATTTACCTCCTGTGCTACCAGGATTGCATTTCTGCAAACCCAGCTGTGTTTTTCAGGACACCACCCAGGATACAATAAAACCTTTGTCATCTGCCCAAGTAGTTGATCCTGAAAGTCAAAACAGTCCACCAGGTGCTCCAAAATCCCAAGTCCTGCAATATCTTCTCATACCTGAGCAATTTGTCTAACAGTTAAGCATCTTGTGCCCAATCTGACTCTTAGGGTGTGACTACACAATCAAATATCACAGGATTTTCTGCAGTTATAATACAGGTCAATTCAAAGTTTTTTTTTTTCTGACCAAAGCAAAGCAAGGACTAATCCAAATTTGTCCAACCCTTTTTGGTTTCTTTTTCTCTGCTACTGGGGGCTTCTTTTTTCATGTTAGAATGATTCAAATGGACTTTTACCCATGTCACCAATTGATTCATTCTTGAAAAGATGAGGGCATGCCTGTGGGTGGTGTGTTGGTGACATAGGCAGTTGGGACATGATGTTAAGAATGGCAGGAGCACCCACCCCAACAGTCTTTCTCTCTGATTGTACTCCTTTAAAAAAATTAAATATATGAGATTAGAAGTAGATCACCTTATCACTGTATTGATATACTAGTTTAGCACTAGTTTTTTCTAAAAAATTAGGAACAAAACAGAAACACCTCAGATGAAATAAAAGACTTCCCTGTGGTATCTGTTTCTATAAACATTAAGAACTTTGGAACACTGCCATCTTTTCCAGAACACTGTACAATGCTTTCAAAAATATGCAGCTTATTAGCAAACCATAAAAGCAGTGGCAGAGGCAGGACCAGAGGAAGGAAACAAATGGGGACTATGGACTGAAATGCAGATTGCATCACATTGCATGCAAACACTGAACTCCTGAATCAACCCACAGTCCCTGACTGAGCACTGGCACTGAAGTCTGCCATACAGCTGCTAATCAAATCACAGCAAAGTTGAATTGGAGTGATTTGGTTTGCCAGTGTAGCTGCAGCCTCAATACCTTGGGCATGCATTGCCTGTCTTAGCTCCACCCCCTCTGATCACTTGTTACTAGTTTTAAACTTTGGTTGACCGTGACTGCACTTTGGGGTTCTAGCTCTTTGGGATAGACAGTTCCCCCTCCAATCTAGAAACCTGACCCTTTTTGGCCTCACATTTGATGGCTCCTACCCTACGTGGGACTGTGTGTACTCGGGTATCAAAACTCATTTCAGGTATCAAACTCATTTCAGAAAAGAATACTTGGCCAGGCATGATATTTGTACAAGGGGAATGTCTTTCTTTCAAGGAAGAATAATAGTTTTGGCTTACTCTACTCCAACTCCCACCTGCTCTAATTCTATCAAATAAAGGCAAAAACTAGGGGAACCCAATTCTATGTTTTGGGATGACTGCCAATATGTTTAGGCATCATCAACATGTCCTTTTGACATGGATATATATGACATGTCTATATTGCAGATCTATTTAATATAGTGTTGAGTCTCCTCCCATGAAAAGTGAAGAAAAGATCAATGGATGAATTACAGACTAGGTCTTATTGTGGCTGCCTGTTTTAAAACTAGATTACCTAATTGTTTTCAAAAAATTGTAAATTTCTGTCAGTTTAAGTCAGTTCACACAACTGGAGAGCATAAGAGAACATGTTTTTATTAGTTATCTCTAAATCTTGTACATTTGCACGATCATAATGTTGCACACAAATAAAAAATAATTCCTTTTAAAAAACATAGGTAGGCAATGTGAACTGCAATTGCATTTAGCTTCCATTACTAGCTGAACTTAAGCAAACATGGGAACTGAAAATAGAAACCTTCCTTCCTTATTCAGGCAACCATAGAAAAGTATCAAAACATATTTACAGCAGTTATATTAAATCTAACTCTGAATAGTAACAGATACTGGACATATGTACTACAGTACAACTATGAGTGGGATGAGATCTTGTTATAGTTACATTTAAAGAGCTAGTACAGATAGGAACCTGTAGAACGACACTGGAAATAAGACTTACCACAATTTGGGGTTTCCCTGATTAGCCACTATGCCTCGATTGGGTTTCCTCCACTCCCATAAATTCCCGCAAAAGCTTGCTATAATGGGAAAATGGTTTCTCCTTTTTTATTAGTTAAATTGATGGAGATATATGGTTTTACAGGAGAGCAGAGGCACACAGTATCTGGGGTGGATTATGACTTATTTTTTATGAAACTGTGCAGCACTGACTTTAATGAATGACAGGAAGACTTTTATGAGAAATATTATTACCCTCGGCTCAGCTAAGGAGTGAATTTGCTTGGTGCCTCCTCCTTCTCCCTATCCCTTTTTGAATTTCTTCCTTTAAAAAGCCATTTCAAAAGTGTCCCTCTGCACTTGTCTTGTGTCCCCCATGTGGTGGTAGAAGAATGTTGTAATCACTCCAGGTCGAAATTCTACCGAGATATTGAAAAGGAATATTGAAAAACACTCCTCCCCTAATATTCCAATGTCAACCACAGTCCCACAGCTCTTTGTCATTTGTATCCTAATCCTGTTGACAATTCTGGACCCTTCTGTTACCCACAGATGTCTTCATCCCGGGAAACTTCTTTCTCTTTATTCCAAAGATACAGTTTTTTTAAAAAGGGATCTTGGAAGGCTGTTAAATACTGACAATTTGGGATGGACCTTTCAAATCATACATCTTTGTCCCTCTTCCTCTCTTTTTTATTTTATCTTGCCAAATGGATAGCCATGTGCATGGAGACTAGAGATGGACTATTCGTATTTGTATCCCTGGGGATACTAATATGAATAGCGGTGCCACAGAGGTCCATTCCCTGCTCCCAGAACCAGCCAGTTCATTCACTGTTGTTGTGCGTGTCCATCAGTGAGAACATTGTGCCAGTCATGGAAATCACCTGGCTGGCGCTTCCCCACCTCCCCACACAGCCAACCACTCTGGTGAGGAAGCATGATGAAGAGCCTCCTCACTCAGCTGTTGAGTGGTTGGCTGTGTGGGGAGGTGGGTAAGAGCTAGCTGGGCTATTTCTGTCATCAGCATGATGTTGATGATGACAGATGCGCACACTGCACAGTGATCAGTGAGTGGACTGGTCTGTTCTGGGGGAGGAAACGGACCTCTGTGGCACCTGTGGTGCCACTATTCATATTCCCAGGGACATGACTAGGAACAGCCCATCTCTAATAGAGACTATGGGGCATGTAAAAACTCGGTGTGCTGAAGCAATGCACTAATCCTCTCATTCTTGCCACCCCTCTCCAATATAGTAGCAATGATAACCTACTGTAGCGATCACCCTACCTTTGCTCATGTATGAGGTTATTTGCATACATCAATGGGAGTTGTTGGGAGGTGGAGCCAGAGAAACTAAAAGGGAGGGGTGAGGCAGATAAGAGCAGTTAGTCAGTTAGATAGTGAGTCTGAAGTGAGAAGTCAGAGAGACAGGAGTTAAGGGAGACAGTTGAGAGTGTGGAACTTAGAGAGAGTTGAATGTGGAATGAGTTAGTACGAATCTACCGAACATTTTAAAGTCTTTTAGGAACCTATTTATGTGAACTGTATCCAATAAACCTGTTTTGTTAAAGTTTACATGCAGTATGGACCTCAATCTTTCTAAGTAAATATTGCTGACAGAGATCAACTGGTGGCAGCATAAAAGAGAACGTGGCGTGGGCCTTAGTGAAATAATCTGGGGACACACAAGTGGCACGTCACACCTACCTTACAAAGTTGTAAATGCGGCACTGGTCACTACTTCAGGTATCTTTTAAAGAGGATTACACAATTCATGGCTTTATATAATACATCTGTCAGCAAGTATTGACTAAGACAGCTACACAGAACCTTCATGTCCAGGGGAAATACGTATACTAATGTATACCAGTTGCTTGGGGGACAAGCAGCCAGAATTGGGTAACATCTTCACACTCTACTTGTAGGTTTCCTGCAAGTGTCTGGTTGCCCACTGTGAAAACCCTGAAGGAGATTAAGTTATGATCTGATTCAGCATCTTGTGCTCTAATAAACATGAGATGCTTTGTGTTTTCTGAAGTACAACATAAATGCTAAAGCCTGGACATATATGGAGGAATAGGATACAAACATCAGTAGGAGAGAGACAGTTGGCTAAGGGAATGTGGTGGGTGACTGATGTCTTGATAGTCCAAGGAGCAGCAACAGGCCATCAAACCCAGGAGTTCCAGGAAACCATGGATTTTAATATTTCACTTGGCATGACAAATGCCTGTGGGTAGCATCTTGAAGTCTGGCAGTTACATTACTTTCAACTGCTATACGGAAAATTCTAAAGGGTTCTCTAGGGTTCTGTGAGAGCCATGCATCGTGGCTTCTGATCTAGAATGCAAAATTCAGTCAAGTGTGCCTCTTAAGGATGCTTTTCTCCTTCATCCAGGCAGAGAAATTAAATGCTCAGACAGGAAATTAGGGTGACTTACTCCTACAAGATCTACAGCAAGCCTTTCTGTAGTACCAGTGTGAACAAAGTTTCACTTTTAGGACCAGCACACAATTAACTGTTGCTTTGTCTTCACAGTCTTCATCTAGAGAGGGAAAACATGACAATAGGTGTTAAGTGGGAAGTGACAGGGCCCTCTTTTGAGCTTTTTGCCTCCATACATAATCTTACCTCATTATCTCATAAGAGCATCAGATGTTGTTCTTGATTTAACTCATTTCAGGATAACATGGAGACTCCAGCCTTCTTCATCTCTACATCTCTTGGATGAGAATGCTGCCAATTATCTCCCTCGGTTTCCTCCCTCTGGCTTTCTTGGCCACTTTTTACTCTGAACTGGCCTTTCATCCAGCCCCCAAATCCCAAGCTCCACATTTCTTGGCTGCCTCCTCTGCCTGTCTCTGCTTACGATACCCTCAGAATCTTCTGACTGCCCTCCCCCGACACTTTGATAAATCTTCCCCATCATCCAATCCCTGTCTTATCAAACAAAGTAGCTGTGATACATTCTTCCTCTTTGAGCCAGAGTCCATAAGACTGTCCTGGGGCATGTCTCTCTTTACCTGGGGTGTCTGTGGGACACAACTGCAGCTGGCATGTCTGCTTGGCTTCAGGCTTGGAAGCTGACTCACAGCCTTGTCCTAAGGTTTCTCCTTGGTAGCATTTCACCTCACGGAAACGCAGGCCGGTGCCACAGGTTTTACTGCACTGCAGAAGGATTTGGGGGGTCCAGGAGAAAAAGACCAGCAAATGTCTCCTTTTGGCAAGGGGTAAAGACATAGATTGCTACTTTAAGAGGCAGTACACCAAAAGAGATACCCACCAGCTATCCCACAATGATGGAATGCTCTTCCCTCAGAAATATATCGCTTTCAAATAGGCTGAATTATTGATAGGTCAGTTAAGCTGACAAAAGCTTGTAGCAATAGTACATTTTTCAGCAAACAGTAAACTTGTATTTGAGGTCTGATTTTAATCCAGGTGTGCACAGAAATCAAGGCTACTTGCTGGTAGCCACAGTCAATGAAAAAGCACAAATAATCTATTTGGGGGAGGGAGTTGTGTACCTGGTTTGAACAGCTTATGAGTGCTATTGCCAGTGATAGAAATGCACAGCTGCAGCAGCAGCAGCAGCTGGATAGCATCTGGGGTGCTGCACACAACATATGTTCATATGTGGCATATCCCATGCTTAGGGATACACTTCTAGAAGCCTCTTGTGGGACTGGAGCATTAGACTTGAAACTGGGAGACTTGAATTTGAATCCTTGCAAGCCAAGGAAATATGGGCCAGCTGTTCTGTCACCACTGCCCCCCCTCCCCTGCCCCTTTCTCTCTACCTGGGACCAAGAGGTTGAGAACCATGTTGAACAGGGTCTCTTGAAACAGGATGCATGTACTTCTGGCTTTGGGAAAGCATCACAGCGCTTTTCAGGATACTCCTTGTACAGCCCATTTTCTAGCCCCACACACAAAACGGTCCTCATCTTGACTCCTCGGCCACATGTGGCATTGCACTGCAATGGAGAAATGTGCAGATTTCTTTTTAATCTAAAAGTCCAGATGATACCTGTAATAAGCTCAAGATCTACTTTATGTGGTTAAGTGTAATGCAAGGATATGAGCAGCAAACAAAAAATAAACAGATTACTTCAGAAGGTGGGTGGCAGGAAGAAAGCCACTGCCTTTCTCACAGTTCTTTGCTATACTTTCTCTTTGTTTCTTGTCACTTTCAGTGAGAATGCACCAAGGCTGATGGCCTAGGGCAAGGATGCTTGGATCCCCCTTTAGCACCAATGAATCCCCCCCTTCTGATTGCCCACCAGTTTCATTTATATTACTCTTTCCCAGATTACAGGAATATCGCAAACTGGGCATCACATATTGCTCTCGGGGCTGTAAAGATTGTACACTTTCAGCCAAGGGACAGCCAGAAAGCTCTACGGAGACAAGGACTCTATGAGCAATTTGGAATGGGGAGAAAGGATAGCATCAGTAGCTTTACAAAACCAAAAGAGGTTTTACTGATCACTTGTGTATCAATTGACTCCCCAGATTTTGGGCATCTGTAGTTATGGTTTTCCATCAGGCCAAAATCAGCCTAGTCAGTCCCTCTGTTTCCATGCTGCTGTTTTAGCACAGGACTACGCACTATCTGAATGGATCCCTGCTTCGACACCTGACAAGAAAAGGAAAGATGTGACTTACACATTATGAAAAAATAAAGAGGAGAAAAAGACCCAAACAGAACAGAACAAAGTTAACTAACCCCTCCTCTTACTCATCAGTAAGAGGCTTTTTAAAAAGTTCAACACTTGCCTCCAACAATAAGGACTGCACAATAAGTGCAGACTTACCTGGTCCCATTCTTGCTCAACCCAGTGGGCAGGGCAGTTCTTTTCTCCACAGGGATAGATGGCCAGAGGCTTGGTGTTGGGATTGCACTGGGAATCTGAGATCACTTTTCCCTCCAAATTGCGGCATGTGACAAAGCGGCTTATCCGCCCCTCACCGCACAGACCTGAGCACTTGGGGAAATAAAGAGATATTTCAAGTCAACAGTGGCTTGCCAGCAGCCCTTAATTTGGAGGAAGTGTTGTCTGGCATTTGGCACATTTTAAAGACCTCTAATACATTGTAAGTGCATTTGTATTCTATGCAGCCACCTGCTTGAGCAATTTGGCTTCTTAAAAATCTTGGGCTTACTTCAAAAGATCCTAACCTTATGACTATAAAATATTTTTTGCAAATACTGCCAAGGATTAGAAACCAAGACAAGTCTCATACTGAAAAGATCAGTAATACTGGACAGCTTCTCTAAAATATAATTTCCTGCCTTTCCCAGTCTCCCGAACAAAATGCATAATCAAAGGGAGTGCAGCAGATGTCTTTCAGAGCATACTCTTACAAGGCAACAGTGATGTCAACAGGCCTGACTAGTGCACCACATGAACTGAATGGATACTGTGGGAAAGGCTAGAGAATCCTACTGGGCTTCTCTGAAGACAGGTAAACAGCCCCAGCAGGTTCAAGCAGAGATTTGTGGCTTGCCAAAGTGGTGAATCCACTCTGGGTTTTTATCTGAACTTTAGAGGAGCTTTATTAGAGTTCAGCAGCTTAAGACAGCTCCTGTAAAATTCAGACGAAAATCTGGAGCACACTCACAATCCTCTTTAATTCTTCACCAATAGACTTAGCCCAGTCTATCTCACAGTCCAATAAATAAATAAATGTGGTCATTTGTATCTTGGTCATGCAAGACTGATAAAGAGGCAAATTATTGATTTGTACTGACTTTGAAATATGAAATTTGTAAAGCAGGCTTGTGTCTACTGCCCCCCAAAAAACAGAGTGTTCCCAAACCTGTAACCTACCAATCCTCTTATTTCTATGCTCTGATGGAGAAGGGTGAGGAAGAATGATAAAAAATGGTCTATACTCACTGGTCCCCAGTCAGAGACGGTCCAGTGCCTATCACAGGGTGGCCCTGTGCACTCCCTCTCACTGACAGGTTTCACCAACTCACTGCACAGACTGGGTTCCACAGAGCACCGCACTTCCCTTTTCAAGATCCCTGGACCACCACATCGAGCAGAACACTATGAAGATGAGAAAACAAGTGAGGTGGCAGTAGGACCGAGGAAGGCAAAAAGCTGTGAAAGGCTAAAGCCATGAGGGGCATTATATTTTGTTATGGCTAAATTTATACCGCCATAGACAATATCACTATTTTCTCCAACTCTGTTCAGGAAGGTAACATTGAGGTGGGCAGATTTTTTTTAATTTAACAAGGGGGTGACAAAAAGGAAAAGGGGAATTGAGGTTAAATGGGAAGAGGAGAAACAATAACATACTAACATCCATTCTATACATATTGCCACATCAAAATTCCAAATTACTCTTTTTACTATTTTGTGCCTTCCAGATTTAAGTTCTCATTTCAATATATGCTCTTCATACGCTGCCTGTTGACTCAGTCCATTTGTAGAATAAGTCCCATCTTTCTGTTGCCTTTTGTAAAGGACAGTCCTTCATCACTTCTGATAAAATGTCCATTTCCGCTGTTTCCCGTATCTTCTCTATAAGATCTTCTTGTTTCGGTACCGTCGGACTTTTCCAATTTTTGGCATAGAGAATTCTGGCTGCAGTAACTATGTATATAACTATATATTCCTTTGTCTTATCTATGTTATCAGGTATCATACTCAATAAAAACAGTTCTGGGGTTAATGGCACCTTACAGAGCAATATTTGTTGCAACACAGCATGTACTCTTTTCCAATACTGTTTCGCTACTCTACATGACCATCACATATGATAATAGCTTCCCACTTGTGCTTCACATTTCCAACACACATTTGATACATCTGTATACATCTTCGACAGTTTTTCTGGAGTCATATGCCACCTATAAAACATCTTGTATATATTCTCCTTAAAATTAACCAATCTTGTAAGCTTTATATTATTTTGCCATATTTTCAACCATTGATCAATATCAATATTATGCCCTATGTTTTGTGCCCAATTAATCATACATTCTTTAACCATTTCTTCTTGCTTTTTAATTTCTAACAGATAGTTATACATTTTCTTAACAATTTTGTCTTTTGAACCTAATAAAAGCTTATCAAACATCGTTTGTTCTGAGTAGAAACCTTCTATTTTGTCTTTTATATATCTAGATTCCAGCTGTGCTCTGGACCACCAGTCTATATAGATATTCTGTGTCTCTAGCTCTTCTTTAGACCTTAATTCACCATCCTTTTTAAATAAATCTTGATATCTTAAAAGTTTTGCTTTTGTCATGAGATTAGGTTGTGTAAAGGCCCCAATTGGTGATACCCATACAGGTGTTTTGTGATAAATTTGTTGTATAATCTTTCTCCACATTCCCAATAAAGCTCTTCTTATCATATGTAAATTAAAATGCTTTTGCTTTTTATCCTTTTTATACCATAGATAAGTGTGCCAGCCTAATTGTAAATCATGTCCTTCCAAGTTAAGTAATCTATCATTTTCCAAAGTTATCCATTCTTTTATCCAATCTAAAATACAAGATCTACAATACAGAACCCAATCTGGAAGACCAAAGCCAGCCCTCTGTTTAGCATCTTGCATTGCCTTAATTTTAATTCTTGGTTTTTTACCTTGCCATACAAACCTCATGATTGTTTTATTAAGTTCTTGGGAAAAGGTCTGTTTTAATATGATAGGAATTGTCTGAAATAAAAATAGGATTTTTGGCAAGACACTCATTTTAATCATCGCAATCCTTCCCAACAATGATAATTGTAGTTTATCCCATTTCTCCAAATTGTTCTGTATCTCCTTCATCAATTTCATATAATTATCTTTAAATAGTGTACTCGTTTTCTTTGTAATTTGGATGCCTAAATATCTAATTCTCTTTTCCTCTTGGAAGTTCGTCTTCTCTATTAACTTCTGCCGTTCTTGTTCTCTTATATTTTTTGTAAGTATTTTTGTTTTCTTTTGGTTTATTCTCATTCCTGCCATATTACCAAAGTTTTTCAACGTTGCCATCAGGTCTTCTATTGAATGCACTGGATCTTCCAGTATAATGACTAAGTCGTCTGCAAAAGCCTGAAGTTTATAGATTTGGCCTTTTACTTTCAATCCTTTCAATTCCTTTTTATCTCTGATTTGTTCAGTTAATATTTCTAAAGTCAAGATAAATAGTAGTGGAGAGAGTGGACACCCCTGTCTGGTACCTTTCTGTATTTGTATTTCTTTCGACAGCTCACCGTTAATTCTCACTTTTGCCTTTTGTTGGGTATATATTGCTTTAATTAGCTTCAAAAATCTTTCTCCAACTTGCAGTGTTTCATAAAATTCCAATTGAGATTATCGAAGGCTTTCTCTGCATCCAAGAATATCATGGCCATCTGTTTCTCTGGGTGTGCTTCATAATATTTATTTTATTTATTTATTTATTTTATTTACAATATTTTTTAGCCGCACCATTGCCAGTGGCTTCTGGAGTTTAGGACTATCCTTATATTATTTTTCATCTGCCTTTTTGGAAGAAACCCAGACTGATCTTGATGTATTAACTGAATTAAAATTCTTTTCATTCTGGTTGCCAGGATGGTTGCATATATTTTATAATCCACATTCAACAATGAAATTGGTCTATAATTTCTTTACCCTCCATATTTTCCTTATGGATGAAAGAGATTGTTGCTTCAGTCCATGTTGTTGGTATTTTCCCCTCTTCTTCGACACACTCTAAAAGCTTCTTAAATGGCTGAAGTAACACCTCTTCCAATTCTTTATAATATTCCGCTGGTAGCCCATCTGGACCTGGTGCTTTCCCATTTTTTTGTTTTTTGAGAGCATCTATAATTTCTGCATATGTTAAGGGCTCATTTAGGGACTGAATTTGTTCTTTAGTCAATTTCATTTTGTTGTGTTTCCATATATATTCTTTCTGGGCTTCTTTGTCAACTTCTTTTTTCTTGTATAGCTTCCGATACAAGTCCTCAGCAATCTTTTTTATTTCTTCTTGTTTGAATTTGTCCACTCCTTTTTCATCTTTCAAAGTTCATATTATTGTCTTCTCCTTCTCTTTCCTTAATTTATATGCTAGCCATCTTCCCGGTTTATTTGCGTTCTCAAAAAAAATTGCTTTGCAAATTTAAACTTCCTTGCAGTTTCTTCAGTGAGTAATATATTTATCTGGTGTTGTACAAATTTTATCCTCTCTGTCAATTCTTTATTTGTTGGGTTTTGTTTCAATTGCCTCTTGTCTAATCTGTTTTCCAAGGTCTCATATTTTTTCCATCTTTCTTTTTTGTTTTGCTGCAAATCTTATGGCTATTCCTCTAAAAAAAAGCCTTATTTGCCTCCCAGACCATAAACATTGAGGTATCTCGTCTCATCTTCTGTTTAAAAAGAAATCCATTTCTTCTTTTGCTTGTTTCTTAAATTCTTCATTTTTAAAGTGAAGTGTATTAAGCTTCCAATTAAATTCTCTTGGTCTACTACCTACTTGTAACAAAATTGGATTATGGTCTGCAAATGTATTAGGTAGAATATCTATTTGTTCCATTTCTTTCATTAAGTTTGTTGACATCCAGCATGTATCAATTCTTGACCATGATTTATGTCTATTAGAGTAAAAAGTATAATCTCTTGTCCTTGGATTACATGTTCTCCATACATCTACAATATTTAATTCTTCTGCCAGTTGTAAAAAAATTTCTTGGAATTGTGCTTCTCTTCTTTTTACTTATTTTTTCTGATTTTGTTTCTAATTCTTTATCAAAGACAGCATTAAAATCTCCAATTATACAGTAGTGATCATAATCTTTATTTGCCAGTCCTCGTTGCAGTTGTTTATAGAAATTTTCCTGATTTCCATTTGGTGCATAGATATTGACGATTAACAATTTCTTTGATTCTCTTTGAATTTCCACCATTAATATCCTTCCATCATCTGAGGCAAAAATCAGGTTTGGTTCCAATTCTTTCTTAATATAGATGGCTACACCTTTCTTATTTTTACTCACGTCAGAGGCTGCAAATAATTTTCCTAACCTTGGCCATTCTAACAGTTTCAAGTCTTTTCACATGAGTTTCTTGGATGCATATAATATCAGATTTCTGTTTCTGCAATTGTAGAAAGATCTTTTTCCGCTTCTGGGGTGAGTTTAGGCCATTTACATTTACTGAAAAAAATCTTCATTTGTTTTCTAGACATCTTGTTGCAGATTACTATCCTTTAGTTTTTTCTTCATCATGCTTCTAGTACATCTTGGCTTGGATGCTTCTTGTTCTCCTGATTCAGTGTCTGATTCTGGTTGTGATAATTGCGTTGGCTTCTCTCGAGATCCTTCTTCTGGTTTCTTCTCCTCTCCATCGCTGGGTATTTTCAAATTCTTCTCATTTTTTTCCATAAAGTCTCGTGCTTTCATCGGGGATGTTATATTATATCTCTGTGTGTCAATCCGGAAAAAATAACACTTCTGGTGTTAACCATCTATATGTAATTCCATTTTGTTGGAGTAGCTGTGCCAGAGAGGAACTATTCCTTTCTTCTCTGTCTCACTTGCCATGGAATTTGTTTTAAGACATTAATTTTCTTATCTTTTATTATCAATTGTTTATCTTGTGACGCCCTTATCCCTAGTTGCCTTCTTCGTGAATCTCATATGAACTTATTTGGGAAGCTTATTTTTTCTAACATATGCTGTACTCACTCTGAAGGATGCTTCCAGACATTGGCGGAATTCTGCTACATCCATCTCTATTTCCGGCGCCAAGGCTTCACTCATTAATGTCTCTAAGTCTTCACCTTCCTTTTCTGATACATTTTGAAATCTTAACATCTTAGTTACTTTTTCCATCTCTAGCATTATTAGCCTGTCCTCACATTGCCTTTGATTTCTCTGTGTCAGTTGTACTGTTTCTTCAGTTCTGTCCAGCCTGGCCTCTGTACTTTTTACTTTTTCTTCTATATTTTGTGTTTTCGTTTTAATTTCTGTTACCTGCTGCTTTGTCTCTGTCTGATCTGCCTTCATGTCCTTCATTTGGTCTGTTATTTGAGTCAAACGCTCATTTATTTGTTGGAATCCTGTAGTTAGGTTTTGCATAGTGGTTTGCCACTCTTTATCTGATTTTTCTGATTCCTGGGAAGTTAGTTTTCCTAACGCTGATATTTGAGCAGGGGAAGTTCCAGGTGTTTGGGGTTTAGGTTTCTTTGCAGCCATTATGGTTCACTACGCAACCAAAATACAAGCCCACTATCAACCACCTCACCTAGGCCTTCCCCAATCTTTACCCAATATTACAGTATATGAATCAGTTTTTAAACTAACACTTTAAATTACAACTTTAATACACCACTGCTCTTGAGTTGCCCACATAGTCCATCAGGAGAGATCCAGGCTAGATAGAGTCCCGAAGACACAAGAGTCAATATTCTATAATTCCCAATATTATTCCAAAAGCCAAATTGAAGCTAAGAAAAAGAGATCCCTGCCTTTGCCATCGATGTTTCCACATTTCTGTTCTTAATATAAAGTTCTAGCGTTCCAAGGGCTTTTTACCAGACAGTTGAATGTACTAGGGAAAACACCATGTACAATCCCACCAGCATAAGAATCAGTGTTCAATGTTCCACAGTTCCCAGTATTATTTCAACAGCCAAGTTGGAACTAGAAGAAAAAAAAAAAGAAAAAGGAAAAACCTTGCCTTTCCCACCTTGATGTTTCCACAGTTCCGTTCTTAATGCAAAGTCTCTAGAGTCCCAAAGGCTTTTTTTAATAAGTCAATTAAATGTACTAAAGTTGGCATTGGTATTCCGCTTTCCTCCAGTAGGTGTTGTTATCTTCCAATATGCAGTCTGTCTAAGGCACTATAAATCCACAGCTCCAGTCCTGCTTTCCACTACAGTCTACAGCCGTAGCCTCCAAGGGAGGGAGGGTTTCTCCCCCGCGGAGATAAAATATCGTCCCAAAGTCTCAAAAACTGATAATCTATTGTTAAAAACTCTGTCCAATTCTTTATAACATCAACACAAGCTCTGTCCACAATTGTTTAGTTCATCAAGCAGTTTTCCAGGAACAGCTTTATTTTCTTGACTTTGAATCGGTCTGCTCAAAGCTAGTTTCGTTTTCAGATTAGTACATCAGCAGAACCGGTAAGCAAAGATTCGCTGCTTCTATATTCCTTTCGGCCCTTATCTCTTTACCAGTTCATTTAGATTAAGGGCTTCAATTTTGTTTGTTGTTATCAGTTTTTAACAGATTTTAGGAACCATTAAAAAGAGGAATAAAATCACCTCAAAAGGAAAAGTGCTGTGCTGGTCATAAGAACAATTTCAAAATCTACATGAAAATATTTTGGCACAGATTGATTTTCCTCAGACAGCTCAAGGGAGTTCAAGTGTCAGGAGAGATATTAATCTGAAATGTGTCTTGAAAAGTATTCCTCTCACTGATGTGGTAGTTTCTACCATTTTCACCAGATGATTTCTGAAAAAAGCTCAGCACATAAATTGTCAATGTGTGACAGAAGCTGCAGGCACTTTAAGTCACTGAGGATATGGCACTCAAATCAGGACCTCCTGTACATTGTTTGGAGGCCTTTTTGTACCTCCAACATTCTGGGTCCTGAGGCAGAGCAGGCCTTATGAGAAACTTGCCCTCCAACGTGCTGTTTTCTAGAGTTGGCTGACCTCTAGAGTCTGCCAGATATGGCATCTGACCTCCAGCTCATCTATGACCATGGCTTCATCTCCCCACTCTACCAAAATGAATCCGTTTCAGCCAACACCTCCAGTTATGTCACTAAAATCCTGAGATTCCACGGTCTCAGAATCGAAAAACATTAATCTAGGGGGGAAAAGAGACTACAAAGAAAGGAGGAGGGGCTGAAAATGTTTCTTGTTAAATGGGAGAGGAAGGCAATACAGCCTGGACAAGGGAGGGTTGGCCCCCTATTCATATATAGTTTTCCTCTGGCTTTCTGAATTCTTTTGCTATTAAGTTGCACTGAGGTCTTGTGCATGCCACTTAAAACTCCTTTTGGGCTAAGTTAGATATGCACACAGCAGGGATGGGAACTTGTGACTTTCTGTCGTGACTTGAATTGGACTTGAATTTTGCCCCAATGACTTGCACTTAACTTGCAACTTGGAACAATTTTTCCAAGTTGCTTGTCAGGTCCCCCTGGTGTCAGGTGAGTGCATGTTTGGCCTGGATCAAGTGAAGAACCAGAGAGAGAGTTAGGATACAAAGATGGAGACCAACAGAACCAGAGGAACTATGGGACTTTGTATTTCCAGCTGGAAGCCCTCATTGTGACAGATTCAACTTTTGCTGAACTAAATTGACAAAAACCATCTGCCGCTGGGGGTAGAGTCAAGGGGATTAAGAAGACCCTGGTACGGAGAGCCTCCTGAGCAAAGCAGATTCCATACCTGTCCACTAAGTGATGGAAGACATGTCAGACCAAAAGCATTTCATACTTCATAATAAGTGATAAGGACCAGGTATCTAGGGGCAAGCAAAGGAATCTCTACCACGTATGCCCTGTGAGCAACCTGAGACAAAGAAATGTTTTTTACGCATGCTCTATTATAAAAAAAAAACCTGTCCAAATAGAATATAAGGAGGAGTCTAGGAGAACATTGGTCTAGTCTGTCTGTTTTGCCTGTTAGCCTGTCTGTCTGCTGAGACCAAAAAGCTTTTGGAACCAACTACCTTCTTTGGAACTTGGACAATGTAGATAAAGACTTCTCTCTCTTTGGTGAGTATGTATGTGGTGTGAATGTGCTGAATGCATGAAACCCCTTTATTTAGAATTGTAATCAATAGGTAATAAAGTATATTCATTTTACATTTATTAATGTGTCTTGTGAGGTCCTTTGCTGTTTAATATTGTTCTTCTTGGGATACAAAAGAACCAGTAGTCACCCTTTCGTGACACTGGTGCCTAACCTGCTCCTCCCACTGCTGCATGCCACTGTCTTCAGAAGCAAGCAGCTGGCTTGGTTTCCTTTCCAGGAGCTAGTCCTGCATGTTCAGAGTCTGAGGGAAGTCAAGCCGGCTGCTTGCTTCTGAGGACAGCAGTGTGCAGTGGTGACAGGAACAGGTAGGCGGGGGAGCAGGGGAGCGGTGGTAGGAAAAGGCAGGCACTGGGGGAGGGGTGTGTGGTGGCAGGAGCAGGTAGGCAGTGGAGTTGGCACTGGGGTGGTGGGAACATCACAGTGGCAGGAGAAGGTAGGCAGCGAGGGTGCAGGAACCAGGCCCAGTGCTTCTGAGCATGTGCAGAGGAAAGGGCCTGCTTGAGGAAGGGAAGCCAGAGCGGCTCCTTCTGCACATGCACATGTCCCCTCCTGGCCTCCATCCAAGACTTGGGACTTGGACATGAGGCCTGGGATGTGAGACTTGGTACCAAAGACTCAGGACTTGACTTGAGTCTTAGTACGAAAGACTCAGACCCAGACTTGGGTCCAAAGACTTACCAACATCCCTGACACACAGTCTCCTGAATTGTTTTTATGTGTACATGGGTGTGTTTATGGAAAATAGTTGCGGGAGGCTGTAAATTTGGTTGAAGGTATAGCAGAAGGAGTGCTTAACCTTTCCCTCTGGTAACATTTTATTTTATTTTATTTTTAATGCTATATCACTTTGGGAGTTTACACTACTGGGAGCTAACAAACTGAAAAGAACATGTAAACAAATAACTGCTTAGCTACCACAACTGGAATTCCTACCTAAGCTTCAGCTAGACTCTGTAGAACAGAAAATTTAAAGCATGTATAATTTGCATGAGAAGCTGTATCTGCTGAAATTCCCTCTTCTGCGCTGCTATTAAAAGTGGAAAGGCCCTATATCCACTTCCATCTGGCCATCTATATTCTCTTTTTGCCTCATATGCTTGAAACAGACCCTTAACTCTATGTCTGGAGAACAGCTCACATGTATAGCCTCAGATTCATGCTGTAGACCATTATTTGTTCAACCTTTACAGAGAAATACATACCTCAGACCATTCTGACAGCTCCCACTGCGGCCCACAAGCTTTGTTCTTGCATGATTTGCGCTCCATTGGCCTGCTTAGTCCAGCTGACTCACACATGTCATCATATACGGAGCTATCAAAGCCTGGAGCCAGCATCTTCCAGCAGCGCACAGTTCGATACTGATAGCCTTCACTGCATGTCCTTGAACATTCACTCCACCTGCTTGTCTCCCATCTCCATTCAACAAGGTCCAACAGCAAGAAAGAGAAAGAGCAACTTCTGCTTAGTTTCAGGTAGCCTGGAAACTATTCATGACAAGAATTGGTTCCCTCAGAGAAAGAATTTTCATCTTCATTAACAACAACAACCATAACAATAACAATAACAACAATAATGTTGTGGTTGTTTTTGTTGTGGGGGACTTGCATACTTCAGTGGGGTTGAGAGCTATGCAGGTAGTAGTGTCGCTACCTGAAGGGTCTCTCAAGCCAGACAGGTCTAAGCTGAAAAGTCAAACCAACCGTGTCCACCAGTCATCAATTATGGTGAGAGGAAATAAAGAGAAATCCATACCAGATCAGTTGTCGCCTGAGTCAACAAGGACTGCATCAGATGCATGGCCCCTGGACATGCACTAAGAAGGAGGTTGGACTCAATGGCCTTATAGACACCTTCCATTTTATTTATTTATTTATTTATTTATTTATTTATTTATTTATTTATTTATTTATTTATTTATTTATTTATTTATTTATTTATTCATTCATTCATTCATTCATTCATTCATTCATTCATTCATTTATTTATTTATTTAACTTCTATGTCGCCCACTCTACCCAAAGGTCTCTGGGTGGCTTCCAACAATTAAAATTCAATTAAAATACAATAAAAGATAAAATGATTAAAATACAATTAAAATTGCCATCAGGACCCACAGTTGATGTTATTTCAATTAAAAGCCTTCTGGAACAGGAAGGTTTTGACCTGGCACCGAAATGTCATCAACGTCGGCGCCAGACGAATTTCAGTCGGGAGGGTATTCCATAGTCTGGGGGCAGCAGCTGAGAAGGCCCTTTGTCTACAAGCCATCCCTCTTACTTCCTTGAGGGACGGGCTCTTTCAAAAGGGCCCCCTGACTAGATCTTAACTGCTGGGTAGGCTCATATGGAAGGAGGCAGTCCTTCGGGTATCCAGGGCCCAAGCTATTCATTATTCTATGACTCTGTGACATTATTCTATGATTCTAAGCCCTGACAAATGGGTTACAGGGCTCAGCAGACCCTGTTAAGGAACCAGAACAGGCTGCAAAGCTACTGGAATAACATAAATGCAACTTGGATTCTCTCAAAAAACTGAGAAATTATGAAATGTTACTATGAGGCAAACCCAACACCCGATGGTTTTCAAAAAAGAACGATGGAAATTTGGAAAAGGAAACACCCAAATAGTAACATAACTGATTCAATTAATTAATGGAACAGAGAAGGCTTTTTAAAAATTCCTGACTCCAAACAGAGCACAGCTGAGGAATAAAGATGAGACAGACTCAGGGAGGCAGTGACCAGAGCAAGTGAACAGGAGTTTCCCAGGGGAGGACAAGGGGGAGGCCCCTACCAACTTTCTTCTTTGGAATATAGTTATATATTTGTAGATGCTTCCAGCTACAGCCAAAGTAACAAAATAAAATGGACGGGCATTCATAAACAATCAGTTGGAAGCAAAAAGCTAGCAGGGATTATGGAGGCTGGAGACAATTCAGTAGTAGTAACCTGCAAAGTCTGTGTTATGTTTGTCTTTGTTTCTGAGTGTAACGTGGCGTTCGCATGTAACAAGTGCAAACTAGTGACACCGTTTGAAGAAAAAGTGAGAGGACTGGAGCACCAAGTAGCGACACTAACGGTTCTAAGGGAAGATGAAGCCTACATTGATAGAACTCTTGACAGCAGCAGCAGCTGTCACAGGGGGCACAGGAGATGGAAGAAAACCAAAGCAAAGCAGCGGAGGAGAGTGCTGAGGAGAGTACAAACACAGGGGAGGCACCACCATGGAAAAGAGTCACAGCTAGGAGCAAAAGAAGGAGAAGAAACTCTTCACCAGTGGAACTGCAAAACTGCTTTCAGATTTTTGAAGAGGAGTCTGCTGGACAGCATGCAGCGGAGACCCCACAGAAGGACAAGAGAAGAGCTGAAGCACAGCAAAATACAGTCACTGAACTCTTACCCTACCCCCCCCCAAAAAAAAGAAAAGAAAAGAAAAGAAAAGAGGAGAACACAGTAGTTATAGTAGGGGACTCCTATTACATGGAATTGAGACCGAAATATGCTAGGAAGATCCATGGCCTCACCAGGTATGTTTCCTGGGAGGTCAAAAAGGGCAAGAAGGACTGCCATCACCCAGAGATACATATCCCTTTCTTCTTGTCCATGTGGGGCCAAATGACACAGCCCATGAGGAGCTCTGAAGAAACCACATCAGACTTTGAAGCTCTGGGAAGGAAATTCAAGGACTTTGGGGATTTAGTTTTTTGGGACCATGGGCTAAGCTTCCTGGAAGAAGGACTGCTAGCAAGAGATGGCTTGCACCTAACAAGGACTGGGAAGAATGTATTTGGCCATAGCATGAAGAACTTTATCAGGAGGGCTTTAAACTGAATTGGAAGGGGGAAGGAGATGCAAGCACAGTGTTAAAGAAATATAAAGCCTTATTCACAATAAGAGGAACAGACCAAACTGTTCAAATGGAGGTCAACGATAACATTAACATTAATAGTAATGTTCAAAATAAGTATAAACAGGCCACAAACCACACAATCTGTGGTGTCTATATACAAATGGCAGAAGTACAGTGGTGCCTCGCAAGATGAGCGCTTCTTTTAACGACGAAATCGCATAACGAAGTTTTTGCAATCGCAAAAGCGATCACAAAACAATGTTTCCTATGGGTTTTTTTTCGCTTTGCGATGATCAGTTCCCTGCGTTGCTAACCGATTATCGCAAAATGACAATTTGCGCACAGCTGATCGGCAGTTTCAAAATGGCCGCTGGGTAAAAAAAATGGCCGCCCACTGTTTTCTGGGACGGATTCCTCGCTGCAAGGGCAGCGAAAATGGCCGCACTATGGAGGATCTTCGCTGGACGGCAAGTTTCAAGCCCATAGGATTTCAAGCCCATTAATTGGGTTTTAATGCATTTCTATGGGCTTTTTAATTTCGCTTTACGATGTTTTCATTCTACAGCGATTTTGCTGGAACGAATTAACATCGTAATGCGATGCACCACTGTATGGTAAAAAAAAAAAAAAACAAGAAAAACTGGAAATTTTAGTTCAGGATGGCGAATATGACCTGATAGGAATAATTGAGACTTGGTGGGATGACTCCCATTGCTGGAATACAGGAATTGAAGGATATAAATTGTTCAAAAGGAACAGAGAGAATAGAATGGGAGATGGAGTTGCAGTATATGTAAAAAATACAAATTCCTGCACAGAAATACAGGAGGAAGAGATTGGCTGACCCATTGAGAGCATTTGAATCAATCTAGTTGGGGGGAAAAACAAAAGGAACATGGTAGTTCAAGTTTACTACCGACTGATCGATCAAGGAGAGGAAGCAGATGAAACTTTTGAAAAACAAATTGCAAGGATTTCAAAGAGATATGATGTAATAGTGATTGGAGATTTCAGTTATCCAGATACAGTGGTGCCCCGCATAGCGAGGTTAATCCGTTCCGGATTAACCCTCGCTATACGGAATCATCGCTAAACGGGTAGGGGAAACGTATTGAAACGCATTAAACTTAGTTTAATGCGTTCCAATACCTTGCTTACTTACCCGTTCAGCGAGGATTCCCCTTGCCGGCAGCCATTTTCGCGCCCTCGCTAAGCGAGGGCAGGGCGCGAAAACGGTTGCCGGCAGCCATTTCCGGGCTTCCGGCGGCCACTTTGGAACCGCCGATCAGCTGTTCGGCGGCTCCAAAATGGCCGCCACAATACCCGATCTTCGCAATGCGGGTTTTCCCCATTGCAAAGATCGGGTATGTTTCCGTATAGCGATCCCAGAAAAGGGATCGCTATACGGAAACATCGCTATACGGTGCACTCATTAAGTGAGGCACCACTGTATATGTTGGGAGGCAAATTCTGCAAAGTATGGTTCTTCCAAGAAATTCCTGGCTTATGTGGCTGATAATTTTCTCCCACAAATAGTGGAGAAAGAAACTGGAGAACTACCTATCCTTGACTTGATTCTAACCAGTGGAAAAGATTGGGTGGTGGAACCTGCAGTAAAGCAAACCCTGGGTGAGAGTGACCATGTTTTACCAGAATTTTCTATTTCAAAGGAAACCAAAGCAGAGTGTAGCCACACATATATGCTGGATTTTTGAAAAGCCAATTTTAATAATTTCAGACTGAGGATGAGTAAGGTCCCATGGCATGTGATCCTAACAACAAAAGGAGTCCAAGAAGGGTGGGGGCTTCTAAAAAAATAAATTCTAAAAGCACAACTATAAACAATTCCAACAAGAAAAAAAAGGTGAGAGTGAGCAAAGAAGATAAATGTGGCTTCACAAAAAAATCAGGGAGGACCTGAAAACAAAAAATGAATGTTTAGGAAGTGGAAATAAGGGCAGGTCACCAAGGAAATGGAGGGATAGCATTAGGAAAGCAAAAGTTGAGAATGAGCTGAGATTAGCTAGAGACACAAAGAGCAATAAAAAAAGCACTCTTCAGGTATGTGTGAAGCAAAAGGCAAAGAAAAGAAATAGTGGCACAGCTCCGCAATGGAGATGGAAAAATGATAACAGCGGACAAAGAAAAGGGAGAGGTGTTCAATTCTTATTTTAGCTCATTCTTTTCTCATAGGACAGACTGTGAACCTCCAGACAAATGAGAAGTGCAAGGGGGGGGACAGGATTGCAACTGGAGATTGATAAACCAATAGTCAAGGAATATTTTACCACCCTGAATGAGTTCAAATCTCCAGGGCCAGATGAAATGCATCTGAGACTACTGAAGGAACAGTCTGAGGCACTCCATTAGTTTCTTGAAATCATGGGAAACAGGAGATGTGCCAGATGATGGGAGGAGGGCTAAAGTTGTCCCTATCTTCAAAAAAGGTAAGAAAGAGGAACCTGACAACCTGAGGCCAATCAGCTTGACATCAATCACAGAGCAAATTCTGGAGCAAATTATAAAATAGACACTATGCTAGAAAACAATGCAGTAACAACTAGAAGCCAACATGGATTTGTCAAGATAGACAGAGGGAATGCTGTAAACATAGTATATCTTGACTTCAGCAAAACCTTTGACAAAGTTCCCCAAGATACCCTAATTAAACAAGCCAACTAGGTGTGGGCTGGATAGATCGAGTGTCAGGTGGATACACAATTGGATACAGAATTGTGCTCAGAGGGTGATGATTAACGGCTCCTTCTCCAACTGGGAGGAGGTAACAAGTGGGGTAACCCAAGCCTCAGTCCTGGGTCCAGTGCTCTTCAACATTTTTCTTAATAACTTGGATGAAGGAGTGCAGGGGACGCTTGTCAAATTTGCAGATGACATAAAATTTGGTGGATTAGCTAATACCCTGTAAGACAGAAACAAAATTCAAAATGAACTTGATAGGCTGGAGAACCGTATTGATAACAACAGAATGAAATTCAAGAGGGATAAGTGCAAAGTACTGCACCTCAGAAAAAGAAGTCACACAGTTACAAGATGGGGGATATCTGGCCTAGCAATACTACAAGCGATAAGGATCTTGGAACTTTTGTAGATCAATAATTTACCAACAATTGCAGAAATTAAAACTGGAGATTATCTGCCTTCAAGAAATTCATATGAAAAGAATAGATCAACATCTATTAGAAAATAAAAAATCAGGAGAATTATTTACAGCATCAGTTTTAAATAAGAAAAAGAGAGGTGGGGTAACATATATACAAAAGAAATTGGACACCAAACTAGTCTTTGCATCTGAGGATGTGAGGATACTAATGGTGGAAATACAAAATGAGACAAAAAAGGTGCTGATTGTTAATATATATGTCCCCAATGAAAATCAAGGACCATTGTATGAAGAACAAAAATCAATAGTAATGAGAGAATATGAGGAGTATTGCATTCTTGGAGATTTTAATGCTGTCTTTGATAGACATCTAGATATAAAGTCAGGAAAAGGGAAGACAAAAACAACAAGATGAAATATGTTGCCCAAATCCTTTTTGCAGCTTCCGGAAGAACTTAATATGATTGATGCCTGTAGAAAAAGGCATCCAAGTACAAGAGACTTTACCGTTTATTCGGATAGACAGAAAAGTTGGTCAAGAATTGATCCATTGTTGGATTTCACTAGGCTGGATGAAAGAGGTATTGGAAATAGACACCTTGCCTAATACGTTTGCAGATCATAGTGCTATCTTGGTGCAATTGGAAATGGGATCTAAATTGTTATATTGGAAATTAAATACAATCCTTTTTTTAAAAGATATCCTTGCAAAACAAATAAGAGAACAGATGGCTATATTTTTTAAACTTAATACACTTCCAGAAACATCAATGTTTACAGTATGGAAAGCAAGTAAAGCCTTTTTCTGGGGTTTAGCAATAAGATTTGCAGCAAGACCAAAAAAGAGAGGGGGGGATGGCAAAATATCAAGAACTAGAAAAAATAAAATTAACCCAACATCAATTGAATATTCTGATGACAGAAGAAATAGTGAAAAGGATAAAATTTGCAAGACTTTTTTTTTTGAGAATGCAAAGAAACCAGGAAGGTAGTTGGCATATAAACTACAAAAAGAAAGAGAAAAAAATCCATAATTCAGAAATTGAAAGATGACGAAGGAGTGATAAAATTTAGACAGGAAGAAATAATGAGTTTGTACAGAAATATTATCAAGAAGAGGTGGCAAGAATACACAGAGGAATTATACCAGAAAAATCTGGATGTCCTGGACAACCCAGATAGTGTGGTTGCTTAGCTTGAGCCAGACATCCTGGAGAGTGAAGTCAAGTGGGCCTTAGAAAGCCTGGCTAACAACAAGGCCAGTGGAGGTGATGGCATTCCAGTTGAACTATTTAAAATCATAAAAGATGATGCTGTTAAGGTGCTACACTCAATATGCCAGCAAGTTTGGAAAACTCAGCAGTGGCCAGAGGATTGGAAAAGATCAGTCTACATCCCAATCTCAAAGAAGGGCAGTGCCAAAGAATGTTCCAACTACTGTACAATTGAACTCATTTCACATGCTAGCAAGGTTATGCTCAAAATCCTACAAGGTAGGCTTCAGCAGTATGTGGACTGAGAACTCCCAGAAGTACAAGCTGGATTTCGAAGGGGCAGAGGAACTAGAGACCAAATTGCTAATATGTGCTGGATTATGGAGAAAGCCAGAGAGTTCCAGAAAAACATCTACTTCTGCTTCATTGACTACACAAAAGCCTTTTAGTGTGTGCACCACAGCAAACTAGGGCAAGTTCTTAAAGAAATGGGAGTGCTTATTTAACTTATATGGAGAATACATCATGCAAAAGGCAGGACTGGAGGAATCCCAAGATGGAATTAAGATTGCCGGAAGAAATATCAACAACCTCCGATATGCAGATGATACCACTCTGATGGCACAAAGTGAGGAGGAATTAAAGAACCTCTTAATGAGGGTGAAAGAGGAGAGCGCCAAAAATGGTCTAAAGCTCAACATAAAAAACCGAAGATCATGGCCACTGGTCCCATCAACTCCTGCCAAATAAAAGGGGAAGATATGGAGGCAGTGACAGATTTTACCTTCTTGGGCTCCATGATAACTGCAGATGGTGATAGCAGTCACGAAATTAAAAGGTGCCTGCTTCTTGGGAGGAAATCGAGGAGAAACCTAGACAGCATCTTAAAAAGCAGAGACATCGTCTTGCCGACAAAGGTCCGCATAATCAAAGCTATGGTTTTTCCAGTAGTGATGTATGGAAGTGAGAGCTGGACCATAAAGAAGGCTGACCACCAAAGAATCAATGCTTTTGAATTGTAGTGGTGGAGGAGACTCTTGAGAGTCCCCTGGACTGCAAGGAGAACAAACCTATCCATTTTGAAGGAAATCAATCCTGAGTACCAACTGGAAGGACAGATCCTGAAGATCAGGCTCCAATACTTTGGCATTCTGATGAGAAGACTCCCTGGAAAAGATCCTGATGTTGGGGAAGTGTGAAGGCAAGAGGAGAAGGGGACAACAGAGGACGAGATGGATGGACAGTGTCATCGAAGCTACCAATGTGAATTTGACTCAACTCCAGGAGGCAGTGGAAGACAGGAGGGCCTGGCGTGCTCTGGTCCATGGGGTCACAAAAAGTAGGACACGACTTAACGACAAAAGATCCAATGACTGTAAATCCTGAAAATCTACTGACATTCGAGAAAATTCACTGAACCACAAAGAGAGTGTTGGTGGGATCTCAGGACAAGACGGCTGAGAGTGGGAAATCAAAAGAGGTGGGAGATTAATCTCAGCATAAGAAACAGTAAGTTCAAGATCCAGATCAATGTTCCTAAATGACAAGATTGCTGTTCCTGAGGAAACCAGTTTGGAGAGACAAAAGAACTGTTTACATAACAAGCTCTAGATTTCGCCGACGAAAAATCTGGCTGGTTGGAGAAAGAACTTCAACAAGGTCGTGGTAAAGAATACTTCAGAAAAAAGAAAAGAAATGGACATTCTATTTATCTATATATAATCATTCCAGTTTTAAAAAAGTAATTAATTATTAATGGTTAATAAAATTAATATAATTGAATTAACATTTTGATTGTTACATGCTTGAGAATTTAAATGTGCATATACACTAGATGTGCAATAATGAAATAAATCGATTTTATTAAAAGAAAAAATGAAGATGGAAAAGGTAACAGCAAGCATGATAAATAATATTACATATAGAAATATAAGTCGTTTGAGCACTTAAATATAATGTAATATGATGTACTATATTCTTTAACTGATGTGTTCGATATAGTAATATGTTTCAGGCAGGTATAATTACAAATATGTAATGATTAAAATTTAAAGCATGTTAAATATGCTAAATACTGTGTTTCCCCGAAAATATGACAGAGTCTTATACAGTGGTGCCTCGCTTAACGATGTTAATTGGTTCCAAAAAAACCATCGCTATGGGAAAACATTGTTAAGCGAAACACCATTTCCCATAGGAATGCATTGAAACCGGTTAATCCGTTCCAATGGGAATGGATTACCGTCCTTAAGCGAAAATCCCCATAGGAAACATCGCTAAGTGAAACAATGTTTCCCTAAACGGAAAGCCATTCAAAAGCATTGCAGCCGGCTGCAATGCTTTTGAATGGCTTTCCAATCTCCATTTTCGCAAACTTTTAAGTGTCTTAAAATGTTTGAAACTTGTTTTAAATGCTTGGAATCGGTAGTCCCCCTTGTGAAACATGTGCAAACTTAATTTGGCTCTGTTCTGAGTCTTCGTTAATTTTTGGTGATTTTTTGTTTTCCCCATTTAAATCCATTGAACTGTCCCTTCAATGGATTTAAATGGGGAAAACAAAAAATCACCAAAAATTAACGAAGACTCAGAACAGAGCCAAATTAAGTTTGCACATGTTTCACAAGGGGGACTACCGATTCCAAGCATTTAAAACAGGTTTCAAACATTTTAAGACACTTAAAAATTAGCGAAAACAGAGATCGTTAAGTGAAAATCCCCCATAGAGAACATCGTTAAACAATGCGGAAAATTCCTCTAAGAAACACATTGTTAAGTGAATTCTTCGTTAAACGAAGCAATCGCTAAGCGAGGCACCACTGTATTAATTTTTGCTCCAAAAAAGGCAGTAGGGCTTATTTTCAGGGGATTTTTTTCATGTACAACAATCTACATTTATTCGAATACAGTCATGTCATCTTCTTCTGGTTGCTGCACAAAGGGGGATTTTGCTGAACAAAATCAATTCCGGATCCAAAAAATTTCTAGTCAAAAACGAAATATCAGCCACCGTATCACGAGAAGCATTTAAAGACACAATTCCATCAGACGTATGTAAACAAACCACGTCCGAAAAGTTCTCCCTAGCCCAAGAATACTGCTCCTCTGGAATTATGCAACAAGGGTCCATCACTGTAAATTTCTCTCCTTTTTCAGCTTGCTGAGCCAATCCTGCCGAAATTTCAGCCATTTGCAAACCCATTATTCTAGGCACAAACTGATTTACAGTTGCCTGCATTCCGCTGGCTTGTGAAGGAGCTGCAGTTAACTCCTTCCTGTCTCTGTGTAGGCAAAACGCTTGACGGGTTAGCCATCTGTTGTACTGCTGGAATCTGCTGATTTTCAAGTGGGTTAGAACTAATGTAAGCCACCTTAGGAGTATTTGACTTCAATTTGCGTGGGGCTGGTGTTGGAGTTTTGCTAACTGGCTTTTAAACTTGGCTAGCTGGCACAGTCAGTTTTGGACAGTCTCTTTTTAGGTGGTTTTCCCCACATTCAAAACAAGAAAAGGGTGGCTTAGTTTGGCTAGGAGCCATGCTTCTGCGCTCCCCAGCTAAGGACTGTCTCTGTTCCTGAAAAGCAGACTTCTTAAAATCATACCGGCTCTGCCTTCTAGGCACTTCTGGAACAGCCCTAGGTTTAGCAATAGGTTCACCTCTCTTAAAAGACATAATTTCATCCGTCTTTAAGGCTAATGTCTGTAAGTCCTTACATTCTTTCTCCAACAAAGTACTTCTTAGCTCTGGTGGTACCAAATTCAAAAAATGTTCCATATACAACAGCATTTTCAGATCTTTGAATGAATTAACTTTAGTTGATTCCAACCAACGGTCACCTAGCTGTTCAATTTTATCTGCAAGAGCAGAATAACTTTCCTGGGGACCTTTCTTCAGTCGTCTAAATCTTTGACATAACAATTCCGGAGTAAAACCAAATTTTTGATAAATTAAAGTTTTAAGAGAGTCCCAATCTAAGTTTTGGTCAGGTTGTCTGGCCAGCAGGGCTGCTAACTGCCCAGAAATTTGTGAACGTAGGAGTTTAATATACATTGGTTTAGGCACATTCAAGTCCTGACAAGAAAATTCAAAGAGTCAAAAATGCCAATATATCATCACCTTCCTGGTAATAAGGTAGGTTCCTTCTATCAATGTTCTCTAAAGTGTCTCTGGCACGCTCCTTCTCCAAAATCTCCCTACGCAAAAGCTGCAATTTCTGCTCACGGTATTGTTCCGCTTGCAATTCGCTAGCTGCGTGAGCATTCAGCCATTGTCTCTGAATATCCATTAAATCTGCCATCATTAACGCAAACTGTTCCTGTGTCTTTAAACTCACGTCCCTTTGATCTGCTGGGCTGCTGCTGGCATCTGGCGCTGCTGCTCCCGCTGACGTCTGGTCCTCAGCAGAAATCTCCTCGGCTGGCAGGCCCATCTGAGCTGGAACCCGCTTGTCCTCGGTGTCTTCCTGTTCCTCCATCTCCTTCAATTTGGACCACGTGGAATCTGGATCATCTGCAAGCATTCTCTGGATGGCATCATCTTTCTGATGAGCCAGTAATTTGCCTGTTTGTAATCCACCGGGTAAATGGAAAGAAGTTTCTCTGGGTAGCTGTCCTTTTACCCTCTCAGACACAAATCTGGTGTCTGGAAGTTTCAGCCTTCCTCTGCCTCTAACTGTCTCCATCATAGCCCGAAGTTCAAAGGCTTCAAAAATCTCTTTGTCTGTAAATTTCTGAGCTATGCTGGCTAACTCTGGATCAGTGGGAGAGGAACTCCTTTCAAGAGACATATCTTTCTCAGCCTGTTGCTGCCGAAGCATTTAGCACAGGGAAAGCAATAAAACTGTCAGCTTCACTGAGACAAAGCAGATGCACTCAGGAGGTTGCCCGTTTCTCTGAATAGTAATGGAAATGCAACTAAATTCTTTCTTTTTCCTAGAATGACCCCTTAACAGACTTTAGCTAGACCAAAGTCTTAATCTGTGTCCTAAGACCTTTAGTCATCCAAACAGAAGCAATATTTCCACCCTGTCACATTTAATGATCAGAGCTTGCAATTTAGAACAGCCACTTGCTACAATACAACAACTGGAAGATTTCTATATGTTATAGCTGAAACCCAACGCATAGGAATTCCCCAGTCGTAAATCAATAAAAACAGCATGCGGATCAAATCCTGCCGCTGCCACCATGTGAGCAAAGCCCCTTCTCCAAAGAGAACGGTTTGCACGGGACAGAGAGGATTCAGGGTTAGTGTGCTCCTAAATTAGGCAAAATGAGTCCCTGTTTTACCCAAGGCAGCACCACTCCACCCTTTCACCAAGTCTGACCCGATTTCATTGAGAACCAAAATATAATTGTGAGTCCCAGGGATATTAAATTCTCCTAGTACTCAGGAAAATACAGGACTCAAGGTAACATATTCCGTGGCCTGAAAGAAAAACCAATTAAGTAATTCAATTGAGTAATTGTAGCAATTATTTTGTTCAAGCGGCCAAACTCCAGAACTCCAGTATATTTGATTTAATAGAAAAATAAAGTTTTGAAAAAATTTAGTTTATGCAAAAGCAAAGCAAATAGAAACATTTCCATAACTAACCAGTTTGAAAGTAACTAGTTCCTGCTAGAAAAATAAAAACAACAAACTTACTAACTACATGAAAATAGGAAAGACATGCTTCCCCTCTAACTAATTATAAAAGCTACATCTTAAAAGAATTTTGTGAACTCCACAGTCTATAGTTCATCTAAGCATTCATAGTCCATTCAAAACCATACCAAACTTTCTGGAAATCCAAATGGCATTAGTGTCAGAATATAGAAATTTTGTAGGCCTGAACATGTACAAGTGTTTCATTAACAAGCTGCCATTGTGCACAGATGTGAGAATGCTGAATCACTCTGGAGATGATACAATGTCTTGAAACCAGAAGAAGACCAGGTGCAAAGGATGAAGTCATCTGTCTTCTGATTGGACTAAAAATGCCATGTACATATATATAAGTGGACTGTGTCTTTGTGTCTTTCTCTTCCTCCTCTACCACTTGCTGCCATGCATTATGCCCGATTGTATAAAGAGTTCCTGTCATGCTGTTGAGATGCCTGCCTGTAAATATCTATAAATACTTGTAAATGCAACCGTCTTGCAACAAAAGAAGAACTTGTTAGTGTCTTCAATAACTCTGCGTATTTCTACTGTTGCCAAATTTGTAACAGAGGTCATGGGCCCAGCAACGTGTGCTGCGCAAGCCAGATAAAGTCAAGATGGTGGTGAGTAACGTGGGTGAAGTATATAAATGAAGGAACAGAGCGAAAGTGGCAGTGACATAGAAGATTTGGGAGAAGACAGTTTGTCTGTGAGCCCAGGAGGGGAAAGGAAACAGAGAACTGCAAGAGAAGGCAGGATGGCGTACAGCACAGGAAGCATAGGAGGATTAGCAATAAACAGGCTGAATGACAAAACTATAGAACATGGGCAGTGAAAGCAGAAATGCTGTTACTAAGAGAATCTTTGTGGTCATATGTGAGTAATCCTCCAGCCCAATTAACAGAGGAGCAAGAGGAACAGCATGAGAAGGCTTTGAGTACTCTTATTTTGTCGGTTGAAGACGGACAGTTAGAGCATGTAGAAGGACTGACCACAGCCAAGGCAGTCTGGGACAGATTGAGAGGTATTTACTTGAGAGAAACAGCAGTCTCGAAGATTTCCCTAACCAGAAAGCTGTATAAGTGCCAGATGTAGTCTGGGGAGAGTGCTTCCAAGCATCTACAAACCATTAAGGGACTGTTCAATGAACTGCAGTTAATGAATGTTCATTTTTCAGAGGAACAGAAGGTCTTCGTGATTTTGAGCAGCTTATCTCCTGAATATAATATGCTGATTACAAGTTTGGAAAGTTTGCCTGACACATAACTGTCTCTTGAGTACATTACAAGTAGGATTTTGCAGGAGGAGGAACACTGGAAGGAGAGATCCCAAACTGCTGAAGGAAGCCACGTAGGAGCTGACCGGGAGAGACGGAGACAGATTCCAGACGGCAGCATGAGAAGAAGGACGCCAGCTACAGACCGAGAGCAGCGTGGGCCGTGCCATGATGGTTAAAGCCTGTTTTAAATGTGGATCAAGAAGTCATTTACAGAGAAATTGTTTGAAAGGAGAGATGTTTCCAAACAGAAGAGAACAAGAAGCAGCAGATTACAGACGCTCTGCAGAAAGCAGCAGAAGAGGAATTTCTCTTGTTAACCAAACAAGAGATAAGGCGTCCAAGGTCGCAAACACAGCTGAGTAGCTGATAGACTCCGGAGCTGTAAATCATCTTACTAATGATCCAGAGATGTTTTGTTTTTTAGGAAGCATGGAGCTGAGGAGCGTGACGCTGGCAAATGGACAAAAAGCAGACGTTGAAGCACAAGTGAAAGTGTATGTTCCCAGTCTGAAGCAAGAGATAAGTAACGTTTTACTGGTACCCACAATTGACTATCATATTTTAAGTGTCTCAGCGCTTGACAGACAGGAGTTTTGTGTGATATTTGAAAAAGGGGAATGCAT
Organism: Pogona vitticeps; assembly: GCF_051106095.1. Taxonomy (NCBI): domain Eukaryota; kingdom Metazoa; phylum Chordata; class Lepidosauria; order Squamata; family Agamidae; genus Pogona; species Pogona vitticeps. Next base: position 117,334,759 of record NC_135786.1, read on the forward strand.
AATTAAGAAAAACAACAGAGTAGTTGCAAGAGCAAAGCAAGAGGATAATTTGTATGTGTTAAAAAGCAGAACACATAGAGACACACACATGGTACATAAGAATGAGCCCCAACATAACAGTTGCATACACTTGTTACACAGAAGACTTGGTCATGTTAACTTTAAAACTGTGCAGAGAATGGAGAACATTGCTAGAGGTGTAAACATAAAGGATTGTAAAAATTACTTGGATTGCCAAGTTTGTAAACAATGCAAAACGCATGTGGCTCCAAAAGGGAAACAGTCTCAGAGAGACAAGCAGACCTTTTGAGTTGGTACATGCTGACTTGATAGGGCCATTTCCACCTTCATTAGGAGGGGCAAAATATGCATTGGTGATAATTGATGATTACACATGCTTTTCATATTGTTTTACAATAAAATCAAAAACAGAGGTTTTTCAGACATTTAAAAATTGGGTGAAATCAATTGAACGACGCTTTGGCCACCAGGTGGCGCAATTGCAGTCTGATAGAAGTTCAGAGTTCATGAACACACAATTTCAAAGGTGGCTAGAATGCACAGGAATCAGACACAGAAAAACTAGCCCATATAGTCCATTTCAAAATGGTGTGGCTGAAAGGAGAAATGGGGTGCTCCAGGAAATGAAGGATGCACTGCTAGCGGATGCAGGGATGCATCATGGGTTCTGGGCCGAGGCTCTGAAGACGTCAAATTTTTTGAAGAACAGAATTTGGTCATCTGCCATAGATCAGACCCCATATTTTATGCTGTTTGGGAAGGAACCTTCTTTAAAGCACTTAAGGGTATTTGGTTGTACTGCTTGGGTACACGTACCAAAACAGCTAAGGAGAAAAGGCAAAGCTAAAACAAAGAAAATGAGGTTCCTGGGTTATGAGCCTGGATCAAAAGCATATAGGTTTGTGGATGGTAACAGAAACATTGTAATTTCCAAGTCTGCTAGCTTCAATGAGGGAGAGAATTGGAATAAGGTACATGCGAATTCACAAATATATATCCCATTAAATGACAGAAGAAGAAGTCAGTTTAGACAGTCAGAAACATATGAGCAAGACACGAAGTCCTCTGCTGATGAAGATGATGAAGAACATGAAGAACACGAAGAACATGAAGAAAAACACATTAGCCAGTCAGAGATAGGGCCAGAAACACAGGGTCCTAGGTCTGAAAGGGCAGACAAGGGTGTGCCACCCAAGAGATTTGGAATGGGTGGAGTGAGAGTATGTCTGTTTATGTTGAACCCAGAAATTACAAAGAAGTTACGGAACTTCCTGATTTTGAACAGAGGAAATGGTTAGATGCCATGGATGAGAAAAAGAAATTCATGGAAAAACACAGGGTGTTTACAGAAACAAAGCTACCTGCAGAACACAGAGGTTACAGGTAACAAATGTGTGTTTAAATGAAAGTTAGAAAATACATGGTTCTTGTATGAAACAAGTGGTGCAATGAAGGTGATGCAAGACAACACTACATGTATACACATGGCTGAAACAGAAAGAGTGAAAAACAGAAGTAAACATGTTGACATTAAATATCATAATGTAAGAGAAGCAATAAGAGAGAAATTAATTGAGTTAGAGTATTGCCAAACTGAAGACAACACAGCTGATATACTGACAAAGCCTTTATGTACACAGAAGCATGAGAAATGTATAAATGAGTTGGGAATGTGTTATGTTCAGGCATAAAAAATTAGGAGGGGTGTCAGAATATAGAAATTTTGTAGGCCTGAACATGTACAAGTGTTTCATTAACGAGCTGCCATTGTGCACAGATGTGAGAATGCTGAATCACCCTGGAGATGATACAATGTCTTGAAACCAGAAGAAGACCAGGTGCAAAGGATGAAGTCATCTGTCTTCTGATTGGACTAAAAATGCCATGTACATGTATATAAGTGGACTGTGTCTTTGTGTCTTTCTCTTCCTCCTCTACCACTTGCTGCCATGCATTATGCCCGATTGTATAAAGAGTTCCTGTCATGCTGTTGAGATGCCTGCCTGTAAATATCTGTAAATACTTGTAAATGCAACCGTCTTGCAACAAAAGAACTTGTTAGTGTCTTCAATAACTGCGTATTTCTACTGTCGCCAAATCCGTGACAATTAGTCCTTGATGTAAAGTTCCTAGTAGGAATCCATTATAAGAAAAAGTCCTTCTCTCAGTCAGCCATTCTCCATTTTCTCTCCATGCTGGAATCACCCCCTGCTCTTCTTCTTCTTCTTCCCCATTGACAACCAATCAGAAGTAAGCAAAAGACAGTCTCTCCCCGCCTTCCTTTTCCATGGGATACCGATGCCTGTTTACTGGTGTTGGAATGTTTAGTCTCTCCACTAGGCCTCGTCTCCAGGGAGACCAGATAAGGATGCCAGCGACTGTGAAGAAAACAGCATCTGGAAATTTCCAATACAGGCATACAGACTTCAAGATGGATTCTTTTTGGCTAATTTCATGACTACAAATCCCATCTGAAAATTACTTTCTGGCTTCCATAACCCATGTTATCACAGGTGGGGTTTCAACGAGGTCTTATTTTCAGGTTAGTTCTTATTTTTGGGGAAACAGGGTAGTAAAGAAGTAAGTATGAACTATGGTTCTTTGCTCACTGTGTGGAAATGTGGAAAAGTTCTCAATCATGCAAAGAATTGCAGGGGGGAAGTAATTTTGACAGAATTAGCAAGAACATAAGGAACTTGATTGACTGAAAGAAGTTAGAAGGAGAACCAATCCCAAGGAGCCAGGAGGCAACATAACAGGAACTGGAAGTTTTTCAAGGGAGTTAACAAGGGGAAGTCAAATTGTATCAAGGGAAAGGGAGGCTGAGTTTTCAGTGGAATACATAACGTAATTTCCTTTGTATCAGAGAGACCTGGTTCTGGTGTAGGAAAGCACACTAATAAATGTACAAAGAAAAGCAGGCACCATCTCTGGTGTCTATACATGAATGCCAGAAGTATGAGAAACAAACAAGAACTGGAAATTTTAGTTCAGGAAGGCAAATATGACTTGATAGGAATAATTGAAATTTAGTCGAATGACTCCCATAACTGGGATACAGCAATAGAAGGATATAAATTATTCAAAAAGAACAAAAATAATAGAAAGGGAGATGGAGTTGCAGTATATGTAAAAAAATATACATTCCTGCACAGAAATACAGGAAGAGGAGCAGATTGGCTGTCCCATTGTGAGCATCTGCATCAATCTGATTCAGGTGAAAAATAAAAGGAGCATGGTAATTGGAGTCTACTACAGATGGACCAATCAAGGAGAGGATGCCGATGAAATTTTTGAAAAATAAATTGCAAGGGACATGATGGGAGATTTCAATTATCCTGATACCTGTAAAGAGGCAAATTCTGCCAAGTGCGACCCTTCCAAAAAATTCCTGGCTTGTGTGGCTAATAGTTTTCTCCTACAAAAAGTGGAGAAACTAGAGGACTAGCTATCTTTGACTTTCTTCTAATCAATAGAGATGACTTGGTTGAAGAAGTGGCAATAAGGACTTGGTTGAGGAAGTGGCAATAAGGAGAACTCTGGGCAAGACCATGTTCTATTAAGAGTTTTGAATTGCAAAGGAAACCAAAGTAGAGTGTACCCAGACATATATGCTAAATTTTAAAAAGACCAGTTTTAACAAACTCGAGACAATGATAAGTACCATCACATGGGCAGGAGATCCTAACAAGAAAAGGAGCCCAAGAATGGTGGGAATTTCTTTAAAAAGAAATTCTAAAAGCACAACTACAAATAATTTCAACAAGTAAAAGAGGTGGGAGGCAGCAAAAAAGGCTGGTGTGTCTTCACAAATAGCTCAGAGAGGACCTGAAAACAAAAACAAAAAAAATAAAAAAATACACATATAGGAAGTGGAAGGAATGTCAGGCCACAAAGGAAGAGTATAGAAAAGTAGCAAGGAATTTCTAGGACCACAAAAGCTGACAATGAGTTGAAGCTATGTAGCTTGAGGCACTAAAAGCAACAAAAAGCATTCTTCAGGTATGTGTGTAGCAAAAGACGAAGAAAAGTAATAGCGGTTCAGCTGCTTACTTTGTAGGCATCCTTCAGTTTCGAGAGACTATGGTAATGTGCTCTGTAGAGAGGACTTGGAACGGCGTCTAGTGTGGCTGAGAAGGCCAATTTGAGAGTGACAATCCCTTCCACACTGAAGACAAATACAATCTCCACCCTGTCCAGCTCCCTGATTTTGCTGCTTTTGGGACTTCCTCTTTGCCTCGGCCTGCTGGACAAGGGTCTCTTCAAAATGGTAGAGGCCATGATGCACCACCTGCCTCCAGGCTGAATGCTCAGATGTCAAGGTTTCCCACCTGTTGAGGTCCACTCCTAAGGCCTTCAGATCCTGCTTGCAGATATCCTTGTATCGCAGCTGTGGTCTCCCTCTGGGGCAATTTCTCTGCACTAATTCTCCATACAGGAGATCTTTTGGAATCTGACCATCAGCCATTCTCACAACATGCCCAAGCCAGCATAGACATTGCTGTTTCAGTAATGTATATATGCTACAAATTCCAACTCATTCTAGGACTACTTTATTTGGAATCTTGTCCTGCCAGGTGATACCATAAGATGTGTCGGAGACAATGCATATGGAGCATATTCAGCTTCCTCTCCTGCTGTGCACAAGGGGTCCAGGACTCACTGCAGTAGAGCAGTGTGCTCAGGACACAGGCTTTATAGACCTGGATCTTGGTATATGCTGTCAGCTTATTAATAAGCCATACTCTCTCTGTGAATCTAGAGAACATGGTAGCTGCTTTGCCAAAGCTTTTATCCAGCTTGACATCTAGTTGCATCTCCTGCAACTATCTGACGGAGAATACCATGTCAATCGTGGATCTATTAGCTCAAACTCCATAATGTGATTCTGGATAGACTCTGTCTGCAAGCACCTGGAGTCTCTTCAGCACAACACGGGCCAGCAGCTTCCCTACAATGCTGAGAAGAGAGATACCATGGTAGTTATTGCAGTCGTCCCGTCTCTTTTGTTCATATACAATGTGACAATGTTTGCATCCTTCATGTCCTGGGGTGCTCCACTTTCCCTCCAGCAAAGACAAAAGACTTCATACAGCTCGGTGGTGGTGATCTCTTTACAGCACATCAGCAGGGATGTTATCCTTTCCAGGTGCCTTGCCAGAGGTGAGGGAATCCAAGGCCGCTTTTATTTCTGCTAAAGTTGGTTCGCTCTCCAACTCTTCCAAGACAGGCAGGCACTCGATGTTATTTAGTGTCTCTTTGGTTAATACATTCTCTCTAGAATATAGTTCAGAGTAGTGCTGCACCTAGCGTTTCATCTGCTGCGCTCAGTCCTGGATGATCACGCCTGCAGCAGACTAACAGGAGGAGATTTCTTCTGTATTGGACCTAAAGCCTGCTTGATACCGTCATACATTCCCTTGATGTTACCTTTGTCTGCTGTTATCTGTATCTAAGAGCAGAGCTGAAGCCAATAATCGTTGAAACATCTCCTGGCAGCCTGTTGGACTTTGCTATGAGCAGCTTGAAGAGCCTGCAAGTTGTACTCACTAGGATAGGTTTTGTATGCTGCTAGAGCTCTCCTCTTATCCTCGATGGCTGGCATCAACTCCTCCGAATGGGCTTCGAACCAGTCTGCGATCTTTTTGGTCTTCTTGCCAAATGTGGACAAGGCAGTGTTATAAACAGCGGTTTTGATATGTTCCCATCGTTCAGGTGCATTTGCATTAGCTGGGCCTGGAAGGGTTTCCTCAAGTGCTTGGTCAAATTCCTCCACTTTTCTTTGATTGCGAGTCTTGCTGATGTCAATACATGGTCTTCCTTCCTTTTTCATGTGGTACAATCTTTGTTCACAGTTTTACTATACTACACACCAGGGAGTGATAAGTATCGAGTGATCAGCACTCTGGTAACTGCATCTGATCGTAATACAGTGGTGCCTCGCAAGATGAATGCCTCGCCGGACGAAAAACTCGCAATACGAATGGTTTTGGGGATGGGGTTGATGACTCACAAGATGAATGTTCCTATGGCCTTGCTTCGCAAGATGAATGTTTTCCATTTTTTTGTTCCTGACTCATGTTTGCTGATTTTTAAATGTTTTTTCTATAGTATGATGTTTAAAAAGTTAAAGTTTTTGATTGAATTTTTTGAAATCAGCTGCACAATATGTATGGCTTTGAAGAGCACTGAATAAAACCTTTGTAAACCAAATTTGACTTTGTTCTGTCTTTTTTTGCCCATAGGAACGCATTAATTAGATTTCAATGCATTTCTATGGGGAAATGTGTTCTGCAAGACAAATTTTTCGCAAGATGACATTAACCACGGAACGAATTAAATGCGTCTTGCGAGGCACCGTTGTACTAGGAAGGCTAGAATGTCTAGTGAGGATCAAATCAAGCTGATGCCAACACTTCAATCTTGATGTTTCCAGTAAACTCTGCGTTGAGGCTTCGTATTAAAGAACGTGTTGCTGACACAAAGACCATAATTACAGCAAAACTCCAGCAAGTGTTGGCCATTTTTGTTCATCTTCCCAATGCCAAAGCGGCCTAGAAAAGTGGGCCAAGAATTGTGATCAGCACCAACTCTAGCATTAAAGTCTCCAAAAATGAACAGCGGCTCTCTCTCAGGGACGTTTTTGACAGTAGCTGCCAGATCATCATAGAATTTGTCTTTGACTTCTGTTGTGGATGACAGTGTTGGTGAATATGCACTAATGAGGGTGACCGATCCCGCTGATGAGTGGAGCTGCAAAGATAGGATTCTTTCACTCCCCACAGGAGGTGGAACAATGGATCTCAGCAGAGTATTTCTGACTGAAAGCCAACACCATATTCCCTGGTCTCATTCAATGGTTTTTCCCTGCCAGAAGAATGAGAAGTTTTTTTTTCTTTGACAAATCCCATGTCTGGCAATCTCATCTCTTACAGGGCAACAATGTCCATCTGCAGTCTACTCAGTTCCATGTCGATAATAGCTATCTTGCGCATGTCGTCTATTTCCTGCAGGTCGTCAGAAAAGCCAGGGGTCATTGTCCAAACATTACAGGTGCCCAACTTTAGGGCAGAAGTTTTCTTCTGATTGTTGCATGGTGCAAGGTTATCGATCTGCTTGTTGGCCTCCACCCTAAACCCCACACACCCCGTGAGGTTAACAGACCGTGGCGAGGTAGCACCTTACTGGCTGGGGGCTGCCCATGTTATTTTGACGCTGTATGCGAAGGTGGAGTGTCCTATCCAGAGCACAAAGCCTGGGTAAAATAATAAGGAGGATAGGCTGTTAACTAAGCAGCAAATCCTCCCTTTCCACATCACTGAAATAGTTCGATGGAAAGGCAAGAGCCAATACAGCTGGTTCCAGCGACGTTGTAGGAGTTGTCAGAGTGACACGAACTGCCTCCGGGATTACAGCTCTGGATTTTGCCTCGAGTTTAACTCCTGAAGCCTCCTGAAAGTTAACTCCTGAAACTCCTGAAGCCATCTCCCATTAGCTGCTCAATGGAGATGGAAAAATGGTAACAGATGACAAAGGCAGAGTTGCTCAATTCCAATTTAAGTTCAGACTTTTCCCAGACTATGACCCTGCAGACATATGTGAAGTGCAGGTGGAGGGGACAAGATTCCAACTGGAGTTTGATACACAAATAGTCAAGGAAAACCTCACTACCTTGAATGAGTTCCATTCTACAGGGTTGGATGAACTACATCCGAGAGTATTGAAAGAACTGTATGAAGAACACTCAGAACCACTAGCATTATTTTCTTTTTTAAAAATATTTTATTTTTAAACTACTAGGAATAGGGTAGGGAATACAAAAGGTAAAAGGAAATGGAAGGGATGGGGAAAGGGTTTTAAGGATAGGAGAGCACAAAATATACAAACATCCAATCTATTCATATAAGGTATACAAGCATCCAATCTATTCATTTTTCAATAAAAAATCAACTTTCTACTTTTTTAACTGCTTGATTACCCTCTAACTATCAGCTTACATTTATGTTTTACTTTAAATCTAAGTTACTCCAACACTATCAGGAAACCAAGACCAATTGTAAAATACATCCCCCTTTTCAATTTCCTTCTGTCTTGGACATACATTCAGCGCCCCTGAAAAAGTGCCCATTTCTATCACTTCCCATATTTTCTCAGTACACTTCTCTGTGTTTCTGTGACTCTGTTTTCTTCCAGTTTTTGGAAGATAGGGATAGATCCAGGACAGTAATCCGATTTTTAAGATCACATTATCTCACCATTGTAGCTAAATAGCTCACAGGGTAACTCTTAATCCCATCTATGTTACCTGGCATCCCACTCAATAAAAGCAGTTCTGGAGTTAGCACAGTTTCCTTTAACTGCTGTTTAATATCTGATGATTCCTCTTTCTTCAAATCTTCCATCTGGCTGAGACTCTCATTTACCTGCTGAAATCCTGTTATTATTATCATTTGCATGGTAACCTACCATTCTTTATCTGGCAAAATCCTCAACAGATGATATTTAAATTTTTCAGAGCCCATTTCCTCCCCTAAGTATTTCCTCCCCTCCTTACTCAGATATTATAATATATAGCTCAGCTTTTAACCCAACAATTTAAAATTCAACCATGGCAGCATTATCAGAGTCCTACACAGTCCAGCCAAGAAAAAGTCCAGACTAAACAGCAGATGCAGAGTCAGTCTCTCCAACAGATATTGTTATAATCTGTGAAAACTTCAGTCCTGGTTTTCCTAGCTCCTCAGTCTATTCGGTTGCGTTCATCTCACTAATGATTCACAGTCCATTTTCTTGCTTCCAAAGGTTTATTCCTTCTTCTAAAACCCATTAAGATTCTGTTGTCAAAGTCCTATTCGTCAGTCCTGGTTTCCCCTGCTCCTCAATCTAGCCGACTGTGTTGTCACACTGATGATTCACAGTCTGTTTTCTTACTTCCAAAAGCTTATTCCTCCTTCTCCGAAAGCAAGATTTTATTATTAGAGTCCCACACAGTCTAGGGAGAAAGATCCAGACTAAACAGCATTCACAAAATTTCAGTCCCTTAAAGCCTGTCCAGTAGTATTTTCTCTGGGATTTTTTCCAGAAACACAAGATTTTTCCATTTCACTGTCTCTCTGTTTGACCTTGAGCCAGCCTGCTATTTAAGAGTCAGTTTCGCTTTAAAGAAGCAGGCTGGCAAGCAAGACTCGCCGCTCTTTATCTTCTTTTGGTCAAGTATTTTCACTCTAATTTCTTTTTCATCTTAATGAGGCTATTCATAAATCAAAGGCTTCAACTTACTTTGTTATTGTATATTTTCAGTCATATTTCTTGTTCTCCTGGGGGGGGGGTGGAGTTACTCACAGCTATTCTGCCAAAAATGGTTCCCGTCTCCGATCTGTGCTCGGGTGAATTTTCAGAAGGAAGAAAAATCAGGTTGCTGCCCAACCTTCTTCTGGGGCTCACCAACTGCTTTAGAGAGACCTCTCATGATCTCCCCGATCCCCTCATTTCTAGAGGGACTCCAGACCGAGCAGTTCCAGCTGTTAATGGGAGATGTTCCTGGCAGCTGCTGGCTTCACCGCGACAAAGCTCCACCTCCCTGCATTATTTTCTCAAAATCATGGGAAATGAGTGAGGTGCTAGATGCCTGGAGGAGGGCTAATGTTGTCCTTATCTTCAAAAAGGTAAAAAAGGAGGAACCTGGAAATTACAGATCAGTCAGCTTGACATCAATCCCAGGGAAAATTCTGGAACAGATTATTAAGCACTTAGAAAACAATGGAGTAATGACTAGAACCCCACATAGATTTGTCAAGAACCAATCCTGGCACACTAATCTGATCTCATTTTTAACCTACCTGATATGCAATGTCTACAACATTCCATCTATGTTCAAAGGAAACAGACTCAACAAAAGAGAAGGAGGGGTTGCACTGTATGTAAAGAATTACTACTCCTGAAAGCCTTCCTGAAGCTCTTTGGGTGAATATTTAGGGGGAAATGAATGACATAGCTGTAGGCGTGTACTACAGGCCACCTAAGCAAGCAGAGGAAATAGATGAACATTTTGCAAGTCAATTAGCTGAGATGTGTAAGAACCACACCACTGTAGCAATGGGGGACTTTAACTACCCGGATATCAACTGGGAAACCAACTCTGCAGGAAGTGGGAGAGCCAACAGCTTCTTGACATGCCTGGCTGACAACTTGCTCATCCAAAAGGTGGAGGAGGGAACTAGAGGGTCAGCCATACTGGACTTACGTAACACTTACTAATAGAGAGGAAATAGTTAAGGGAGTGGAAATTGCAGTGACTTTAGGAGAAAGAGACCATATCATATTAGAATTCACCATCATGCGGGCAAGGGTAACTGTACCAAGTCAGACTGATGTTCTAGATTTTAAGAGAGCCGACTTTAACAAACTAAGAGATGTAATAGGAAGGAGTCCACGGATGGAAATCCTAAAGGGAAAAACAGTTCAGGATGCTTGGGAAACCCTGAAAGGCAAGATAATAAAGGTCCAAACCAAAACAATACCACAGAGAAAGAAAAACAAGAGATGTCCGACAAGACCAGCATGGATGCACACAGAGCTCTCTGACAAGCTAAGGGACAAAAAGGAGAAGTATAAAAAACTGAAAAAGGGACTCTCATCTAGAAAAGAGTATCAGCAAATAGCTTGAATTTGCAAGGATGGAGTCAGGAAGGCTAAGACTCAGAATGAGCTAAGACTTGTCATATCAGGCATTAACGATAATAAATTGAAGCATTGTATTATATATATATTCACAGCAGCTAGACTACTCTGGGCCCAAAAATGGAAAACTGAAGAGGTTCCAATGATAGAAGAGCTATTAAAGAAGTTATGGGACATAGTAGAACTGGACACCCTATCAGAAGCACTACGGGAACAACCAAGAGACTATGTAAAACAAAGCTGGGAACTAATATATTCTTGGGCCCAGAAGACAGGAGTGTAGGGCAAAGTTTATGATGTATGTATATCTACTTAGCACATACTGGAAATGAAATCGGGGGAGCAGATAGGTTTACGAAGCTGGAGTCTTGGACTCCAAAGGGGGTGGGGTTAGTTTTAGGGGTTAGTCCTTTTTCCTTTTCTTTTTTCTCTTTGTTTTCTTGTCTCTATAAGTAAATAAATGAATGAATGAATGAATGAATGAATGAATGAATGAATGAATGAATGAATGAATGAATGAATAAATAAACAAACAAACAAACAAATAAATAAATTAAAAAGAATGAGCTAAGACTTGTAACAAATGCCAAAAATAACGAAAAAAGGTTCTTTAAACACATAAGAAGGAAGAGGAAAGTCAAGAAAATGGTTGGTCCGCTAGCGGGAGAAGATGACAAGAAGGTGACAGGCAACAGGGAGAAAGCAGAACTGCTTAATTCATTTTTTTTTTTTTTTTTGCATCTGTATTTGTGCAAAAGGAAAACTTGGTCCACTCTGTCAAAAGCAGCACTGTGGGAGATAGTGGACCAAGAAAACAGAATATAGTAGACTTCTGTAAGGCATTTGATAAGGTAGACTACACCCTACTTCTGCATAAAATGGAACAAAGTGGGATAGACAGTGCAACTACCAGATGGATTTGCAGCTGGCTGACCAACTGCTCTCAACATGTGGTCCTCAATAGAACCATATCTATGTGGAGGGAAGTGTGCAGTGGGATCCCTCAAGGTTCTGGCTTGGGCCCGGTGCTCTTCAACATCTTCATAAATGACCTGGATGAGGGGATTGAAGGTGCACTCATCAAATCTGCTGGTGACACAAAACTGGGGGGAACTGCTAATATTTTGGAAGATAGACTCAACATTCAGAAGGACCCAGACAGACTTGAACATTAGGCCCTATCCAATAAGATGTAGATCAGTGGCAGGAAAAGTAAGGCCCTGTACTTAGGAGGAGAAACCAGATGCACAGGTACACGATAGGTAGTACCTGGCTTGCCAGTAGTTCCTGTGAAAGGGATTTAGGTGTTCTGGTGGACCACCACCTAAGGATGAGTCAGCAGTGTGCTGCAGCTGCCAAGAAAGCCAACACACTCCTAGGCTACATCAACGGGGGGAACAGCATCAAGATCACGGGAAGTCATACCACACTGGTAAGGCCACACTTGGAGTGCTGCATCCAGTTCTGGTCACCACAATACAAAAAAGACGCTGAGGCCCTGGAAGGGGTGAAGAGAAGAGCAACAAAGATGATAAGGGGACTGGAGACTAAATCCTTTGAAGAACAACTAAAAGAACTAGGTATGTTTAGCTTAATTAACAGAAGTCTGAGGGGAGACATGATAGCAGTCCTCCAATATCTGAAGTGTTGCCACAAGGAAGAGGGCATCGATTTATTCTCCACTGTGCCTGAGGGTAGGATAAGAACCAATGGGTGGAAACTCGTCAGAGGGAGATCCAACCTGGAAATAAGGAGGAATTTCCTGATGGTGAAAACTATTAAGCAGTGGAACAGCTTGCCTCCTGATGTTGTGAGTGCCCCATCACTGGAGGTTTTCAAGAAAAGATTGGACAGCCATCTGCCCAGGATGGTATGAGGTCTCCTGCCTTTGGCAGGGGGGTGGACTAGAAGACCTCCAAGGTCCCTTACAACCCAATGATGATTCTATGATTTTGTATCTTGACTTCAGCAAAGCTTTTGACAAAGTGCCCCATGATATACTGATCAGAAAGCTAACCAATTGTGGGCTGGATAGAACAACTGTCAGGTGGATACAGAGTTGGCTACTGAATCATACTCAGATGGTGAGTATGATTTAGTAGTCAATTCCTTCTCAAATTGGGAGGAGGTAATAAGTAGGGTACCGAGGGTTCAGTCCTGGGCCCTGTGCTCTTCAACATTTTTCTTAATGACCTTTTGTCTCCCTAGAATAGCTAACTCATTGTCTACAGACATTTGAAGGAGAAACCATGTAAATAATCGCAGCTTACTTATCCTCCTATTTGCTGATTTTGCTCCAAATGAAAAACTTCAAAAGTATTTCTCATACTACGTTATCTAAAGGACATTAGCAGCTAATAACTTTCAGTTGTGTGAATGTCCCATGGGTAGTGTCGCCAATGAGTAAGCATGTCAGAAACTGGCTATCTGACTTGTATTACTGATGGTAAAGTAAATGTAGGGGGAGCTGAGCAGCCTTTGGTTAAAACTATAACCAAAGGTTCTGTTTTGTTACACTAATAAAGAGAATTTCGAAAAGGTCAAAGAAATTGTGGACTCTGTGTAGAGTTAGTTCTGTTGGATGTGCACTTCCCATGTGGATGAAGAGTTGTCATCCTGTCTTACTATATATCCTTCCCCAACAAAACAGTTTTCACATGTCAGAATCACTATCCCTAGTTAACAATTTTATTATCAGATATGTAGTCCATCAGAAGGTAATTTCCAGAGTGATCTTTTGAAGGAACCAATAACTGTTGAAGGAACACAAATGTGCTACAAGGGATCAATATTGACAGCTTGCTTGCCATTCTCTGTTAAGCTCATCTTTTTAAATTTAAACTAATTAATTGTTGGATTAAAAATGCTAATGTAACTAATAATTTTCCAGGTTTAAACATTAACAGCAACAAATTGACCTCACAATTTCTAATGCCAATGAACTGAATTTGGGACCTGACATTCCAAGCTCTGATTTTATCTCTTCAGTACCCCTACAGAAAACCTCTTGTTCTTCTGTTGGTCACACTCAGTTTGAAATTAAAATTGAACTAAACATTTTTATGGTGCAATACAATCATGGTTTGCTAACAAAGTAACATTTTCTCTTATTTCAAATGCAAAGCATAGTCCTTTATATACCACATCATACTGTATCCAGTTTCCACAAATCAGTTTTATATTCTGTTTCAGTGCTAAAGTAACAGTGAAATCCAGCATCAAGCTGCAAGTAAAGTAGGTCCACTGAATCAGTGGGGATTTGACAAGTCAACTCCTTCGTAAGATCCATTGTTTCAACGGGCCTACACTAGTTGTTAGTGGGTTTCTATTAGATTTCAGCCCACATAATGCATAATTATAATACAATATTTTATAATATTATAATACATAATACACATCAGTCCCTTAAATGCCTTTCTTGGGATGGCACATTCTACTCACCTAGGTTGGCAGTCTCTGCCTGCACAGAATTCATGTGTGGGTTCAGGGCGAGTTAGTGCATCACAATGTGTTTCTTCCACTTCTACTCCATCATAACGAACACACATAGCATAAGAAGTGCTTATCCCTAAATAGATAACAAAACTGGTTGTTTTTAGTCAAAATCTGTTAAATGATCATTAGCAAGAGACTTCACAGACAGCAACATCAGGTATTCATTTCAACTAAGCTGTGGCAATGGACACATAAGTGGCTCAATTTCCTTTTCGCATGTTTCCTGCTGTCATTTGAAATAAGCAGGTAGAGATTCCCTCCATTAGGAAAATAAATTTCTTTCCTAACAATGGGAAAAGATACTTCTTTCTTTCCACCTGTGAGATGTGTACTTTCACCTTCTCTAGCAGACCTAGAACTGTGAAACCACAAGTGTAAAACCACTTCTTTTGAATACTTGGTTTTGAAAAGCTGAACTGCACAAGTAGTGAAAACTGGGATATGCAGTAAAAATGAAGCCTTTGTCCTGAAATACATATTTATGGATGGAGGGATGGGTTTATTTGTTTGCTTGTTTGTTTACTGTTAAGTCCATAGGTCCTGATACAGTTGAAATGTTACCATGCAAATGGAAAATACCACATAAACACATGTGTATACACATAGCAACCAGAAGAGATACATGAATTAGCCTAGAATGGGAAACTATTAGTTGCATCTTGCAAGTATGAAAGATTCCAGGTTAAATTGCAAGCACCACCAAAACAACCCTTCTGTCTGGGAGCTCAGATAGCCACAGCCAGCCAAATTAGACAATACTGGGTAAAACAGACCAATGGTCCGATTCAACATAAAGCAGCATTATGTAACAGGGTGTTCTGTAAGTCTTCACCACCCCAGTATCTTCCAATAGCTATGGAGTGTGATAGCTGGGAATGATGAGAATTAGAGTTCAACACATCTGGAGGGCACTAGGCTGGGGAGCATTGTTCATGAAGCAAAGTCATGCTGCAGGGCAGACATATCTCTTAATATACAACTACAATGTTGTAAACTGGAGTCTCCTGAGATACTACATTGTTTTCTATTTCCAGGAAAGGCCCTCAAAATATTGTTAGGAAACTGGGCATGTTGAAAAAAATGTCTTAACCCCTTGAAAAAAATCACTGCTCAGGACTACCATCACCAACACCATAAGCAAAGCTACCTGATGTGCATGTAGAGCTGCAAGGAGCATAAGCTGATACTTTCCACCGATACATGTCAGCCAGACTGATGTCATCATGACCAAGAGGGTTCAGTTCAAAGTCATTGCTGCAGCAGAAAAAAAGTAACTTGTCAGAAGAAAAGTCTTTACTCCCCTTTCTTGATTATTGCTGGTGCTGATTAAGATTGCTTATATATGTCTCATAGTAACTTAAAAATACATTTGAGGATTCCACCAGGAATATAATACACTTCTTTTATGACATTTAGGTTACAGTTCTCCTGAGGAAGACAATCAATCTTTATCCAAATGTACCTCTCTTCTGCAGGCTAAGCTGTGAAAATACAGTTCAGCAAGTCTACAGCAGTGTTTGACTGCGAACAACACTGACTGGTTGCTACCTGTGACAGCACGAGGAAATCTTTGCCCCTCCAACCCAAACCTGTAGTTCTGCAGTTAAAGCAAAAGCCCACCCAAACCTTAGGGTTGAGACAACACTGAATTCAATTTGCTAACTTTATTCAAATTGTGAAGTTGAGAGGAAGCCATGTTCGTAATGTAACTAAGGGTCTCAATGCAAATTCTCTGGCCAAAATCCAAAAGCATTCAGAGGCAGCAGTAAAACCAGAAGTTCTCCACTGTTTTCACATGACATCTATCTTTTCTTTGGAACAGAGTCCCATCTCACCTTTCTGTGTCTATAGCCTGAAGAGGTTCTAACAGGTATTTGTTCCCCAAACCACTCTGAAGAACAGACCCAGAAATGGGTTTGGAAATTGATGCCATCATTGTGTCATTTGCTGCTTCACCCACCACATAAGCTTCAACATTGACATTCTCAACAAAGTTCTGTTTTGCAGGTTGCTTGGGCAGTCCCTCTGGCCACTCAACGAACAGATTGTCACCAGATCTTCCTGTTCCATTTTTCCTCCCTAGCTTGATTGCCAGGTAGTGCGATTCTCTGCAAAAAGCAGCATTTTGTAGATTTTGGAGACAGAGCTTCTGAAACAGATGTGGTATGGATGGTCCAATCCTGCTGGTCACTTGGGGTTCAGGCCTCACTGCACCATGGGGCATGGCTGTGCTGATTGTGATACGACTGAGTCTAAAGTCTGAAATAAAATGCATAACAGTCAGACCAGAGAGACACCTACCCCACGCAAAATATTCCACTGCTAAACATTTGATTCATTACTTCTCCAATTTGTCCCCTAAGAGGAATGAGACTGTTCTTGTTGGGTGATGCAAATTGGCAAGGCCATGTTTTGGGGCACAATTTGGTATGAAGAGGATTTCAGATGTATTCTTGTATCCAGCACACAATTTAAATACAACGGGATCACTTTCAGCAATAAAAAGTTTCTAGTAATTATTAATACAGATATACAGCCGATTTGAAAATGTGCAATTGTTGATAAAGAATAAATTGATAGTGCTTTTGCTCTATAGCCAAAACTCAACTTGCAAAATATAATGTAAACAGAATTCTTTGAATCGTTCAGCTGAAAATTTGTGAGCTGTTTGGATTTCTCTTAAATCTGGATTTCAATTAAGGCGTATTAGATATATCTCTACTAGATAGGGTCACACTCCTTCTGAAAATGCAGACATGCAGTTTGTGTGTACTCTTAGATTTGTCTCTGAGCCAGGTTTCAGCAGTGGCAAGGAGCACCTCTGCACAGGCAAAACTAGTCGGCCAGCTGCACCTGGTTCCTGGAGAGATCTAATATGGCCACAGTTACACATGCCTTAGCTACATCCCGGATGAATTACTATAATGCACTCTATGTGGGGCTGTCTTTGGAAATTGCTTGGAAACTTTGGTGGGTCCAAAATACTGCAGCCACTTTGTTACTTGAGGCTAGTTTCAGGGATCACATAACCTTCTTGTTACAGCAGCTCCACTGGCTGCCGATCTGTTTCCAGACATAATTCAAAGTCCTGGTTTTAACCCATAAACCCCTAAATGACTTGGGTCCAAGCTATCTCAAAGACCATATCTCCTTCATGAGCCTGCTCAGGCCTTTCTCCCAGTCCTACTACTCTCACAGGTGCACTTGGTGGGGACACGGGAGAGGGCCTTCTCTGTTGCTGCTCCCAGATTCCGGAACTCCCTCCCATGGGAGGTCAGGCTGGCCCCATTGTTGCTATCCTTTCACAAGCAGGCAAAGACCTTTCTCTTCATACAGACTTTTCCTTAGTGACTGACTGTCTAGGAGAGATTTTAAAAAGAAACAACTTGCATTTTGTTGCTTCTAAATCTGTTTCAGTAGTGCTTTACCTATCATTTTTAATATTACGTTATTAAGTCATTTAATATTTGAATAATTCACTGTTTTTAATTTTAATATTATGTTTTAATGATGTAAGCCATCTTGGGTTGAATATGGCATTAGATGTAAAATGTTGCATAAACAAAGATATCTATACAATTTGGGTATATCCTTTGGATTTTCCACATGCAGGATTTATACTGCATGCACACGTGCACTCACACATACACACAAGCCTCATGAGGAGAAATTCCATGTTGTATATGCTTGAGAAAACAAAGTGACATGAAAAGATACTAACCTAGATCTGTTTCCTTGCTAATTGCCATTTCTTCCTCTTCGCCTGCTCTGTTTGTATGATAGACTTGCTGAACTTGGAAACCAAATCTTCCTTCCTCTGCTCCATGTTTCCAGCTCCAGTCACTGCCTTTATCTGTAGAGTTACTTGGGAAGTAGTTCTGGCTATTGAAGGTCATGCCTTCATTATCTTCCCCCTGTTCCTGTATGTCATCTGGTTTAAGCGAAATCCAAGTAGCATTGAAATCTTCAGAAATGGATTGAATTTCATCTTGGTGACTGTGACTGGACTCTGGTAAGTGAAGACTGAGGGGCATCTTGATGGCAGGAGACACTGTTTGAAGAGCTGGAAACAGTGCCCTTGGCACTGTGTAGTCATAGCTTACATGGGTCATTTTCCCATTGAAGTTATAATACTGTGCTCAACAAGGAATAAGAACACAAAACAAACACTTTTAACCCACTGTGCTCCAAAATCCGTATAAATGCTATCATTTTGCAAACCAAACTCTTTTGAGACAGGTTCCTCACATTACAACTCTGCACCAGGGTTAAATGTTCAGGAAGTCAGACGATGATGGGACTGGTTCGACTTCAAGTCTTGAAAAATTTACCTTTTTAAGTGATAGCTCCCACAGTTACTCAGTTAGCATGTAAATGGGTAGTATGCTGTAGTAGAAAAAGACATTTTTCCAGGATCTGCCAGCTCCCTGACTAACTCTCTTAAAAGGAGGATTCAGAGCCAACCCATGTTTCTTTCTGGCATGACAGTCTACTTGAGGAAAGCCACTAGGTGCAACCAAACCAGCTTCACTGTTAGGCAATGGAAAGTGAGAGCTTCAAGCAGCAGACACTACAGACAGTGGGGCAGCCTTTGAATTGCTTCTCTGAACTGCCAAATGTGCTTGATTGTGTTGAAAACATTGAAGGGGATGAAATAAAATAAATAAAATTGTGGGGGAAATGACCCAAATTAAGCAGAGATGACCTATGTAAGAGTATTCACTGACATGCACAGTCTTTAAAATGACAAACTTTGTTGCTAATATAATACTGCCACCTGATGGGTAATAAATGAAAGCAAGAGTGACATCTGGCATGTTTACACAGAAGCTTTTAAGCTAATTTACATGCTAGGAAGCAAGAAAGATAAATAGCCATTGCTAAGAAGCAATGCTCATTGCTTGTAATTTGCTTGTAATTAACTTTATAGCAAATTGCTTGTATTTAACTTTACAGCAAGTTAAATAAACAGAAGCTTAGAATATAAACAGCCATTGATTTATTACATCCTTAAGCTGCAAGAAATATAACAGAGTGCTTATTGTAAACAGAGATGAGGCATCAAAACATCAATAGACTTCACATAGACTTTTAACTGTAACCTGTAATATTATGAATTGATTTTGAGTGTCTAAAAGCAGCAATGCTTTTCATTTTATATTTTCTTATGAGAATTTTGATATTTCTTCATGCATTTTCAAGAAAGCTTTTGAAGTTTATAATATTTTACCTTTTCATTGAGATGTTACAGAGATGTATTCTCTACCCTTTTAGGCTATAAGCTCTTATAGGTCTAAGAATGTAACAAAAACATTCTTTTTGGCATTTATTGTATTCTTGATTTTGTATTTTCTGACTTAAATATTTACCTAAAGCTTAAGTTCAGTTTTCACATTTTTAAAATTATGTGCTTACAGTTTTACTCAACTATAAGACTTTTGGATTGTATGTATTTGTGTCTACAGTTTTTCCTCACAACTGTATCACTTTCTTTAATATATTTTGAACTTTCTATCTTTAGCAGCAGGAACCAGTTACCTTGGGAGTTGGTGAGTGCTCCAACATGAGGCATTCAAGAAAAACGTAGATAATCACCTGGCAGATATGCTTTGACTGTATTCCTGCATTGAGCAGGGGTTGGACTTGATGACCTTGTAGGCCCCTTCCAACTTCACTTTTCTATGATTCTATGAAAATATAGAACCTAGAAGCTATATAGAAAAATAAAAGGCTTGCAGAAAATTAACAAGCTTTGGAATTGCCAAAAATTATTGCAACAAGGAAAATACTTAGAAACCTGGACGAGTTTTTGAAATGCTTGTCAATTATTGTCTGGTTTCACTCTGGGATTAACCTTTTATTGGGATAATGTCATCTAAGATGAACCATAGGCTTCTGTTCTCTATGGATTCCTGGGGAAAGTCTAAGTGTCTGACAAAACCTTCCACTACTCTCCTCCATTGGAGGACAGAACTGTATATGTCACTCAACCTCTCCTGGGCTTCCTAACCTAGGCTGTTGCATCAGGTGCGGTAAATGGATGATTCTGGAAGTTGTACAACTCCAGAACAATAATGGTTCCAAGCTCTGCTCAACAAGATCTGAAGCCAGTGGCTAAATCCTAAGTACACATGAAGTGTGGTGAGTAAAATATTAGTCTTCCCTGAAGGCTTTCCCTTCCCTCCCTATCTTCTTGACTACTTAGGTGACACCTTTGCTTGCAGGGTCTTACTGATTTTAGTCAGCCAGGGACAAAGACAATAAGTTTGGGATTTCACCCTGTGCCATGGTGAAAGCTGTGCATACCAACAACCATGAAGGAAAGGAAACCTTTGAAAAGTAACAGGAATTTGTTTGCAGAAAAAAAGTCTATAGGTATGAGACATTTTGGAGGTCAGGGCATGAACTCCCAATGGGCTTCTGTGGCTTTTTAAAGATTTATCCAGCGTTTTTCAGTGACCTGGTACAACCTGTATGAACACAGGAACCTGATGTAAAAGGCAAATGTGGTTAAGATTTAAGCAGAATCACTCCACTTGAAAACCAGTGTGTCTCAAGAACTCATCCCTCAGACTTGGTTAATGATTAGGCACGGTTCTCTTGAACTACATGCTAGCAGTCCTGAGATTTGCAAAGGAGAAAAAAAGCAATCAAATCATATAGCCACCCTTACTCACCATGGCATTGAGAGACTGGTTGGTAGGCCCCTGAGCAATAATATACTCCAAGCCATCAGAGTAGAGGTTGGAAGGCCGGCGATATTTGAACACAGTGCCAGCCACTCTGAAGTTCTGAGGATTATCAACAGCAGAATTCCCATTGAAGAAAAAGTGCCCAGATTCATCAGTCAGTGCTACCAAGGAAATAGAAGAGAGACAAACGTCAAAATGATTTACCCTTAGAAGAGGTGATAAAGAAACTAAACTGGAAATTCACGAATCTGGCCTCAGAGGTTTTTTACCAACTCTCAGTAGCCCTTGATCTCATTTGCCGACTTAGCCAATCTCTGCCTTCTCCAAGTGGCAGGTTGTTGTTGTTTAGTCATTAAGTCATTTCTGACTCTTCGGGACCTCATCGAGCAGAGCCAGGCCCTCCTGTCTTCCACTGCCTCCCGGAGTTGGGTCACATTCATGTTGGTAGCTTCGATGACACTATCGAAACATCTCATCCTCTGTTGTCCCCTTCTCCTCTTTCTTTCACACTTGCCCAACATCAGGGTCTTTTCCAGGGAGTCTTCTCTTCTCATGAGGTGGCCAAAGTCCTTAGCTTCAGGATCTATCCTTCCAGGGAGCACTCAGGGTTGATTTCCTTCAAAATGGATAGGGTTTGCTCTATTTGCAGTCCAGGGGACTCTCAAGAGTCTCCTCCAGCACCACAATTCAAAAGCATCAATTCTTCGGTGGTCAGCCTTCCTTATGGTCCAGCTCTTCCTTCCTTACATCACTACTGGAAAAACCATAGCTTTGACTATGTGGACCTTTGTCGGCAAAGCAATGTCTCTACCTTTTAAGATGCTGTCTAGATTTGTCATCGCTTTCCTCCCAAGAAGCAGGGGTCTTTTAATTTTGTGGCTGCTGTCACCATCTGCAGTGATCATGGAGCCCAAGAAAGTAAAATCTGTCACTGCCTCCACATCTTCCCCTTCGATTTGCCAGGACGTGATGAGACCAGTGGCCATGATCTTAGTTTTTTTGACGTTGAGCTTCAGACCATTTTTGCGCTCTCCTCTTTCACCCTCATTAAGAGATTCTTTAAGTCATCCTCACTTTCTGCCATCAGAGTGGTATCATCTGCATATTGGAGGTTGTTGATATTCCTTCCGGTAATGTTAATTCCCGTTTGGGATTCCTCCAGTCCTGCCTCTCGCATGATGTATTCTGCATATAAGTTAAATAAACCGGGGGGACAATATACAGTGTTGTCGTACTCATTTCCCAATTTCCAACCAATCAGTTGCTCCATATCCAGTTTTAACTGTTGCCTCCTATCCCACATATAGATTTCTCAGGAGGTAGATAAAGTGGTCAGGCACTCCTGTTTCTTTAAGAACTTGCCATAGTTTGTTGTGGTCCACACAGTCAAAGGCTTTTGCATAGTCAATGAAGCAGAAGTAGATGTTTTTCTGGAACTCTCTGACCATGTTAGCAATTTGGTCTTGAGTTCCTCTGCCCCTTCGAAATCCAGCTTGTACTTCTCGGAGTTCTCGGTCCACATACTGCTGAAACCTACCTTGTAGGATTTTGAGTATAACCTTGCTAGCGTGTGAAATGAGTGCAATTGTACGGTAGTTGGAGCATTCTTTGGCACTGTCCTTCTTTGGGATTGGGTTTGGGGTGTAGACTGATCTTTTCTAATCCTCTGACCACTGTTGATTTTTCCAAAACTCTTGGCATATTGAGTGTAGCACCTTAACAGGATCCTCTTTTACAGAATTAATCTGTATTGCAGGTCGAAAAGTCTGTAGGTCAAGGCTCCATTGACCTATAATGCATTGAAAACACATTAATCCGCAACCAGCCAATTTTGTTCCATTTGGGTTTTTTTTTTCCGGTCTGTGATTCTCTGGCTGCAAGTCGAACCTAAATTTTGCAGCCAGAGCCATCTGTAAGTTGAGGGTCCACTGTAGTTCAACTGGAATGCCATCACCTCCACTGGCCTTGTTGTTAGCCATGCTTTCTAAGGCCCACTTGACTTCACTCTCGAGGATATCTGGCTCAAGCTAAGCAATCACACTATCCAGGCTGTCCGGGACATCCAGATCTTTCTGGTATAATTCCTCTGTGTATTCTTGCCATCTCCTCTTGATGTCTTCTGCTTCTGTGAGGTCTCTCCCATTTTTGTCCTTTATCATGTCAATCTTTGTACAAAATGTTCCTTTAATATCTCCAATTGCTTTGAACAGATCTCTGGTTTTTCCCTTTCTGTTCTTTTCCTCTATTTCTTTGCACTGTTCATTTAAGAAGGCCCTTTTGTCTCTCCTTGCTATTCTTTGGAAGTCTGCATTAAATTTTCTGTAACATTCCCTGTCTCCCTTGCATTCTGTTTCCCTTCTCTTTTCTGCTATTTGTAAGGCCTCGTTGGACAGCCACGTTGCTTTCTTGCATTTCCTTTTGTTTGGGATGGTTTTCGTTGCTGCCTCCTGTACAATGTTACGAGCCTCCATCCATAGTTCTTCTGGCACTCTGTCCACCAAATCTAATTCCTTAAATCTGTTCTTCACTTCTACTGTGTATTCATAAGGGATTTGGTTTAATCCCTGGAAGCATCATATCTTTTCGCCTTTTGTTTCTGTTCATGGGGTTTTCTTGGCAAAGGTACTGGAATGGTTTGCCAATTCCAGCTCCAGGTGGATCGCATTTAGTCAGAACTCTCCACTATGACCTGTCCATCTTGGGTGTCCCTGCAGGGCATAGCCCATGGCTTCTCTGAATTACTCAAGCCCCTTCGCCACGATAAGGCAGCAATCCATGAAGGGGAAGTGGCATGTAGTTCTTCGAAATCTCAACCTTCAAGGAGAACTTTAAGGCATTTCCTAGTCTTGGTACCTGAGATATTTTTAACTTCAAATGCCATGTGCTCTGCCACTGAGCTAGATCTTTTTTAGGTGACTTTTAAGAAAAAGTTATTAAAGCATGCACAGCATGTGATTCTCTTAATCTGCCACATCTTCAGGAAAAGTCCCAAATTATGCATGTTGTGGGCTTGAAAAGCACACGGCTGAACAAATGTACCCTGGACATTTATCCTTCTCCACAGCCCTTCCCCATACTTCATTCAGATGTAACCCTTAATTATAAGTATTTTATGGATTATACAACACACAATTAACACATTTTGATTAGAGAAAATAGATACATGTAGGTATGCAGTGAGAGTTAGATAAAGATGAAACTCTGACTTTAAAAAGCATTCTGTGCACATTTAGAAACAGTTAATTCATGGTATTTAAAAGCTCCTGATTGAAGTCACTATGATTGCAATGCTTAAAGCTTCTTTGATGCATCTGATGCATCAAGGAATAATATTTACTCTGAATTGATTGATCTCAAAATATGAACACCATATTGTGTGTGCTCAGGAGATGTATGCATGTACACTAATTAAGTCACTTAAGTACTCTAATTTTTGCATTGGAAACAAATGTGCCCAATTTACATTCTTTTTCATTGCTTACCCAGGATATTCTCTGTTTTCCTCTGCTCAATAATGAGAATGTCTGTAGCACCAGCAGGGATGTTGGTGATGAACACATATCCTGAGAAATTGAAATCACATAAAAATCAGAAAACCCAGATAAGGTAAATATGCAGATTGGCAGTGTTCTGTGAAGCAGTTTATTAATGTCTCTGTTGTCACAAGAGTGAATTTAGTTCACTGCTTTTGAACAACTTCATACAGATTGTATGCTCAACAGGCAGCTGTAATCAACCACTTACTTATAATACTTGTCTACTGCATTCTTCTTTTAGTTCTCCACTGTAAAAAATGGTGGGTATCATCTGCACAACTGAGGGCCCCATTCCTCAAAAGCTTCATGTTGATCCTGCTGAGTTATTAGATTTGGCATGCAGGGTTTTCTGCCTTTAAAACAAGATGTTGTGCTACTCTGCAACCTGTTTCAACATTTTTACATGTTTTATTTTTGGAAGGTTTTCAGGAATAATTCAATAGATTAGCTTTCTGGTTGTGGAGCCAAAGTTTCAATTCCTCACTACGTCTCCTGACAGAAAAGCCAACCTGTGCGGCCTTAGGAAAACTGCAGTTCCAGGGCACTCCCAGAAGAAGGGAAAGGTAAACTAATTCTGAATACTCTCTACCTAGAAAACTCTGGAATGGGTCACCGTAAGTCAGATTTGGATGATGATGATGATTAAAAAACTACAGGCACTGTCAAAATTATAAAAACATTGACTTGTAATATATAACTGATACAAGTTTTAACCAAAAACCTAAGTATATGTTAAATATCAACGAAGTATTTATGCAGTTCCTAATATTGCCGTTTTTTGTAGCTCTGATGGTGGTGTGATTTCTAAGATCTACAACTGCTTATATTTTTCACAGCCTTTATTTGCCTCTTAATCATTTCAGTTGTTGTTACAATATCGTTCATTTGTTTTCCTTGAGTTTCTTTACAAATGTATTAAATCCACGAGTAGCTTTCCCACATTTCTTTCCAAAATTGTTCTGTACATGAACCTAATTTCTTTTGCTCTGCATTTTCTCCTAGTGACATATAGAATAATTGTTGGTTATTTCAAAATTGTATGTTTTCTCTATATTGTTTCAAGAGTCTATTACATCTTACAGTTTTCTTTGCTGTAGCTGTTACATGCTGTTTTAATTCTTCCATAGTTTCAACAATCATTTTCCTTTCTAGGTCATATATTTTGGCTGTTTCCTTGCGCCAACCCTGTTTGGGATCTTTTTTGCTGTCATGCTGAAGCACACCTTTGGAACTGCAATAGAAGGTGTCTATTACCATCTCCACACATGAATTGGAGGTTGTTCATGACTTTGGATACCTTGGCTCAACGATCTCTGACACTCTCTCCCTAGATGTTGAGCTGGATAAATGCATTGGCAAAGCAGCTTCCACATTCTCTAGACTCACAAACAGAGTATACTTTAATAAAAAACTGACGGCATATACCAAGATCCAGGCCTATAGAGCATGTGTTCTGAGCACACTCCTGTACTGCAGTGAGTTCTGGACCCTTTGGGCATGGCAAGAGAGGAAGCTGAACACATTCCATATGCATTGTCTCTGATACATTTTAAGTATCACCTGGCAGGACAAAGTTCCAAATAGAGTAGTCCTAGAAAGAGGTGGAAATTTTAGCATGCATACATTACTGAAACAGAGGCATCTACATTGGCTTGGGCATATCATGAGAATGGCTGATGGTTGGATTCCAAATATCTCCTGTATGGAGAGTTAGTGCAGGGAAATTGCCCCAGAGGGAGACCACAGCTGCAATACAAGGATATCTGCATGCGGGATCTGAAGGGCTTAAGAATGGATTTCAACAGATGGGAAACCTTGACATCTGAGCATTCAGTCTGGAGGTAGGCAGTGCATCATGGTCTCTCGCATTGTGACACTTGCCCAGCAGGCCGAGGCAAAGAAGCAGTCCCAAAACCAGCAAAATCAGGGAGCTGGACAGGGGACAGTGTGGAAGGAATTGTCACTCTTGAATTGACCTTCTCAGCTACACTAGATGCTGTTCCAAGTCCTCCATACAGAGCATGTTACTGTAGTCTCTTGAGACTGAAGGATGCCTAATCTAATCTAAAATCTGAAATATAGGAGCTCAATCCAGTTTTATTTAAAATTATTGACATAGGAAATAGTGAGATGTTAAACAATAGAGGCAACAAAGAATCTCCTTGAAATATTCCTCTTTAGATGCTAACTTCACCAATTTATTCAACATGGGCCATTAAGAAAAAGAAGCCAAATGCACAGTTATAAGATGGGTGATATCTGGTTCAGCAATACTACTTTATCACCTTGATAGGATGGAGCACTGGGTCAAAAACAACAGAATGAAACTCAACAGGGATAAGTGCAAAGTGCTGCACCTCAGAAAAAAGAAACCAACTGCACATTTAGAAGATGGGGGGATACCTGGCTCAGCAAAGCTACGATCAAGAAGGATCTTGGAATTGTTGTAGATCAGAAGCTGAATATGAGCCAACAGTGTGATGTGGCTACAAAAAAGGCCAATGGTATTTTAGGCTGCATTAATAGAAGTATAGTTTCCAAATCCCACAAGGTATTAGTCCCCCTCTATTCAGCACTGGTTCGACCTCACCTTGAATCTTATGTGCTGTTCTGGACACCACACTTCACGAAGGATGCTGACAGATCGGAACAAGTTCAGAGGAGGGTGACAAGGATGATCAGAGGGCTGGAAACCAAGCCCTATGAGGAAAGACTGAAAAAACTGGGCATGTTGAGAATTGAGAAAAGAAGACAGAGGGGTGATATGATCATACTTCTCAAATACTTGAAAGGCTTGAAGAGGGTCAGGATCTCTTCTCGATCATCCCATAGTGCAGGACAGGTAATAAAGAACTCAATTTACAGGAAGCCAGATTTCGGTTGAATGTCTTGAAAAACATCCTAACTGTTACAGCAGTAAGACAGTGGAACCAACTACCTCAAGAGGTGGTGAGTTCTCCAACGCTGGAGGCATTCAAGAGAAATTTAGACAACCACCTGGCAGATAACTTTTGATCTGTATTCCTGCATCAAGCAGGGAGTTGGACTTCATTGCCTTATAGGCCTCTTCCAACTTCACGATTCTGTGGTTCTATGAAGATAGTTTCCTAATTTTCCACATTTTCTTGGGGAACTTCTGAATATTTTTATTGATTCCAAATTTTTAGGCAGGTGTTAATCCAGCTATGTGGTGATGAGTCCAATGCCCTCATATAGTCTATCCAGGTCATGTTAAATTATGGGTTTTGTGTGTGTGTATTGCATTCTTTAGTATTATTTTGTCAATAAGCAGCTGATCTTTCATGCCTCTTGACTTTTTAAAGTTCCCTTTCTGTTCAGTTGGGTACTGGGCATTTTCAATTAAGTAATTATACACTGATCTTGCAACTACTCCTCTAAGGAGCTTGAACCTTGTTGGAAGGCATGTAATTGATCAAAAATTACTGTGTTTATTGCCCTTTTGATGATGATAATGATTTCAGGAGCGCAACTCTACGTATAAACAAGGGAATGTGTTTTTAAGTGAACATGTCAATTTTCTTTTGCGCTATTGCATTTTGGATGCAGAGCTGGTGACAGTGGCTCTTTGGCGGTGATTCCACAACACGGATTTAAGGAGCAGCATCCAGTTATCTCCAATTAAAATACCTTTTCAGAAAGTAGACAGATCGACTGTCTGCCTGTCTGTGAAGTAAGGTGTGAACTGTTTTAGTAAGATCTTGCAAGAATAGCAATCAGTTTTGCCACTATTAATTTTATGTTTATTTAGAAAGGGCTGAAATTAACTAATATAATACTGTCTACATAATCACTGGCAGCATTTTCCAGGGTATCAGAGAAGGTTGTTTCCCAGCTGAACATGGAGATGTTGGGGATTAAACCAAAGCCTTCTGAATACAAAGCATGCACTCTACTCCTGAGCTATAGCTCTTCTTCCAAACAAGGGCACAGAACATCCAAAATTAAAGGAAGCATGGCTTTTGGTGCTTCTGTCCCTGCCCGGAAATAACATCATTGGCTCAGAACTAACAACTAACAACTAAGAACTGTGAGTTTCACCCCATGAATAAGGACCATAAATTAGCACCACCATTTGTCATGAATTTGCTTATGAAAGATGAAGAGTGATTTATTTTATAGGAGCGAACTTAGGCTAAAAATCCGTTCGTGTCTGTGTGCAAGTTAGATCGAAGCAAGATCTCCAAGGTCAGTTCTTTTGCAGTAGAAAAAACTATGAAGAACAAGGTGACCGTTATCCAGTAGCCAGGCAACTATCTCAACTCAGACGGACAAGGACATCAAAGCTTGATTTAAGAGAGATGGGAGGAAAGAGAAACAGAGGAGGAGATGGACAGAAAGACAGCCTGGACGTCTGCCCGAACGCAGCCAGAGAATTCCAGCACGGAAGAATGAACGACAGAAGAAAAGCTACAAAAGGATCTTATTTTTCAAATTAACAGTAAGATAGAACTCTGTTTGGAAATGTAGTTAGCTTATTTGTTATTTTGGTTTTTTATAAAGGAAAATGTCTTGTGGTGATGGCTGGGGTCTTTTGGAAATGATTGTTTATGTAAAGATGTCATGTTTTGCTCATTTAAATTCATTTATAGCTAATCTCTATTTTTCTAATAAAATATAAAAAGGCTGATTGTCTGAACGTTGGCTTCTTGCAATAGACCATAAGCTACTGATTTGTTTAATCAGGCCAAATTTAAATGCTACCAATTTAGGGTCCTACCTATAAGAGAGGAGGAAGATTAAATATTCTAGAACTCCTGGAAGTTGTTCTTTCTAAAAATTGGATCAGACTTGGGTGAACGGGTGAAACAGTTACCTAGGGTAAAATTAAAGGACCCAGTTTTACCTGATAAGGAACTGATCATTCCGGACACCTCTCTGTTTCGTGTAAAAGCAGTTTCTTAGGAAGCTCGCTTTTACGACACCATTGATATCAAGGACAAGGCTACAGGCCCGTCGCCAATGTTTCTTTCTTAAGCAAGGTAGTCGAGAGGGTAGTGGCCGATCAGCTTCAGGCGCTCCTGGATGAAACAGATGCCCTGGATCCATTCCAGTCGGGCTTCAGGCCGCGCCATGGTACAGAAACGGCATTGGTCGCCCAGTGCGATGACCTACTTAGGGAGGCCGACAGGGGCAAATTGTCTCTGCTGGTCCTCCTAGACATCTCAGCGGCCTTTGATACCACTGACCACGGTATCCTCCTGGGGAGGCTCACCGAGTTGGGAATAGGTGGCCGGGCTTTGGCCTGGCTCCGTTCCTTCTTGCAGGACCGTCCCCAGAGAGTACAGCTTGGGGAGAGTGTCTCGGCCCCGTGGAGCCTCAATTGTAGGGTCCCACAGGGGTCGATCATCTCCCCAATGCTGTTTAACATCTATATGAGGCTGCTGGGTGGGGTCATCAGGGGGTGTGGAGCACTGTGTCATCAGTATGCAGATGACACGCAGCTCTACATCTCCTTTTCACCTACTGCAGGAGATGCCATTCTGTCCCTTCAGCGCTGCCTGGAGACCGTACTGGAATGGATGCAGGAGAACGGGCTGAGGCTGAATCCGGACAAGACGGAGGTACTAAGGGTGGGTGCCCCCACAGTTGGGGACTTGGGAAACTCCCTCACTTTTGGGGGGGCCCTGCCCGCCAGGGATGGGGTTCGCAGCTTGGGGATCCACCTGGACCCGGCGCTCACTATGGAATCTCAGGTGGCGTCCGTGGTCCGTACCGCCTTTCTTCATCTTAGGCGGATAGCCCAGCTGTGATCCTACCTTGATGTTGGGGTGCTCACCACCTTGGTGCATGCGCTCGTAATCTCAAGATTAGACCACTGTAACGCGCTCTACGTGGGACTACCTTTGAGGCTGCTGCGGAAACTACAGGTGGTGCAGAATGCGGCAGCCAGATTACTCAGTGGAGTGAGAAGATACCGGGGCAGGGCTTTGTTGTGGTGCTGCCAGCAACTCCAGAGAAGAGCTCTCTGGAAAAAACTGGAACACTCCGGTCCGGGATCCCCCTTTTGAAATGGGGATCAAAGGAGAGTCTAGAAGAAGTCTCTCTGAAGCAGATGGTGAGCAGCAGAAGGAGAAGAAAGGGAGGCAGACCCGGACTTTTTTCTTCTGAAGAAATCACCGTGCATGGACTGGAGCGGGCGCCATTTTTGGCACTGAGCCGCGAGGAACCCTTTACCGGGGGAGAGGAGAGCAATCAATATAAACTAATAATATATAACAAGTAAGTAAGCTGAAGCCTCTGATTTATGAAACAGCCTCATTAAGCTGAAATAAGAATGAAAATATTTGGCTGAAAGAATAAATGCAGCGGCGGGTTTATCTTATCAGTCTGACTCAAAAGCGAAACTAAGCTTCTCCAAGTGAACTCTTAAAACACCAGGCTGATTCTAAAGCCCAGAGTCTGAGATGGAAAAATAAATCTTATGTTTCTGGAAAAGAATCCCAGACAGCAACACCGTCTGACTGGATTTAAGAGACTTCGGTGGATGCAGTGTGGCTGGGATACGTTACTCTTTGCCTTCTCTGGACTTTGTGAACTATAAATAATAGAATCTGGTGATTTTCGGGAGAAGGAGCTGACGTGGCCGACTGGACTAAGGAGTATTAAGGGGTTAATGAAGATCACAAGACGAGCTCCAAGGACAATCTACTGGACAGTTTGAGACTTTATGATTGTTGTTTTGTTTGTCGGACTGCAGACCACGTGTGTCCAATAACAGAAGCTTGCTGAACCCAGGAGAAGAAGAAATAACTGCGTCACGGTTCTATTTGATATTGTATTTGCTGGGCTAAAAGTTGATTTTTATATTACAATATTTGGATAAAGATTGGAGGGAGATCTAAGGGGAGGTTTATGATGAGGGGTTTGAATTGTTGATAAAATTGTGGAAACTGTGGAAGGATTTCTAGGGGGTGATTATTGTGGTATTTATACAAACCCCAAAGCCTGAGATGGACCCCAAAAATTCAAAAGAACAAATGGAGACTTAGTCTGTTCAATCCCAAAGTTCTGGAATAGTGGTGCAAGAAATAGAAAAGGAATGGCAGATTAATATACAAAGGCTAATATTAACAGGGTTTTAGCGAGTGAATGCAGGTCTTAGCAAAATAGAAGATTTGATGAAAGGGATGAAAGAGGGGACAGTAGATGCCAAACAAAACTTAAATGAAGTTGTACAAACTTTAGAATCGTCTGTATTAGACATGACACCAAGTAATATGAATGCAGTAGAGAGTTATCCAGTGACCCATGCAGCTTCCAAAATTAAAAAGCATTATGACAAAAATCTTAAGGAGGCAGAGATACTGAAACCAGACAATCTTATGGTGAAAATATGGGAAGTGAAAAAATGGATATTCTGTCAGATGGGCTGAAAGACTGTTCAATTCAAAAAGAAACTGAACGATGGGATGTATTGTATAAATGACAGCAGTTACCAGACAATGTTGGAATAACATAGAATAAAATAAAAATTAAATGATAAGATAAAAGCAGGAGGGTAATCAAACTGTGAAAAAGCAAAAAGTTGATATGTATTAGTAATATGAATTGATTGGATGATGTTATACTTTATGCTCTCCTATCCCCCCAAACCATTTTTCCTTCTCTATCCCCTCTTTCTTTTTGTACCCTTTATCCCTGTTCCTAAATAAATATATTAAAACAGGAAAAAAAAAGGAAAAAAAAGAGTGAGAAGATACCAACATATCTCGCCCACTCTGGCCGCATTGCATTGGCTGCCCATCCGATTCCGCAGCGACTTCAAAGTGCTGATGCTAACGTTCAAAGCCCTAAACGGTTTAGGACCTCGATACTTGGCGGCACGCCTACTCCCACCAAGATCTACCCGTGTCACTCGTGCGAGCCAGGAGGTGAGGCTGAGGAGCCTAACGCCGAGGGAGGCCCGGAAGGAAAAGACTAGAAATCGGGCCTTCTCGGCGGTGGCTCCTCGTCTTTGGAACAACCTACCTCCTGAGATTCGCGCGGCTGGGCATTTTTAAGAAACAATTAAAAACATGGATGTTTAGGCAGGCCTTCCCAACAGATAACTACTGACGCCTTTTCCCTTCTTCTACAGCTCTCCCATTCTCTTTGTATTTTCTGTTATGTGAAATGGTTTTATCTGTATATAATTGTATTATTGTTATGTTGTTAGCCGCCTAGAGTGGTCCTAACAAAACTAGATAGGCGGGATATAAATTAAATAAATAAAAATAATAAATAAATAAATAAATAAATAAATTTATTCTCCAACAGAAAGAAACAGCTGGGGCTCAGCAAGAGCATCAGGCTGGCTATCACTGCTACTCTGCTACCAGCTGAACCAACTGCCTTGCTCTGCTAAATGGCAAGTATAGACAGGATTTCTGTCTGTGTTGGAATTATATTGTTTGCATTTCTGAAGAAATGGTGAGGGATTTTGTCTTTCAATTTGAAGGCAGACTTTAAGATTGACCATGAACATAGCCAACCACGGAGAATGGTGCTCTATCCCCATCTAGTGTTGTGGAGATGTCTGGAGCATTTTGTGAGTGTGCTCTTGACTGTGAAAATGGCACCACTTTGTACATTTAAAGGAGGGACAGTGGCAAGGCTGTTTCTGCTTTCTGACATTCCATGGTACAGAATCTACTGAGTGTGGCTAGCTGAGCAGTGTTCCAGAGCGTTTAGAAGGAAGACAAAGGCCACCGCCGAATGTGTGAGTGGACAGTCTGGCCCAGGGGCTCAACCCTCGTTAACTCAAGCTGCACAGGGATATTCATGTTTGTATACAAATACCCCCATCTCTAGTTTCAACCGCAGAGCTTCATTTCCATGCTTAACTAATGTAATACTGCCTACACACACACACGCTCTTACACACACATATAAACACTTTCCAAATATAGAAGCAGCATAAGGTGCACAAAAAAGCATGCCCTGCTTCTGATTCAAATTGCTCACTTCAGAAGCTGCTTTTCCTATCCAGATATGGCTTTGATGCACACGTTCACAAGTAATGTGTAGCTCTGCTTTTAAGTCACATGAGCACCAGTTCAGTCTTACAACTTCCTGCAGAAAGGCAGTAGACATACACATTTATTCCCTTTTATATAAATAAATCAAGTTTCCCTACAAGCTCACCCTTGGCCCACCCTTCAGCCTCAGATTTGGGAATGAGTGCCTATTATAGCACAAGACGTTCATTTTGCCACACTTCTGCTTCAAACCAAAATGCAGCATAGGGAAATACTCAATATTGACAGCAAAGTATACCTAACTGTGAGATCCCTTTTCGGAAATTGCCTGATACTCGATAGCAAGTGCTTCCATTCCCTCCACACACTCGACACCGGTCCATCACTTGGGAAGAATAGAGGCTGCCATCACATCCTATTGGCTGGGGAAAAGAGGAAGCAAGCTTAAAGTCTGAAATCTCCCTTATGAGCATAATCAATAGAGCTTATTCATACACTATTTGATACTCTTCCTTCTCTTTCCCAGATAAAACCAAACCAAAATATGTGTGTAGCTAAACTTGCAGACATTCACCCTTTCTAACTCTTGCTTTACCTCTCCTCCATCTCCCCTCCTCTAAATTTAGATAGTAAGCAGCTGTTTACACCGCTCGAGAACATACTGGTTGTGCTGCATGCCCACTTTGTTTCCTTGGCAGAAATTATAATGTACCCAAATGTCTTGTATTCCTTGCCCATAGCTTTTTATTTCTCCCTTATCTTTGGGAAGCACACCCTCCCCACGAAGGTCGTAAATGTTTAGGTCTACCTAGTTCATAAATCTAGAAAAAAATAAAGAAAAACATTCAGTGCAGAACATGAGATTTGTAAAATTATGCATGGTGCTGAGAAAATGGAGGTAAATGTTCTCTCTGATGATACTGTAACATGGAGAAAACACCCACTGAAATAATAAATAATAAACTGGGAATGGACAAAATAGAAGACTTCATCCAATGCTGGATTTGAAACCAGCCATCACCTTAAATAGCCTTAACCATACATTTAAACATGCTCACAGAAAACAGATTTATCAGTGGTTACTCATCATGAAAGCTAAATGGAAGTCCCAGAACAAGGGTGGAAAATCTGTGACTCCTCTGCATGTTGTTGTATTGCAGTCCCTGTGCTGGCTTAATGGGAGTTGCACTGCAAAAACCTCCGGAGGGCCATACATTTCCTCACCCTGCTCCAGAGGTAAGTGTCTCTTTCATTAAGGAAAGAGGAAGGATAAAAGAGACAATAAGAAATACTCTTCTGGAGTTTCCCAGAGGCAACTGGCTGTCCACTCTTGGAAACAGGATGCCAAATTAGAAAGCTCTTCTTACATCCTTGACTGTGCTTCTATGTTTTGCTACGCTGAGAAGTCCTCATGCCACAGTTCTAAGAGGTATCATAGCTCCACTGAACACAAGAGGCAAAACCCCTGCAGATTCTAAGTGAATCCCATACACAGCTCCTCCTTCCAGTGTTTTACCTCACATTTCCCATTGATGCAGACCCCTTGGTAGGTTCTGTCCTTGCATGAGGTGCCATCCTGGGCTTGTGCCATTAGCTGTCTCTCTCCACTCCTGGTAGTGCATTGGAGATCACAGGGCTTGTTAGAGATGCTGGTATAATCATCTAGAGCAAAACATGGGAGAAATGGCAACAGAGGAGGAAGATATCAAGTAGTTCAGGAGAAAGGCAAAGAGAGGCAGCAGCTCTTGCCCTCTAGAAATCAATAGACTGAATCTGACTCCATTGAAGCTGTCTGTAAGTCAATGATTTCAAACTCTGAAAATCCCATCTGAAGTATCTTGCTGATTCCAGGTGTAGAAACAAACTGGCCATACTTATCAGAACATAATAAAAATCATCTGGTTCTTAGCAGGTCTGAAAATTAGGTAAATACAACCTCAAATGAACAACAACATATTATACTGAGCTATGAATTATTTAACAAAAATAAAGCCGAAATGGAGAAGCCATGAAGTACACCTTGTGATTAAATAGCTTGTAGAACCATCTTTAGCAGCAGTAACTTGAAGTAACCATTTTCTCTATGACTTTATCAGTCTCTCACATCATTGCAGAGGAAATTGGCTCACTCTTCTTTATAATGTTGCTTCAGTTCATTGAAGTTTGCGGGCATTTGTTTGTGAACAACTCTTGTAAGGTCCTACCACAGCATTTCAATCAGGCTGAGATCTGGACTTTGACTGGGACATTGCAACACCTTGATTCTTTTCTTTTTAAGCCATTCTGTTGTAGATTTGCTGATGTGCTTGGAATCATTGTCTTGTCGCATGACCTAATTTTGGTCAAACTTGAGCTGCTGGACATATGGCCTCACATTTGACTCTATAATACTTTGGTAGTCATTGTCAACTCAATGACTACAAGGTGCCCAGATCCTGTGGCTGCAAAACAAACCCAAATCATAGCCGCCTAGAGTGGTCCAGACCAAGACCCAATATGAGGCCTAACCAGTGCTGATTAGAACTAACACCTCGT
This sequence comes from Pogona vitticeps, assembly GCF_051106095.1. Lineage (NCBI taxonomy): Eukaryota > Metazoa > Chordata > Lepidosauria > Squamata > Agamidae > Pogona > Pogona vitticeps. The sequence goes on from NC_135786.1 coordinate 117,370,696, forward strand.
CGGCTTTGGAAACTATACTTCTGTTAATGCAGCCTAAAACAGCATTGACCTTTTTTGTTGGCTCATATTTAGCTTGTGATCCACAACAACTCCAAGATCCTTCCTGTTCATAGTTTCGCTGAGCCAAGTATCCCCCATCTTGTAACTGTGCAATTGGTTTCTTTTTCTGAGGTGCAGTACTCTATTTTATTTATTTATTTACAATATTTTTTAGCCACACCATTACCAGTGGCTTCTGGGCAGTGTACAACATTAAAACTTAAAAACATTAAAAACATTAAAAAGACAATATAAAATATCCTATATTAAAACAATTCTTAAAACATTAATAGCCTCGTGGCGCAGTGGTTAAAACGCTGTACTGCAGCTAAAACTGTGCTCACGACCTGGGGTTCAAATCCCAGGTAGCCGGCTCAAGGTTGACTTGGCCTTCCATCCTTCCGAGGTCGGTAAAATGAGTACCCAGCTTGCTGGGGGGGCAATGTGTAGCCTGTATAATTAAAATTGTAAACCGCCCGGAGAGTGCTTGTAGCGCTATGGGGCGGTAATTAAGTCCAAATAATAATAATAATAATAATATTAATAAGTCCTGCTGCTCATGTGGACAGTTAGAGAATACTGTTTAATTAAAATGCTGGCTAAACAGAAAGGTCTTTGCCTGGCGCTGAAAAGCCAAAAGTGTTGGAGCCAGGCGGATCTCTATAGGGAGGGCATTCCAAAGTTGGGGGGCAACAGCCGAGAAGGCCCTATTTCGACATGCCATCCCCTTCACCTCTTTCAGGGATGGCACCTTTAGAAGGGCCTCCTGGCCTGATCTTAGAGGATGGGCAGGCTCATATGGAAGAAGGCGGTCCTTTAGGTAACCAGGTCCTAAGCCGTTTGCATGTATCCATGTTGAATTTCATTCTGTTTGTCATGGTACAGATTATTAAGGTTAAAATGTGAATTGTGGATGGGATATGTAGTTGTGAACAATGTAAAATGGATTCCATATTGGTTCTGTGTATGAATGATTTTGTATGTGGAGAGTGTATTTCCAGAGGGCTGTGGGAATGTTTTTCCTTTAGGCCAGGACAAGCCAACACAAGATAAGAAGACCAGACACTTGTGGCGTAGAAGGCGATGGACTGAGAAAAACAACACCTGTTTCTCATGAGAAGAGAAGGAGGGACTGCTTCTATAACCTCATGCCATGATTGGATGACAGCTTGAGAGACGAAGGAGAAGGATGGTTCCAAGAAGATTGAAAAATGAACTTTTACTATGTGCAGAGATCCTTCTTTTGTTCTACACTTTTGTGCTATTTTTTCCATCATAGGTTTTTCTAGGTCATTTTGCCTGCTGCTCCGTGCAGGTAAAGGACTGGGGAAGATGTAGGGAGTTAAGGAATGAAGGGGGGCTTTATGTCCTTTGCCTACCCTAAGGAAGCTTTTAGTGATTTTTAGAGATTTTTAGAGCTACTGTAATTAAGGTGAATTATTGCTCTATTTGTATTTTATAACAAGCCTTGAAAACGCAAATTTGCTATGCATTTGCATCAAACTGACTTTATTCTGTAAATCTATATTTTTTCAATAAAAATAATAATTATAAAATCTTTTGGTCTCTTCATCAGTAAAGCTGTCATAGCTATACCCTGAGGGGGAAGCAAGGCTACTGAGTCCTACCTTATTGAGCCAAGTAGATCTAAGGACTACAAAGCTCATGTGTAACTTTCTATTGATTTTTCCTAAGGTTGAGCAAGTATCTTTTTAGGGCAGACTTGTAAGAAGAAGTCTGTTGTACGCCCTGGCTGAGGTCATCCAGGACTCAACCCAGCTGCATAGGGGTGCTCAGACTTCCAATTACTCTCTGTCCGACCAATCAAGTTCTCCTTCACAGGAAACTGGTCGTGACACTGTTGTTTTTGGCCCAGTGTTCCATCCTATCAAGATCATTTTGAATTTTGTTCCTGTCTTCCAGGGTATTCGTTAATCCACCCAAGTTTGTGTCTGTGATGATTTGTGTTTTTATGTGTATTAGAATGGGATATGTAGTCCTAAGATTGTCCCAATAGCATCCATCTTGATTTAATGTCTGTGTCTGTGGTAGGAAAGTTTTTCATGCTGTTTCAGAGAAGCTTCGCTCTCTGGTTATCTTGTTGCTAAGATGAGTAGAGAGCAGAGACTTTCGTAGTCATAATAATTCTGCCACAAAACTTGGTAACAACTCTCAAGCTCCCATGAGAAAGTTAGGCGGGACAACAAGACCCAGGAGGGGGTGTTCCTTATGAAGAATTCTGGGAAGAAGAAGGAAGTTGGTAAGAAGTTGGAAAAAAGATGGAGTTGGACTGAGAAAGGACAGACACGTGCTTTTTCCCAAAATGGATTGTAACTTTTGGATTATAACTGGTATCTAACTTTTCCTGGTGGATCATGGACTATGGAATCACAGGAACGTAAGAATGACTATGCTTATGCATTATCCTAGTTTAGAATGCTTTTAATTATTTTATTTTTCTAGCTGGAGTGGTGGGAGTGAGCTGTCTGCCTTGTTATGAAAATGTTTCTAACTGAATTACTTTGCAATAATCTGAATTCTTTTCTGAACCATATTTCTTAATAAAGCAGTAATGTTTTGGAATTGCATGCATTGGTTTCTTGAACAGACTAACCTATCTAATTGGCCACGTGTATTTGCTACCACATATAGAACCCAGATTAGCCTGAGTTTAAACTCATGGATGTGTGTGTGTGTGTGTGTTGCTTTTCTTAATAAAGGAGGTGGATTTGAGGAAGGAGTGTTAGTCAGGGCCTAGCTGAGAGTCTTGGGCTCATCTTAGCTCCTAAAGGACTGACTAAACTTTGGAATCTCTCCATTCTCCGGCATCCCCGGTATCTGCAAATCTGACAAGCATTCCCGGCACTCCCTCATACAAATCATTAATAAAAAAATGTTGAAAAGCACCAGGCGCAGGACTGAGCCTTGGGGTGCCCCACTTGTGACCTCCTCACAGTTTGAGAAGGAGCTGTAAATCATCGCCCTATGAGACTTGATCTAGCCAGGCCACAACTAGTTAGCTCTCTAATCTGCTAATCCCTATCATGGGGCAATTTGTCAAAGGGTTTGCTAAAGTCGATATACAATGTCTACAGCATTTTCTAGGTGCTTGTATAGTGACCATTTCACAATTTGTTCCAGAATTTTCCCTGGGATTGACGTCAGGCTGACTGGCCTGTAGTTCCCAGGTTCTTCTTTTTTGTCCTTTTTTGAATATAGGGACAACATTAGCCCTCCTCCAATCATCTGGCACCTCACCCGTTTCCCATGATTTCAAGAACATAATGGACAGCAGTTCTGAGAGTTCTTTGGCCAATTCCTTCAGTACTCTCTGATGCAGTTCATCCTTGGATATTTGAACTCATTCAAGGTGGTAAAGTAATTTCTTGGAAGGACCATACTTCACAGAATTTGCCTCTATATCTGGATAACTGAAATCTCATTGAAATCCATGCAATTTGTTTTTCAAAAGCTTTGTCGACTTCTACTCTTTTATTTGAGGGCCAACTACCAACTTCCTTTTGTTTTTTTGGCCCCAATTAGATTGAGCCAGATGCTCTCAATGGGACAGCCAAACTCCTCCTCCTGTATGTCTGTTCCAGAATTTTTTTTTTACATATACTGCAACTCCACTTCCCTTTATGTTCTTTCTATTCTTTCTGAACAATTTATATCCTTCAATTGCTGTATTTCAGCCATGGGAGTAACCCTACCAAGTTTCAGTTATTCCTATCATGTCATATTTGCTGTCCTGAACTAAAATTTCCAGTTGGTTGTTGTGGGTTTTTCGGGCTCTTTGGCTGTGTTCTGAAGGTTGTTCTTCCTAATGTTTCACCAGTCATCTTCAGAGGACAGGAGTCAGAACTCTGTATGTGCTCTGGTGCAGTTTGTTTGGATAGTTGAGCATTTATAGCTGTGGGATCAGCTAAAATTTCCAGGGCTTTTTTGTTTGTTTTCCATATTTCTGGCATTCGTATACAGGCAGCAGAGATTGTGTGATCTGTGGCCTGTTTGTATATTTTTAGGAATATTACTAGTAATGTTAATGTTGTTATTGACCTCCATTTGAACAGTTTCATCTGTCCCTCTTATTGTGAGTAATGCTTCATCCTTCCTTAGCACTGTCCTTGCATCTTATTCCCCCTTCCAATTCAGTTTAAAGCCCTCCTGATTCAAGTTCTTCATGCTCTGGCCAAACACATTATTCCCAGTACTTCTTAAGTGCAAGCCATCTCTTACTAGCAGTTCTTCTTCCAGGAAGCTTAATCCGTGGTCCGAAAAATCCAAATCCCTCATGTCGACAGCGTGTTTGTAGTTAAGTCATTCACCTGCAGTATTTTCCTTTCCCTTTCTTTTCCTCTTTCTAGTACTGGTACAGTATCTGGGCCTCAAAGTCCTTGAATTTCCTTCCCAGAGCTTCAAAGTCTGATGTGGTTTCTTCAGAGCTCCTCATGGGCTGTGTCATTTGGCCCCGCATGGACAAGAAGAAAGGCATATGTATCTCTGGGTGATGGCAGTCCTTCTTGCCCTTTTTACCTCCCGGGAGATAGCATACCTGGTGAGGCCATGGATCTTCCTAGCATATTTCGGTCTCAATTCCATGTAATAGGAGTCCCCTACTATAACTACTGTGTTCTCCTCTTTTCTTTTCTTTTCTTTTTGGGGGGGGGGGGTAGGGTAAGAGTTCAGTGACTGTATTTTGCTGTGCTTCAGCTCTTCTCTTGTCCTTCTGTGGGGTCTCCACTGCATGCTGTCCAGCAGACTCCTCTTCAAAAATCTGAAAGCAGTTTTGCAGTTCCACTGGTGAAGAGTTTCTTCTCCTTCTTTTGCTCCTAGCTGTGACTCTTTTCCATGGTGGTGCCTCCCCTGTGTTTGTACTCTCCTCAGCACTCTCCTCCGCTGCTTTGCTTTGGTTTTCTCCCATCTCCTGTGCCCCCTGTGACAGCTGCTGCTGCTGTCAAGAGTTCTATCAATGTAGGCTTCATCTTCCCTTATAACCGTTAGTGTCGCTACTTGGTGCTCCAGTTCTCTCACTATTTCTTCTAACTGTGTCACTAGTTTGCACTTGTTACATGCGTACGTCACGTTAAATTCAGAAACAAAGACAAACATAACAAAAACTTTGCAGGTTACTACTACTGAATTGTCTCCAGCCTCCATAATCCCCGCTAGCTTTTTGCTTCCAACTGATTGTTTATGAATGCCCGTCCATTTTATTTTGTTGCTTTGGCTGTAGTTGGAAGCATCTACAAATATATAACTATATTCTAAAGAACAAAAAAAAAAGTTGGTAGGGGCCTCCCCCTTTGCAACTTCTGTTCACGCTCCCTGGTCGCAAGTTCCCTAGGTCTGTCTTTAGCTTTATTTGTCTGCTGTGCTCTGCCCTAAGTCAGGTATCAAAAGGCCCTCCCAGAACTCACAGCTACTACTTATAGCTCTCAGCAGTAATCAGGACACTCCCTTTTCTGTTAAGCCAAGCACATGGCTCTAAAGCTGATCACACAGTCATTCTGTCTGCGCAATTCCTAGAGGTTACTCCAGGTCCCTTCTTGATGTTACTCTTTAAAAACCACTCACCTCTCTGTCTTTTTCTCCTTGGTCTTCCCTTCCCCCAGTGGATCTGTCCTTCCTACCTTCCCTTCCTATTTCTTCCACTGGGAAAATCCTGTTCACTCACTCTGGTCCCAAGCTCCCTGGGTCTGCCTCAGTTTCATTCCTCAGCTGTGCTCTGTTCAGAGTCAAGAATCAAAAAGCACTACTTTGCTCCAGTGCATCCTAAGTGCATCCTAAGTCCATGTAACTTCTTAAAGTGCATAACTTCTTCCAGTGCATCCTAAGTGCACATAACTTCTTAAAGCCTAACAGGCTTAGTTTGTAGCATAGGTTTTCAAGGATTAGTGCCCACTTCATCCACAACAGCTAGTGGTTCAAGAGAAAGGAAAGGGGAAGCACTTTTCTTAGCTATGGGATCCTGTCTTTACTTGCATTAAATTAGCAAAGACAAGCCAGGATTATATACAGTGGTGCCTCGCATTACGACATTAATTCGTTCCAGCGAAATCTCTGTAGAACAAAAACGTCGTAATGCAAAAATAAAAAGCCCATTGAAATGCATTAAAACCTGTTTAATGCGTTCCAATGAGCTGGAAACTCAGCGTCCAGCGAAGATCCTCCATAGGGCGGCCATTTTCGGTGCCTGTGCAGTGAGGAATCCGTCCCAGAAAACAGCAGGGAGCCATTTTATTTACCTGGTGGCCATTCTGAAACCACCGATCAGCTGGAGAAAAATCGTCATTTTGCGAAGAATCGTTTCCCAAAGCAGGGAACCGATCGTCGCAAAGCAAAAAAAACCCCATTCAGACCATTGTTTTGTGATCGCAAAAGATTGTCGTAGTGCGGTTTCGTTGTAATGCGGGGCAATTGTAAAGCGAGGCACCACTGTATATCAAACAACAAACAAGACAAGAAAAATCTCATTTCCTCCTATCTCACAACCCTAAAATCATAAAAGCTTTGAGAGGAAACAGGAGTAGAAGCTTGAATAGTATGTGTCCCTATTCCAGTTCTGGTATTAAAACCAAACATTTTGCAGTCAGAAGCACCTTGTTCCAAAATTCTGCCCCAGTTTGTGGCCTGTAGTGTTCCAGTGAAAAATAAAGAGACCCAGCAAGCTTAAAATCTGTCCCTCCCTCACCAACAACTTCCACTGAGTAATGCAGCAAAGGCAAACCTGGATAAAGAGGAGTCCAATGATAATAGTGTTTCCCAAAGGCTTTGGCATTGAAGTTGGCACACTGATGCTGCTTGAAGCTAGCTGTATTGGCAGGACAAAGCTGGAGAGACAAGAAATTGAGGCTTACCAGGTGTTCATTTTCCAATTAATAAAAGGCAACCATGGAGAACTGCATAATTCAGGCAGAATGTACGACTCATCTGAACTTTAAGCATTTAGTGATGTCAAGGTTTCTAGAGAAAATGCCAATGCTCAGTGCCAGATGCAAGGAAGGATTTGAATCTTTCTCCTTTCTGCACCACTATTCTGGCAGGAAGTTACGTTTTTTCTATCGGGGGGAAAGTTAAACTAAAAATGTTATCCCCAGCCAGCAATCTGAAATAGTAAATTACACTCTACCAAAAGCACTAGTACTGTTCTGCATGTATAGAATGATATTCCACAGACCTGGCACAGTCAATGGCTGATCTTGGAGCAGTTATTATTTCTCAATATAAATTGCCTCATCGACTGATTGAGAGAAGAAAGGAGGCTGAGGACTAAATTTCAACTTTATTGTAACCTTACAGAAAAAGTAGAATTATATTTGAATGAATGAATGAATGAATGAATGAATGAATGAATGAATGAATGAATGAATGAATGAATGAATTTCACTTTAAAGAAATTAAACCACTTATAGTTTTTGCCGTGATCTCATACTAATAGTTTACTCCTTAATTCTTAAAGAGGTAAAAAAAATGTGATGCCCTGTTGTGATCTTTTTGTTAAGTTATTTGATTTGATTTATTTAGCATTTTTAAACTCTACCTTTTCACTTTTTAATTCTTCAAAGTAACCTATAAACCAATTTTACTAAACATAAACTTTATATCCCAGTAGGAAAGAACAGGTTCCTTGAAAGCCTTAATTTTTGCGATCCAAAAAGACTTTCCAGATGTGCATTTGTTCTATTATTTGGTATGCTTTGGGGGGCAGATTGGTCCGCTCTTTTTTCTAGTGTCCACTCAATTGCCCTCAGACACTTCAACCCATGCATTTCTAAGTTCTATTTTTTTCATGTGGGTTGATGCACTCTGGTTTAGTCTGTGCCCAGAGTGTGGGATAGCTGGGAACAGACTAAAATTGAGCCTTGCAACGGTCAAAGTTGCCAAGGCTCCTTCCGGTTTTAATCAAAAAGTGGCTTAATAAATGAGCCACTTCAGGATATTAAAAAAATTGAACACTATCTCTGCCTCTCTGCAGAAGGGGAGGGGAAGTGAATTTGTGTGTGTGTCTGCTAGACTACTGCTGATGCGGTGAATCACTTACAGGTTACCTACCTGTAACTCTGGTTCTTCGAGCGGTCATCTGTGAATTCACACTAATGGGTTAATCTGCACCTGCAGCCTCGGAATCTTCTAAAGCTCAGGCACAAGGTGCCAGGACCTCCCACATGCTGGCTATAACCTCGCCCCCGGCAACGAGTGGCTCAGTTCCATGGAACTGTCCGCTGCTGCACAGCACGCAATATGGCACATGTGACATACAGCGGGGAGGAAGGGCAGGAAGTGTGAATTCACAGATGATTACTCAAAGAACCAAAGTTACAGCTAGGTAACCTCTTTTTCTTCTTCGTGGTCTCTGTGAATGCACACTAAAGGGTGACTAGCAAGCTGACTTACCCGGTGGAGGGATGTCACGAAAGAACAGATGCCAAGACAGTTCGTTCAACGACAGCCTCTGCTTTGGCCCAAACATCTAGGTGGTAGTGGGCCGCGAAGGTAAGTGGCATGGACCACGTAGCAACCTTGCAGATATCTGCTAGGTCTACCCCTCCGAGGAAGGCTGTGGAGGAAGCAATTGCTCTAGTAGAATGGGCCCAAACTGTAGTCGGCAAAGGTGCACCAGCCAGTTCGTATGCTAGGTGGATTGTAGTAACTATCCACTGGGAAATCATTTGTGCTGACACCTGGAGACCCTTTGACTGCCCTTGGAAGGACACAAAAAGCCTGTGTGAGGAACGAAAGGACGCAGAATGGGAGACGTAATATGAAAGTGCCCTTTTGTCATCCAAGGAGTGAAGAGCCCTCTCCAGCTTCGATGTTGGGGTGGCGGGAGCAAGGCCAGGGCAAGAGGCCGGAGCTCCCTGGCCAGGAGGAGCCTCTCCTTCCAGTGCCTGGAGAGGTGGATCGTGGCGGAGGGGCGAGGCGCAGCCACGATGGCAGCCGGGGCCAAGCTCAGCCTCCCAGTGCCGGGACACTGCCGCCCCATGGCCTGTTCCCGGATGAGCCCATTGGGCGGTGGCAGCACTCGCCTGGCCATGCGGCTTCCTTCGGTGCTGCCTCCACATCAGCCAGGCCTGGCAGAGCCTCTCACCCTCCCTGCGGCAGCTGTCATGGTGCTTTGATGGCAAGGACTGTGGGGAAGCCACCTGCTGCTCTTCGACAGCCGCCCAGGAGCCGCCCACCATGGAGAAGGAAAGCCGCCAAGGACTGAGCATGGCCCTGCCAGGTGGTGGTGGCGGCCCAGGTGCGGGTGGTGGCACTCAACTGGCCGCGCGTGACCGAGATCCTTCCTTTCAAATCAAGGGGGATAATGCTGGCATACAGTATGTACATTTTTTGGGGGGGGAAAGGTAAAAAAGTTCCCTGATCCCTGCTATAGGTTGATTAAGGTGGAAGGCTGTAGCTACTTTCAGTACAAAAGAGCAATCAGGGAATAGAGTCACCTTATCAGGGTGGAATTGGAGGAAGGGTGGGTCAACTTGAAGGGCTGTCAGTTCACCAGCACACTGCACTGAGGTAACCACGAGGAGGAAGGCTGTCTTTAGTGTAAGGAGTCTGAAGGAAGTGGTAGCCATAGGCTCAAATGGTGGACCCATGAGCTTGTTTAGTACCAACTGTAGGGACCACTGAGGTGTGGGTGACTTGTAGGCTGGACGCATATTTCGGAGACCCTTTAAAAACTGCTTTAGAGTTGGATGGTGAAATAAGCCTGCAGCCTCTGAAGCGGGAGGCTGATGGGCTACTATCACGGCTACATACACTTTGAGGATGGAATGTGATGGGCCTCAAAGAAAGAGAAGAAGGAGGAATTGTAGCACTGCATCAAGAGAGGTAGGTCTCATGGGGAGGTGATTCTTAGTGGCGAAATCGGAGAATACCTTCCATTATAAATATAAAACGCACGTGGCGGTTGTGGAAGGCCTGAAGTGATCTCATTTTCAGCCTGGCCTCCACCGAGGTATCTGCCCAATCAGGAGATGGACCTATGTGCAGGTAAGGCGCTATCTCCAGCCTTGAGGGAGGAATATCATCATCTCCCAATGGCATGCTCAAACATACCATCTCATGTTGGGAATGGGTCACAGGCACCAACGACAAAGTCTCGGTTGAGGGCCGAGAGGTATTAGAAGATGGTTTCTTCTTATTCTTTGGCATCGAGGCCAAAGGAGGCTTAGATACTGGTACCAAAGCAGTTGACCTCGAGCCTGACAATGATGATTTAATTGCCTTGTGAGCACACTTAGGCGAGCAAGTTGTAGTTGAAGAGGTCTCAGATGGGGGATCTTGCGGTGGATCCATGGCCGAGGCTCGTGCTGGGCCAAGTGATTTCTCTCACAAGTAGGAGTGAAGTCGTTGGAGCCTCTGCTTCAGGGCAGGCTTAGTGAAAGCCTTACAAACAGTGCACAAAGCAGGCTGGTGCTCCTCCCCGAGACAGAATAAGCACTGCAAATGACCGTCAGAAAGCAGGACCTTGTTAGAACAGGACAAGCAGCGTTTGAAGGGGCCGAAAGCAGCCATAAACCCATAAATTAGCACTCAAACAACACAGTTCTATTCTTAATGTTAGACTCACAAATCCAGAAGAATGGTGAAACAAGCTGAAGTCGAAAAAGCCAAGAGGTCCAAGAAAATGATTTAAAGAGGTCAAAAGGAAAAAAACAAATGCGAAGCTCTGACCCAAGTAGCTGCTGTAGCGGTGGCAGAAATGGAACTGAGGCACTCAGTGCTGGGGGCAGGGTTATAGCCAGCGTATGGGACATCCTGGCACCATGTGCCTGAGGTCTAGAAGATTCCGAGGCTGCTCTGCGCAGCCGCAGATTAACCCATTAGTGTGCATTCACAGAGACCATGAATACATATTTTTTTAAAAAAAAAATAATCGAAGTGTTTCAGCACAACAGTGATAGTCTATTTTTTATTTATTTATTTATTTATTTATTTATTTATTTATTTATTTATTTATTTATTTATTTATTTGATTTTTACCCTGCCTCTCTAGACCATGTCTACTCGGGGCGGCTTACAAAATAAAACAAAACAGTATAAAAATATATAAAATCATAAAATTACAAATTTCTTTTGTAGCATTTTCTTCTGTCTCTCTCCCTCTCCCCTTCTTTCCCTATTGATTCTGCTATATATATTTTGCTGGAAGACACAAAATGAGCAAGTGAAATGTTTTGGTGTGTGCACATCTGCAGCTTAACAAACATTTTGTTACTTAAGAAAGCAAAGAAAGACATATTGGGTTTCTGGTTTTTTTTCCCTTCCTCTTCTTTTCATGGAGGATTTGTCTGTTGCGTGCAGATGAGAGGTGGTAAAAAGGTGAACATGGCTGGAAGGCAAAGTACAAATGGAAAATTGTACAGGAATTCTCAACAGAGTGATAAAAGTCTCTTTATTTTTTCAGGGAAACAAGATACTCTTTTGGGAAGTCTCATGTTCAGATGCACATGCACACTTTCTTTTTAAATCTGTTTTGAGTACTCCAAGCAACCCCCATCTCCTCCTCTTCTTCTGTGTATGTAAACATTACAAGGTTCAAAAGTAGGGGAACTCCTTTTTTTTGTCTCCACTGGCAAAACTGGGAATGGGGTGGGAGACTGCACAACCCTTTCTCTGCTTGCCCTGCTCCTTTATCTCTACATCCTGTTCCTTCTCTCCAAACCTAGAGTAGCCAAAGGAGAACACAAAGGGCGTATAGGTGTTTGACTGCTTTTGGCTGATAATCAGCTTCTTTTTCTCCCCTTGCTCTACCATACGTAGTTTGCCTCTCTTATCCTCTGCCTCTGCTGCCTCCCTTCCAAACTGTACTTGAACCCAGTCCACTTTCTTTTCTCCAAAATTCCAGCTTTGCACAAACTTGCCACTTCAGGATACCAGAAATAAGGTCAAATATGCCACTTCGACTGCTCTTCCCCCACCACCTCAACTGACTTTATTCAGATTGCATAGCCTGCACCAAAAGGGCCAGTCTCAGAAATTCCCCAGACAGCATGCCCAAATCAAGATAAGCCAGTATAACAATATCAAGACATTGGGTCTGCTCCATCTGACATTTCATTGGACTTGATTGATTCGACTATCTCTCTCACTGATTTTAGACATGATCGTGACTTTTTGAAAGATTAAATACATCTATGGGGAGTGTCCTTTGGATGGCACGACATATATAGAGCAGGAATTCAGGGGAAAGCCCCTCTTTTTATTACAGCTACTAGAATCCCCCAACAAGAATGGCCAATGGCCATGGGGCAAGGGCATGGTTTGGGTGATTGTCTTCCAAGCACTGGTGAAACCTGCCCACTGGCAGCACACATCACTCGCTTGTTACAAAGTTGGATGGTGGCAAGAGGAACCAGAGCTGGAATGGGGATAAATGATGGAAAAGGCAATAAACTGGGCATAAGTCCTCTTGCTTTTAAAAACAACTCATCTTTACTATACCTTCACTTACTATCTTTGAGTAAACCTGTGATCACAGTCAGATCTCTATATGCTACTATTTAGCAGACGGTTGCTATCTGATTGTGAGAAGGTTCCTATAAGTTTAGAAAGCCTATATTTAGAATGGCAGGGTCTGATTTCCAATTTTTAAAAAGAAAATCATAAAAAGAAACTCCTTTCCATTACCTAAGGGTATACGGAGACTTTAAGGAGACAGGACCTAACTATATGTGTTTAGAAAGAGTGACTGATTCAAGGAATTCTCCTAAAATGTTGAGAAATATTCCTACTGGATTTTCTAACAGTAAAGTGTACTCAGGTGTAAGCAACATGTCTGATCTAGTCTGGCAACCCAATTACATGTTATTAAAAACTTCACACACACAGAGGTGGTAGTAATAACAAAAATCAATCCACTGTTCTCTGTTTTATTTCACTCTCCTAGTAGCCACAGAATGATGCAAAATATAGCTTTAAGGTCTATGATAGCAGATCTTACCTGTTGTTGGCACAGCTGGTAGTGCTTAGACTGACCCAGGCACAGGCTAGTATTTGTCCCCTGAAATACTTGCAGCCTGCAAGGAAAATATGATTAACATTGGCTTCCAGAAGTTTGTTTTGGACCATTGGTTCCACACGTTGGGTCCCCAGGTGTTCCTGGACTAGAACTTCCAGAAGCTTTCACCACTAGCTCTGCTGGCCAGGATTTCTGGGAGTTGTGGCCCAAGAACATGTGTTTTAGAGGTTAAGGGGGCACCACAGCCATAAAAAGTTCTGGTGCCCTTCTTCATGAGTTTTCAAGGGCCCTCACACATCAGTATAATAAAGGAGCAAAGGAAGGTTTTCTGTTCCAAAACAGAGATGCCTTAATCTGAATTTTAGAAGATGCTCAAAATGCTTCTAAAGATATGCCAAGTGCTGCTTCTTCAGCATTAAGAGAGTCTGACTAACAAACAGGCATGCAGAATGAAGGAAAACTCAAGATCAGAGAGTAGAGAAATTCCTTATTTGGTTTGCAACTGGGGGATTCTGAGAGATAAGAGTTTTTTTTACAGGAACTTTAGTTTGCTTTGGTGAGCAGATGCTTCCTGATGTGAAGGAAGATGCCGAGTGCAATCCTGAAAGATTAAGTTTCAAACTGTATTTAAGGACAGAAAGCTCTTTTTAGAATCCTGTTGTCTGAATCCTCTTTTGATGAGCTTATGGCATGGGCCACTGCCCCACTGCTTCAGCTAATACTGCACATAAGGAAAGGGAGGGAGGTGCTTGTTCAGGCTTTCTCTCCTCAAAAGTGTGTTCATGCAGAATGGAAACGAGCTGAGGTGAGCCAGAAGGAGAAGCACAACACCATGAGCTTTTTGGGTGCCAGTTCTCATGATCATGGCAGAATCAGCAGCAGCAGAAGGTAAGAAGAAGTGCTTTCCCAAGGAGTCTCATCCAACGCTTTTCAGCCATGGTGGTGGTGGGGGGGGGTTCTTCTGCAGAGCCTCTGTGGACCAGCAGGGTGGGAATGAAAGTGGGCAGGCAGAGAGCCAGAGAGCCCCAGAGATCCATGTGCCTGTCAACATAAATGTAACGGTGCAATCCCACACACCCCTACTGCCCACTCCACTCCTCCCCCTTCAATCAGGGAAGCTACCACAAGAGGCAAGCAGCTGTATCTCCTAAAAAAACCAGCAAGGATGACAGGAATACAGAGATATTAAAAGCAGAAAACTGCAAACTAACAATGAAGAGGAAATAAAAGAAGCTGGGCCAAACAGAGAAATCTCAAACTAAGCAACCATCCCTGCCCCCTGCCGTTTTGAATTACCTGTCTTCACTACGATGATAACATCAGCTACATCAATTATAAAAGTAGCATTCAGGTCAACTACCTGGCTTGGTTACTTACCGCTGGTGTAAGCAGTGCCTCTCTCGAGACATCACACCCCCTCCACAGGTACGGGAGCAGGTGGACCAGGAGCTCCATTCCCCCCACCACTGAGCGACCTCTTCGTTCCAAGTACTAGCTCTTTCTGCTGCCTCACTACTGTCCTGACACAAACAAGGAATGGTTAGCTTGAGAACTTCAGGCTCACCAGAGTTAACTCACATTCTCTTCACTATACAGTGTGCCTTGACTTACAAACTTAATCTGCATTGGAACAGTTGCTGTAAGTCAAAACGTTCGTAAGTCAAAGAACCATTTCCCATAGGAATGCATTGAAAACCAATTAATCTGTTCTGGACGAAGAAAAAAATACCTATATATATATAAAATAAACAGAGCAAGTCCCATGCTGGGACTGCAAAACACACACACACACACACACACACACACACACACACACACACCCCACAAAACAACACAGAAATGTAACCCTCCCAGCCCAAACCTACCCTCCAAAACCCACCCAGAACAACTTTTAAAAAGGAAAAAGCAGCACCTTGCCTCCACCGCCGCGACAGCTGCGGCCAGGAGGCCTCCTGGACTCCAACCGCCGCTGGATGGCCAGGGCTCCAGCAGCCTCTGCAGAGGTTTCCAGGGCTTCCAAAGCACCAGCACCCATAGCGGCGGGGCCAGCCATGGTGGAGGGAGCCCTTACTCACAACTAGACCCATGCTTTCTGCGGCGCTTATTCATGATTCAGCAGAAGTAAAAAAGTTCCCTGACCTCATGCTCTAACCGTTGGGGTGAAAGAAGCAGCCTCTTTGCCACCAACTATTTGAATTGAATCAACTGCCATCCGGAGTTTGGCTCTATCTCCCTCCGTTTTCCAGGACTAGGCCCTGCTACTCCTGATTGCCTCACCCCCCCTAACATCAGCCACCTGGCTTAGGGTGAGTGAAGGCTTTTAAGCCGAAGGTGTTCTCAGGGCCTCACCGGACCAACATTCCTGCCTTTGGGGAAGCGGAAGATCTTCTGCCTGCCACAATCTCACTGGGTGAGAGACATTAAGAACTGTGGCTGGGCTGTTGTCAACTGCCATCTGGAGTTTGGCTCTATCTCCCTCCGTTTTCCAGGACTAGGCCCTGCTACTCCTGACTGCCTCACCCCCCGTAACATCAGCCACCTGGCTTAGGGTGAGTGAAGGCTTTTACGCCGAAGGTGTTCTCAGGGCCTCACCGGACCAACATTCCTGCCTTTGGGGGAGCGGAAGATCTTCTGCCTGCCACAATCTCACTGGGTGAGAGACAGTAAGAACTGTGGCTGGGCTGTTGTCAACTGCCATCCGGAGTTTGGCTCTATCTCCCTCCGTTTTCCAGGACTAGGCCCTGCTACTCCTGATTGCCTCACCCCCCCCAACATCAGCCACCTGGCTCAGGGGGAGTGAAGGCTTTTAAGTATGGAAGGCTGTGGGGGGGGGGGGAATATTGGGTGTTGGTTAGTGAGAGTGAGTTGTTTGTCCCGCTCCCTGGCTGGCTGGTCGCCATGTTGGATCTCCAGGGGACAGGACTTTTTCTAAGACTGCTTCACTCACTCTCCCTTTCTTGGACCATCTGCAAAGATGCTCTGCCCCCACACAAAGGCCAGCGACTGAAACAGCTCACCTCCACAAGTAATACTCTTACTCCTCCTTCAACATCATCTTTAACACCAATATTCAAAATAACATCGAAACAGACATTGTTGAATGGACAAGGTTGTGTGGAGGAGGAGGGAGGATCAGGATTATATATGGGGCTTTAGTATGTGATTTCTCAATAATTTATTTTAATGTTACACAGGGGGTTCATAATTTTGGGATTTTTATTTTTATTTTTTGTAATTTTCCTGTTTTATTGCATATATTTGATTCATGTACCTGCTTTGTATCTAAGTTTGTTCGGTTTATTAATTTAGGTTAATTGGTCTCTATTTTTCTTTTTCTTTCTCTTGGATATGGAGTGGAAGGCCTGTTCGCCCAGCAGGGGATCTTTTAACATCCCTGTGATCACGGGTAGAGGGAGATATGGCGTTGGCACAGTCCCTACTCTGTCAGTAGAACGATGGACACATGTTTGAAAGCTGTTCATTGTTCTGAGACTGTGACCAAACACCAATATCGAGGTAGCCGGATCAGCCAGCCCTCCACTCTAAATCTGGTACTGTTGAATGCCAGGTCTGTAGCCAACAAACCCCAGGTGATTTACGACCTTATCCTGGAGGAGGATGCAGACCTGGCATGCATAACCGAGACGTGGATTAATGGGGAGGGGGGTCCTCCTCTGGCTCTCATCTGCCCGCCCGGTTATGCTGTCCAGCACCAGGGTAGACTGGAGGGGCGGGGCGGGGGAGTAGCCATTGTCTACAAATCCAACTTAGAGGTTACTAGGCGCTCCTCGGTGGTAAAGCCAGGTCTAGAGGCACTCCACGTATCGATAGGGGCTAGGGATGGTATCGGGATTTTGCTGGGTTACCGCGCTCCCTGTGACCCAGCCACTTCCTTACCGGAGCTGGTCGACTTTGTCTCCGCGGCATTGTTGGGATCCCCGAGGCTTTTGGTCTTGGGTGATTTCAACGTGCATGCGGGGGCAGAGACCACAGGGCCAGCTCTTGAGTTCTTGGAAACCATGGCTTCCTTGAACATGTCCCAACATGTCATCAGCCCCACCCACGTGGGTGGCCATACGTTAGACCTGGTTTTTTCCACCAACTGGAGCGAGTGTGGTCTGGTGGTGACTGACCTCGGGTCGGTCCCCTTGTCATGGTCAGATCACCACCTAATAAAATGCAACCTCTCAGTGGCACTCCCCCCTCGCAGGGAGCAAGGACCTATTTCTATGGTCCGACCTCGAAGGCTACTGGACCCTGTTGGATTCCAGGAGGCCATGAGAGGTGTTCTGGCTGACCTGGCTGGCGCTCCTCTCGAGGCTCTGGTTGACAGCTGGTCCATCGCTGCCACTAGAGCTATAGACACGATCGCACCTAAACGCCCTCTCCGGCTCAGAGCTCGGCCTGCGCCCTGGTTTAACCAGGAGCTCCGAGCGATGAAGCGACATAGGAGAAGGCTAGAGCATAGATGGAGGAAGAACCCGACGGATTACAATTGGACAGTTGTCAGGGTCGCAACTAACCTTTACCTGGCTAAGGTAAAGGCTGCATGTAGATCATTCTTCGCTAACCGGATAAGCGAAGCGTCCAACCAGCAGGCGGAGTTATTCCGTATAGTGCACGACCTATCTGGAACTGGTTCAGGTGATAGGCCTCCCCCTAGTTTTTCCCCTGACCAGTTTGCAGCCTTTTTAAAATCTAAAGTGGAGGCCATCCGCCGGGAGCTCTCTCCGTTTTTAAAAACAGTGAGTCGAGCAGAGATGTCCAGCGCTCCGTCTTACCCAGTGACTTTTGATTCTTTTCAGCCTGTAACGCCTGATTCCATCTCCAGGGTGCTTGGCCGCTGCCGAGCCACCACCTCCTCCTTGGACCCTTGCCCGGCCTGGTTAATCAAAGCAGCCAGGCCGATAACAACAGAATGGGCCACAGTAATAATAAATGAGTCTTTCCTTGAGGGTAGATTTCCATCCGCCCTCAAGGAGACACTCATTAGGCCCATAAGAAAGAAACCTAGTTTGGCGGCGGACAAAATTGCCAATTATAGGCCTGTCGCCAATGTTTCTTTCATGAGCAAAGTGGTTGAGAGGGTGGTGGCCGATCAGCTCCAGGCTCACCTGGACGAAACGGATGCCCTGGATCCATTTCAGTCGGGCTTCAGGCCGCACCACGGTACTGAGACGGCATTGGTCGCCCTGTACGATGACCTGCTGAGGGAGGCCGACAGTGGCAAAATCTCCCTGCTGGTCCTCCTCGACATGTCGGAGGCCTTTGATACCGTTGACCACGGTATCCTCCTGGGAAGGCTCTCTGAGTTGGGAATTGGTGGCTTGGCACTTGCCTGGCTCCGTTCCTTCTTGGGGGACCGTCCCCAGAGAGTTCAGCTTGGAGAGAGCGTCTCGGCCCCGTGGAGTCTCAATTGTGGGGTTCCACAGGGGGCGATTATCTCCCCAATGCTGTTTAACATCTATATGAGGCCGCTGGGTGGGGTCATTAGGGGATGTGGGGCTTCGTGTCATCAATATGCCGATGACACCCAGCTCTATATCTCCTTTTCACCAACTGCAGGTGATGCTGTCCTTTCCCTTCAGCGTTGCCTGGGGGCCGTACTGCAATGGATGCAGGAGAACGGACTGAGGCTGAATCCAGATAAGACGGAAGTTCTGAGGGTGGGTGCCCCCGTGGTAGGTGGCTTGGGTGGCTCTCTCACATTTGGAAGGACCACCTTGGCCGCGAAGAGTGGGGTCCGCAGCCTCGGCATATATTTGGACCCGACGCTCACCATGGAAACTCAGGTGGCGTCGGTAGTCCGCACTGCATTTTTCCATCATTGCCCGGCTGCAACGCTATCTTGACATGGGGGCGCTCACTACCTTGGTGCATGCGCTCGTAATCTCAAGATTAGATCACTGTAACGTGCTCTACGTGGGGCTGCCTTTGAGGCTGACACGGAAATTTCAGGTGGTGCAGAATTCAGCGGCCAGGCTCCTTACAGGAGTGAGAAAATATCAACACATCTCTCCAATGCTGGCCGCATTGCATTGGCTGCCCATCTGTTTCCGTGTCAACTTCAAAGTTTTAATGCTTACTTATAAGGCCCTAAACGGTTTAGGACCTCGATATTTGGCGGATCACCCGCGCGAGTCAGGTGAGGCTGAGGAGCCTGACGCCGAGAGAGGCCCGGAAGGAGAAAACACGAAACCGGGCCTTCTCGGCAGTGGCTCCTCGCCTCTGGAACAATCTCCCTCCGGCGATTCGCACGGCCCCCACGCTGGGCACCTTTAAAACCCAATTAAAAACATGGCTGTTTATTCAGGCCTTCCCTCCAGCCAACTCTTGATTTTTTTTCTTACTTTTCCTTTTTTTTCTTTACTGCTGTTCTTGTTTGATTATTATGTATTTGTCTATGTTTTATTATTTGATTTTATATTTGGAAGCCGCCTAGAGTGGTCCGGTGGGCCAGATAGGCGGGGTATAAATTAAATAAATAAATAAATAAATAAATAAATAAATAAATAAATAAATTTCCCCCCTTTTCCCCCTGCCTTTCTCCATTTGTAAGTCAAAGCTCAGGCCACAAGTCAAAGCAAAATTTTGCGGCTGGAGCTGTTAGTAAATCAAATTATAGGTCAGGGTGTTCGTAGGTCAAGGCACCTCTGTATAGCTCTTCCATACAGTATAGCCATACTTTGTTGTACAATGTTATTAATTTTAAAAAAAATCTTCTGTGTGTATGTGCATTTTTTCGGCTCAGTCTGAAACATGCTACATGAGCATGTATTCCCTTAGAACAGAATTTTGGTTTTTTTTAAAATCTGAATGCATGTTTTAGGGGGAGGAACTTCATATGATCATTGCATTAACTGTCCAGTGATAAAAGCAGATTGATTTAAATCTGGAACTCTTATAATATATATCGCGGTCTCCTCTGATTGTGGGTAGAATTATTTTTCAGGAACTTCATAACAACACTCAGCCTGTTTTTTCATCACTGATACTGAGTACATACAGACTCTCTAATGCATGTGAATTTGTTAAATATCCTCCTTATCATGTGACAAGAGGATCCACGAACCAACTTAGATGAGATTGCTTCTCCCCAATTTGGTTATAGTTATAGTTGTTTTAGTTTCTGAAGATCAGAGTGGCATCTGTATACACATTGTCAAGGGATTATCAGTTGAGATGGGCATGAATCAGGAAAAAAATGGTGAATCATTTTGATTTGAATTGTGAATTTAGGATTTTTTGTGATGAACTGATGAAATGATTCATTTATTCACTTTTTTATTTTAAAACCCTATAAAATGCCCCCCCCAAGCATCTAGAGACACCAAATTTGTCAGGAACCTTCTCAGACTCTCTTCTACAATCCCTCCAAGTTTTTGAAGATTGGGTTTTGGATCCCAAGTTATACACCCACATTCTTCTACCCTGGTATTAACTACAGGAGCTCCCCAGGGCTGTGTGCTAAGTCCCTTCCTCTATTCCCTGTACACACATGATTGCACCCCACTGTATAACACCAACACAATTATTAAATTTGCGGATGATACAACAGTGGTGGGGCTCATAAATAAGAACAACGAGTCTGCTTATAGAAAGGAAGTACAAGGGTTGATACTTTGGTGTAAAGAAAATCATCTCACACTTAACATCAAAAAAAATAAAGAACTCATAATTGATTTTAGGAGGAAGAGAACTGTACATTTACCACTGTACATAAATAGCGAGGAAGTGGAGAGAGTTGGTAGTTTTAAATTTCTGGACACTTACATCTCAGAGGACCTCTCATGGAATATAAATGCCAACATGCTAGTGAAGAAGGCACAGAAGAGGCTGTTAAATTTATTTCAGCATTTACTTCTGTCATACTATCGTAGCACCATTGAGAGTGTCCTAACCTATGGCATTCTGGCATGGTTTGCGAGTAGCTCTGTAGTAGACAAAAAAGCTCTGCAGAGAACCATTAAAATTGCCCAGAATATCATTGGGCTCCAGCTACTAACCCTGGATGATATCTTCACATCCCACTGTCTGAGGAAGTCACACAGCATACTGAGAGACTCTTCCCATCCTGCTTATAACTTTTTTGAACTGTTGCCATCTGGCAGAAGATATAGAACAATTAAGACTCGAACCACACGTTTCCTGCATAGTTTTTATCCCAGAGCTATAATTGCACTTAATAAATGGGTCTTTCCTTGAGGGCAGGTTTCCCTCTGCCCTCAAGGAGACACTCATTAGGGCCATAAGAAAGAAACCTAATTTGGCAGCGGACAAAATTGGCAATTATAGGCCCGTCGCCAATATTTCTTTCATGAGCAAAGTAGTCGAGAGGGTGGTGGCTGACCAGCTTCAAGCACATCTGGACGAAACAGATGCCCTGGATCCTTTTCAGTCGGGATTCAGGCCATGCCACGGTACAGAGATGGCATTGGTCGCCCTGTATGATGACTTGTTGAGGGAGGCCGACAGCGGTAAAATTTCTTTGTTGGTCCTCCTCGACATCTCAGCGGCCTTCGATACCGTCGACCATGGTATCCTCCTGGGGAGGCTCTCTGAGTTGGGAATCGGTGGCCTGGCTCCATTCCTTCTTGGAGGACCGCCCCCAGAGAGTGCAGCTTGGGGAGAGTATTTCAGCCCCATGGAGTCTCAATTGTGGGGTTCCACAGGGTTCGATCATCTCCCCAATGCTGTTTAACATTTATATGAGGCCGCTGGGTGGGGTCATCAGGGGATGTGGAGCATCGTGCCATCAATATGCTGATGACACCCAGCTCTATACTTCCTTTTCACCAACTGCAGGTGATACCGTCCTGTCCCTCCAGCACTGCCCGGGGGCCGTACAGCAGTGGATGCAGGAGAACGGGCTGAGGCTGAACCCAGACAAAATGGAAGTTCTGAGGGTGGGTGGCCCTGTGGATGGTGGCTTGGGAAACTCCCTCATGTTTGAGGGGGTGGCCCTGGCCACAAAGAGCGGGGTCCGCAGCCTGAGGGTACACCTGGACCCGATGCTCACCATGAAAACGCAGGTGGCATCGGTAGTCCGCACCGCCTTTTTCCACCTTTGGCAGATAGCCCGGCTGCGACCTTACCTAGACACAGGGGCGCTCACTACCTTAGTACTTGCGCTCGTAATTTCTAGATTAGACTACTGTAACGCGCTCTACGTGGGGCTTCCTTTGAAGCTGATGCGGAATCTTCAAATGGTGCAGAATGCGGCGGCCAGACTCCTTACTGGAGTGAGAAAATACCAACATATCTCTCCTACTCTGGCCATGCTGCACTGGCTGCCCATCCGTTTCCACATTGACTTCAACGTGTTAATGCTTACATATAAAGCCCTAAACGGTTTAGGACCTCGATACTTGGCGGAACGCTTACTCCCAACTAGTTCTACCCGTGTCACCCGCGCGAGCCAGGAGGTGAGGCTGAGGAGCCTGACGCTGAGGGAGGCCCGGAAAGAAAGAACTAGAAACCGGGCTTTCTCGGCGGTGGCTCCTCGTCTCTGGAATAACCTACCTCCGGAGATTCGCGCTGCACCCTCGCTGGGTACTTTTAAGAACCAACCAAAAACATGTATGTATAGGCAGGCCTTCCCTTCCAGTTAATTCATATCCTCTTTCCTTTTTTCCCTCTTTATTTGATTTATTTTTATTTTTCCCATCTTATAGAATCATTTAATTAATTAATTGTTATAAATTTTTTAGAACTTGTTATCCTTATGTTGTAAGCCGCCTAGAGTGGTCGAAATGACTAGATAGGCGGGGTATAAATACAATAAATAAATAAAATAAAATAATAATAATAATGAGCTTAAAGGCCACCAGTAGTGAATAGTTAGTTGGACTGTGTTACTTGGCCTGCGGTGTAGATGTGGGGACTTTTAGTGGGGGGGAGTGTTGGGGGATTTTTTAGTGGATGGGGAGTGTTTGGGGAATTTTATGTGTGTGCATGTGTCTGGTCTCTGGGTGTCTGTGAATTTCATTGTATGGGTATACTGTGTATATACTTACAATGACAATAAATAAATAAATAAATAAATAAATAAATAAATAAATAAATAAATAAATAAATAAATGAAAAAAAAAGGAGGGCCCCCCAGGAAAGTCCCCCCCTCAGGCACCTAGAGACATCAAAATAGCAGATAAGTTTGCTGAAGACTGGGTTCCAGACATCCAAGTTATACACCCAGAAAGTGAGTCCACTCAAGAAAGTGTCCTTTAGTAGCTGGCTTGGGGAAACCCAATCTTCACCAAACTTGGAGAGATTGCAGAGGAGAGTAATGTATCTTTACATGGCTGGGTAGCAGTTTTGTAGCCCACAAATCAACAAATCAAAAATCACTAAAAGTCATTGATTTGTATGCATGGTGGACATTGAGTCATATAAATACCAATTGATAAACTAGTGATTTTTCAATAAATTTGGTGATTAGTTAATTCATTTATTAATTTGTGCCCATTTCTAATTATCAGCAATAGAGATGGTTGACAAATATGAATTATCATTGATTGGAGCCACCTCTAGAATTGGGCTGTCCACGTACCTCTTGTGGCATGGTGCACAGCTCATGGTCATTTGTGCTGCACCAGTCATGGAAATAGCCTGACTGGGGCTTCCCCACCTCCCTGTGCTGCTAACCAGTCTGATGAGGAGAAAGGATGACAAGTCTCCCCACTCAGCTGCTGAGTGGTCCAGTTCTGGGGGAAGGGGCCAATCAACCTGAGCACCTGTGAAGACACTATTCATATTTGTCTCCCCTGGGAGACTAATACAAATATCCCATCTCTAATCAGCAGTCCAGGAGAAGAATTATGTGGATAGCTCTAGGTTCACTAAGCCCTACCACTTCAATAAGACAGGTTAACTAGGACATACCAGTGTTCATCATCATTTTTCACAGTACACCTATGAAGTGACAATATTTGCCTTCAAACAGACTGTTGACACTCATCAAGGAACCAGAACAAATCACATCTCCAGGCACAGGTCCAGGAGTACATTGAAGACATGCATCTCTCCACCATGTACAGCTTCACTTAAAAATACTGTTGTGTTCTGGTTGTCAAATAAAGTGCAAACCAGCTCCAAATCCTTGGATGTATCTGTCAGTCCTCCCATTTCTCAAGACCATGGCTTGTACCTCCTTCTCCAAAAAGTCCATTGTGATGGCCAAGATGGGGTGAGTAAGAGGTGCATGCATATGTGTATATCCACAGTAGCGATTCTTATAGCACAGTCACTAAAGCACAGTGTGTGCCTTAAGGGAATCATCAGGGGGCTACTGAGAAATAATTAAAGGCAAACCTCTTTCTAATCAGTTTTCAAGGGCAGCAGGAATGTCTGCCTCTGCCACCAGGAGTAATTCAGTGATCAACTGGCACACAAGACATCAGCATTATCTTCTCAGAAGGGAGGTCACCTGTTAGGTTTCTGAGAGTCTCTCTCACTGCTCTGGGCCTGCATCCTCCCAGGAAGGAAGCACATCTAACAGCAGGGACTGCTCAGCGTGGGCATGGTGGGGAAACACAACGGAGGACAAAGGAAATCCAAAAGTGTGTGTCCAGTTTTCTTTTCATAAAAATAACATTCTCTCTCCAACTGCCAGGAGTTTGGGGATGCAGTGGCACAGGAGAGTATTGTGAGGTGGCCCTCATTTTGGGAGGGAGCAACAATCCTCCCTTATCCTGTATGTGAAGAGGCAGGGGAGGAGAGGGATGTGTTTTTCTGGCTGTTAACGCTGAGGAAATGGCACAGGGTTTCTTCCTAGGCCTTTGAGAAAAAGGCCACAATAGGTTCAGTGACCTGAGAAATCTGGGAGGCTCAGGCAAGCCGACTGAAGTTTGGGAAGTGGGGCTGGAAAGAGGCCCTCTTCCAGTTATAATGACAGAGGTAGTGCTTGCCTGCCTGGCCTTTGAATGAGTGTTCTGTAATAATGAGAAGGATCTGCATTTTACAGCTGCAGGGAGACAAGTGTAATTAAAGAGCACAGAGCTCCAATTAGAGCTTCTCTTTCAGGTCGGAAGGTAAGTTTCTGCCTCTTGTATAGAACACAGAATGAAGGGACCCAATCACTCCGTTAATGATAAAGGGGGAGAGGGAAGGCAGAAATGTAGCTAGGCCAGGAGTTCACTTTACAAATGCCCCGGGGACAGGAGATCCGGAAGAATGCTGTTTAAACCAACAGCAGCCCTCCTTCCAGGCTAAGCAGACTGTAGCTAAATGCCTAAAAAGCATGTGGCTGACTGACGTGAATGAGAAAGGGCTGCATTGATACAGCCCAGTGCTCCAATCCTAAACATTTTGTGCAGAAAAGAAAGCAATTAACTTGAGAATATTGGCCTACACCTGAATCTCTCTTATTTCAATCTAATGCTGTTTTGTTAAAGTGCCCATGCCACAGTCAGGATCCTTTGCAACACACACAGAGACACCCCCCCCCAAAAAAAACCCCTCGGATCATATGCAGGGGATGTTTCAGCAATTGTGCCAAACATCCCCTGCAACACTGCAAGCAACGGATGAAGGCACACCCGGCTGACATTGCATACAAGCATATATTCCTGGTATCCTGAAAATAGGGTTGCAGTGGAAATGTACACAGCACAGCAGAATCATTCCCAAGTATCCTGAGTTATCCTCACATCTGAAATAACCTCTTTTCCACATAAAATATTTAGGTTCAGGGAGTTATTAGGTCAATTGAAGGCAGCTGCTGCTTTCACTATTTGTTATTTTACTTTGCCTTCATACAGTAAATGCAATACTAGCAGAGTAAATGCCTCCTGCCCTGCACTAATGGTATTCACACTTGTGCACAAAGAGCTGGAAAGAAAATCAAAGACCATGTGTGTGGGGGGAAATGCCTTGAATCAATGGGAGAATGAACTGGTTCTGATGGGAAAATAAAATAAAAAAGAGGCTTTGAAATGGGGAGTGAAGCTTTAGAAGCGCTTTTCTTTTCCGAGCCTTTACTCTCCCTAAGGTTTTAAGCCACAGAGGAAGTGGTCCGGTCATTTTCACGTCCTTTTCCCCCATGTTATTAGCTCTGAATCAAGGGCGCGGAAGTGGGGTCGGGTCGAAAGGAGAGGGTGACCCCCTGGGCTAAGATCCCAAACGGGTCTTACTTGCGTGATGGGAACCGGGGGGGGAGGGCTAGGCCCGGGGACACGGACTTGCTGTGGAGCATTTACTCAGTTTACAGCCAACGGTGGTGGTCACCGGATGCATTTGCCTCGCAACTCTCGAGGAGTGAGTTGGCCAAGCAAACCACGGCTGGCGGCGGCTGCAAAGACCGATCGCGATGACAAAACGACCTCTGGCAAACCCCGTGGGGAGAGCACGGAACCCTCAAGCCTGCGGGGCCGCTGGGAGCCGGGCAGTGGCCAAGAGACCCCCGGCATGAGGAGCCGCCGCCTCTTGGCCCCTTACCTTAGAGGGGAGAGCACAGGCAAGCAGCAAGAGCAGCGACGGCGGTGCTAGGAGCCGGCGGGAGGAGCTGGCGGGAGGCGCGGCCATGGTGCGCCCTAATCCTCCTCCATGGGCAGCAGGAAGGCTGCAGCAGCAGCAGCAGCAGTATAGTCCCGGCGGCGGCGGCGGCAGGAGCAGCCGCCTGAGCGCAGACCTGCATGGCCGAGTAAGTAATTAATGACTTTCCAACCTGTTGGGTGGCGGCGAGAGCGCGGCGGCGCAACCCTCCAGCTCCGGGGCTGCTGTGATTGACAAGGCGAGCGGAGAGAGCCACCCAGAGAGAGACTCTGAGCCAGTGGGACGGAAGGGAAGGGACGGGACGGGGCGGGGTAGGGTGGGGGAGAGCGAGGGGAGGGCTCCCTCTCTGTCTCCTTGCCTTACGGGTACCCCCTTCCCGCTTCGGCTTCTGCCCCACTTCGTATGTTCCTCCTACCTTACCGGCTGCATGATGGTTCAGGACAACTGCCCAGCTGGGAAAAAGTGGCATCATTTGGGCTTCCAATGAGGATAAAAAAAGATGCAAGCCTTCTAATGAAACAGGATTCCTCAGCGCCCTTCCCGTTTTTGGTGTTTTAACTGAAAACCTGAAGGGTTTCAGTTATCAGGACTGATCTTGGATTCGATTGTTGCAAGGATCACTGTTTCCCAACTGAAGTAGGCATTCTTAGCATGACGACAGAGGGTGACACTATTTGATGTACTATTTATTCCTGGCATTCATATGCTGCCCCCATTAGCGCACAGCACTGTTCTGGGTGGTGTACATATGAAAACAATGAAATAACAGTCAGACACAGTATAAAACCAGACAAACTAAAATAAACCAAGTATTTAAGCCTAGATGGCAGAGCAAATCCAAGCGGCAATACAGGAGTAACCAAAATCAAAAGAGGCTTGTCACCAAAGACTTCTCAAAATAAGTCTTCAGCAGCCTCTTGTAATTAGAGAAGGGAGAGGGCCAGGCATAGCTCCATTGGGAGGTGACTCCAGAGAGTTGGTGCCAATGCTGACAAGGCCTGGTTTCTTGTCAAAGAATCGTGAAGTTGGAAGGGGCTTATAAGGCCATCAAGTCCAACCCGCTGCTCAATGCAGAAATACAAATCAAAGAATATCTGCCAGGTGGTTGTCTAAATTTCCTTTGAATGCCTCCAGCATTGGAGTAATCACCACCTCTCGAGGTAATTGATTCCATCGCTGCCCTGCCCTAACAGGAAGGTTTTCATGATATTCAACCAAAATCTGACTTCCTTTAACTTGACCCCATTGTTTCATGTCCTGGAATAACTGAAAACAGATCCTGCCCTTCCTCTGTATGTGTGAAGGAGAGAAGGCCAGTGTGCCGTCCTCTACTGATCATACCTCTGAGGAAAGCCGCAAATGCGTGAAGGGGATACTGGTGGAAATAGGACGGGAGGAGGTGGAATGTAAAGAGTCACTAGAGGTGTGTCTAGCTGACGAAGAGGGGAAAGGAGCTGGACTTGATTATCTGGGAGGAGGCTATAAAAGAGGAGGAGAGTGTGCAAACCTTCAGAATCCTAACAGACGGAGGACAATCAGAGAGAAAGAGTCGAGGAGTGCAAACTGAGCTAGTTCTTGGGCAAGAAAGTGCTACGGGTCTGATGAAGGACTTTCCAAACCTACAGATTGAAGGAGGTTTGTTGCCAGACCCAAAAGGTTTATACGCGAAAGGGAGTGACCTAGATCCACTAGAATAGACTGGTGGTGTACCCTCGCAACCAGCGTGGGGGACAGAGGTTGATCCGTCCCAGTCCCTCTTTACTCCATCCACAACGCGAGGGGGACTGGGCGAGACACCCATGCTGTGGGATAGTTTGTGCTGTGAGGAGCACCCCCCCCCGAGACCTATGACCGATCGGTAACAGTTTGGACCGGCCCCTCTATAAGAAGTGATTTGAGGATTCCAGATGTAAAAGTGCACAGTTACAGGATTTTACCTGAGTTAAGTTTATTAGAACTCATGTTAAACGTTCAGAGCCGCCACCGCCTCTCCTTCCTGCGCAAACTCAGGGTTCGCCTCCTGCCGAAGACGAACTTATTCATAGTATGACAGCCCTTCAAGTATTTGAAAAGTGCTATTGTATCACCCCTCAGTCTTCTTTTTACACATGCCCAACTCTTTCACTCTTTCCTCATAGGGCTTGGTTTCCAGCCCCCTAATCATCCTTGTCTGGGGACGCCAGATACATGGGTACCAAAAGGAGGACATAGAAAGACAAAAAAGAGGAGAGAGGAGGACGTATTGAATGTTTCATTTGAATTGTTCAGGATTAAACCTGCAATCAATACAATTTTATTACAATAGCTGCTAATAAATGTCTCTTAGTGACCAAGAAAGTCATGTTAAAAAATAAAAATAAATTAAATTGAGTTTTTTTCCAAAATACCAAAAAACATTATTTAAACAGCCAATTGTACCCAAACCCACCCCGGCCTGGCTGCAGGATCCCCCGGCCGCTCACACTCTGCACAGGCTCAGAAGCAACCTTGCTAACCTGGATGCCCAAACAAGGCCCTGGCTCAGGCAGGGCGAAAGTGGTGCCGGGCAAAGCCAAATGAGGCAGCCTCTTCTCCCCCAAGGGTCATAAGTTCCAGGCTGGGGAGTGTGGGAGTCGGAATCCCCAAAACTGGCTTTGAACATAGTCCGGGCACTCACCTTCCCATTGATGTGCTCGGGCACTGCTTGCTCCTGCCTGGCTCGGCCAGTGGTGCTCTGCTTGCGCTGCCTTTCTGGGCTCCACGTGGACTGGGAGGGCATGGCAGATCACCAAGTAGCCACCGCCGTGGTGGGAGGGGGCGAGGGCTGCGCTCCGGCACCAGATAATGGCAGGTGGGTGAGGGCGGGGAAAGACAGGGGGAGGGGGGGGTCCTTCCACCTCTCTCCCTCCCATCCAAAATTATAACATAAAATATACTGTACAAAAACCTGACAATTCGTCAGCCTCCTTCTTGAAGTGCAGTTTCTAGAACTGGACACAATGCTCAATATGAGATCTAACCAGTGCCGAACAGAGGAAAACTAGCACCTAGTGGGATTTGGAAACAATACTTCTATTAATGCAGTCTCAAATAGCTTTGGCCTTTTTTGTTGCCATATCACACTGTCAGTTCATATTTAACTTGTGATCTACCACTATTCCAAGACTTCTCATTCGTGGTATTGCTGAACCAGGTATCCCCTATTTGTAACTGTGTGTTTGTTTTCTTATTCCTAAGTGCAGTATTTGAAATATCCCTGTTGAATTTCATTCTGTTGTTTTCAGCCCAGTGCTCAAGCCTATCCAGATCATTTTGAATTTTGTTTCTGTCTTACAAGGTATTAGCTATTCCTGATTATCAATTTTGTGTCATCAGCAAATTTGATTAGCATTCCCTGCACTCCCTGATCCAGATCATAAATAGAAATGTTGAAGTGCATCGGACCCAGGACTGAGCCTTGGGGTACCCCACTTGTTACCTCCTCTCAGACAGAAAAAGAGCCATACCCCCTGAGTATGATTCTTTAGTCAACTGTGCATCCACTTGACACTTGATCTAGTCAGGCCACATGTACGTACATAGCTTGCTAATCAGGATATCATGGGGCACTTTTTCAAAAGCGTTGCAATCAAGATGCAATGTGTATAGCATTCCCTCTGTCTATCAGGGAGGCTTCCTGAACAAAAATGATATCAGATTAGTCTGGCAGGATTTGCTCTTGCCAAATCCGTGTTTGCTTCTAGTTATTGCTGCATTATTTTCTAGGTGCTTGCATAGTGACCATTTTATAATTTGTTCCAGAATTTCCCCTGGGACTGATGTCAGACTGACTGGCCTGTAGATCTCAGGTTCTTCCTTTGTGCCCTTTTTGAAGACAGGGACAACATTAGCCCTCCTCCAGTCCTCTGGCACCTCCCTCTTCCCCATGATTTCAAGAAAATAACAGAAAATGGTTCCAAGAGTTCTTTAGCCAGCTCCTTCAATACTCTTGGATGCAGTTCATCCAGCCCTAGAGATTTGAACTCGTTCAAGGCAATGAGTGTGACGATCACCTCCTTGAGGCACATTTTGTGCACTCACAAAGGTTCCAGTCGTTTTTCCTTTCACTGCCACCAGTGGATTACCTCAATCCACAAAATAAATGATGTTCGTGTAAGCTTGCCCGTTCTCCTAAGAGAATCAGACAGCTGGAATAGAGAGGTTCCAGAGTCCAGTGTACCCTTATTTGGGATGAGATGAGTCCTTGTCTCACCAGGCTGTCCCACTGGCACCCTTTTCCCAAGTCAATTCCCTATTGAAAACCATTGAGAAACCAAAATATAATCCTGAGTCTTAGAGTCATTTAGAACCCCCAGAACTCAGTAAAATATCGGACTCAAGGTAGCTAGGTTCACGGCCTAAAAGAAATTAAATTAAGTATGGTAGCAGGTTGTCTGTTCAAGAGATCAAACAAGTTCTTAAGTATAATTGTTTTTATTAGAAAAATAAAGATTTAAAAGAATTCAGTTTATTGCAAAAGCATAGCAGTCAAAATCATTTCCATTTCTAAGCAGTTAGAAACTTCTACTATCTGAAAAATAGCAAACAGTCATATTAGTTAATACAAAAACAGTAATTACTCTAAGTATACAGGAACAATGAAATTTTTAATGGTCAGGTACATATGGATCTTCACAGTACATTCTAGAAAGACCATCTGCCACAACATTTAGTCTTCCAGGAATATGCTGAACTTCAAAATCAAAATCTTGCAACGCCAGACTCTATCTCAACAATTTTTGGTTGTGAGATTTCATCTTCTGCAGCCAAGCCAAGGCTCTGTGATTTGTTGGGGGTGGTGGTAAATTTACGCCCCCATAAATATGGTCTAAGAAGATTTAGAGACCAGATTATAGATAATGCCTCTTTTTCTGGAACTGCGTAATGTCTCTCTCTTTCCAAGAGTTTTCTGGAGAAGTATGAGATTGGGTAAAGATTCCCATCTTCCCCTTGCTGTAACAACACAGCTCCAAGGCCTAATTCTGAAACATCAGTCTGTAAAATGAATGGTTTGTCAAAATCAGGAGATTTCAGTATAGGTGCATCCATAACTTTGGCCTTTAAGGCATCAAAAGCACCTTGACATTCTGGAGTCCATTTTACCTTTACAGGCTGTCTTTTCTTAGTTAGCTCTGTCAGAGATGTAGCTAAATGACAGAAATCAGGAATGAATTTTCTGTAGTAGCCAATCAGGCCCCAAAATGAACGTACTTGCTTCTTAGTTTTTGGAATAGGCCAATCATTAATAGCTTGTATTTTGGCATGCAGAGGCTGAATTTCTCCTTGCCCAATCAAATGACCTAAGTACATGACCTTTCCTTGCATCCACTGACATTTGCTTGCTTTGACTGTCAGTCCTGCTTGCTGAATTCTAGACAAAACAGTTTCAATGTGAGACATGTGAGAATCAAAATCAGAACTGAAAATTGCAACATCATCAAGATAAGCACTTGCAAATGGTAAACCTTGTAAAAGTTTGTCTATCATTCTCTGGAATGAAGCTCCTGCGTTCTGTAAAGCAAATGGTAAACGACGGAAACGAAAAGTTCTGACATGACTGATAAATGTGGTCTTGTGATTCTTCGGCTAGATCGAGTTGCCAATAAGCGTTTTTTAGATCCAGGATGCTTATGTATTTGGCCTGTGAAAGGCACTCAATTAAATCATCCATTCTGGGCAATGGTTATGGATCTGGAACTGTAACACTGTTTAACTTTCTGTAATCAACATAAAATCGTACGTCATCAAGAATTTCACCTAAAGCATTATTTTTGGGAACCAGAACTACCGGTGAAGCCCACGGGGAGGAAGACTCCTCAATAACCCCCAGAGATAACATCTTTTGTATCCCTTGCTCAATCTGAATAGGATGATTACCAATAGCTCTATATGGGCTGGACCATGTAGGCTGGTTGATATCAGTGTTAATGACATGACTAACCAAATTGGTATAACCGGGTTTGTCTGAAAAAACATCTTTAAATTATTCTAGAATGTGAAAAAGTTTTTCTTTTTGATCTGTAGTACCTGTCAAAACAATACTGTCAGACCATGTACCTGCATTTTGCAATTCAGTCAACATATCAACAGGTTCATGTTCAGCTTGAAAACATGCAACATGACATTGAAAAACCATTGCAGATCTGTCTCTATACAATTTCAAACTATTGACATGATACATAACAGGTTTCTTCCCAGAATTCAACATTTTGACAAGGTAATTGACATTTTCCAGTTTTTGAACAATTTCTCCTGGACCTTCCCAGACAACTTCCAGCTTAGAAGGTCTGAGTGGGTTCAGAACAAGCACCAAATCACCAAGAGCAAATTCTCTATGTCTGGCTTTCTTGTCATGGAAAAACCTCTGTTTTGTTTGAGCTTTTAACAAATTTTCTTTAGCCAATTCTTTGACAATTAACAGTTTCTTTTGAAGTTTTCTAACAAAATCAGCAACTGGAACAGTACTGCTCTTTACAACTCCTTCCCAATCAGATTTCAACAAATCCAAAAGTCCTTGTAGATTTCTCCCCAAAGCAATCTTGCTTGGAGAAAAAATTCCCAAAGAAGCATGTGGTGCACTGCGATAGGCAAACAAGGCAAAAGGTAAAAGTTCATCCCAAATGTTCCCATACTCTTGCACCAAAGTTTTAATCATCCTAAGCAAAGTTTGCTGACCTCTCTCAATCATTCCATGAGATTCTGGATGATAAGATGTGCTAAAAGAGATTTTTATTCCGCTTATCTCACAGATCTTCCTCATCAGTTCACTTTTAAAAGCACCAGCTTGATCACAAATTATTTGAGAAGGTATCCCAATACGTGAGCACAAATCTACAACTACAGTTGTGTTCAAAATTATTCAGCCCCCAATGCTGTAAAGGGGTTTAGGGACTATAGTGTACATTTGGAATTGTATTCAGAATGAAATCCTACAAGGACGCTTTAAAGAACCAAATGCAACTAAAATAACATCAGTTGTTTATGTAATACAGTAGTAAATGTTTCTTTTGTGGTTTCTTCATTGCCACAATTATTCAACCCCTTAAAGACTACCACTCTGAAGAAGAGAGGTTCATTCAGGTGTTTTCGACCAGGTATTGAAAACACCTGTGGATGTCACCGAGCACCAATCAAGCATAATAAGCACCAATTAGGCAGCTTTAAAATGACTGTGATACTCAGCTCCTTCTAGACATTTACTGGTGTGGTTACAAACATGGTGAAGTCAAGAGAATGGTCCAGGAAGACAAGAGAAGAGGTGATTTGTCTTCACAGGAAGGGCAATGGCTATAAGAAGATTGCAAAGAAGTTAAACATACCAAGAGACACCATAGGAAGCATCATTCGCAAATTCAAGGCAAAGGGCACTGTTGCAATGCTACCTGGTCGTGGAAGAAAGAAGATGCTGACTTCGACTGCTGTGCGCTACCTAAAGCGTAGAGTGGTGAAAAGTCCCTGTGTGACTGCTGAGGAACTGAAAAAGATTTGTCAGATGTGGGTATAGAAGTTTCAGCTCAGACAATAAGGCGCACACTGCATAATGAAGGTCTCCATGCCAGAACCCCCAGGCGCACCCCCTTGCTGTCTCCCAAAAATAAGAAGAGTCGACTGCAGTATGCCAAAGGTCATGTGGGCAAACCACAAAAGTTGTGGGATAGTGTTCTGTGGACTGATGAAACAAAATTAGAACTGTTTGGGCCCATGGATCAATGCTATGTTTGGAGGAGGAAGAACAAGGCATATGACGAAAAGAACACCTTGCCTACTGTGAAGCATGGCGGAGGGTCAATAAT